>NC_061774.1:13956821-14292446 GCF_022458985.1 Mugil cephalus | reverse complement strand
TAATTCTTCACTGGTGTCAAGGTGTATTTATGTCAAAATACAGGAAAACCTTTCCCTATTTCTACTTTCTTAACATCGCATTTCCCGAGAAGGTTTAACGATATTTTAAAAGGTTAGCTAAATTTAAAGTTTAGCCCGTGTCGGGTTTTCTTCCTAAAAGCAGCAGCGACATTTAAAACGGCTACAGTAAAGTGGTCAGCTCGTTTCTACGGTAACGGTGCTCCGTTCACTCACCGGTGGGACGTTGACGTTCATTGCATCGACGTCAACTCGAACATCGGACAGCGGCAGCGGGTCGGGCTTGCTAAAGAATCCAGCGGTGGAGCCGACGATTTCCACATCAGAGTCGTCCGAGCTCAGAGTGATCACTTCATCCATGTCTTCCCCCGACTCACTCGGCCCCGCAGCAGACAGAAGCGTTTGCAGCTAAGGCAGAGCTGCAGTAAACCATCGCCCGAAGCCGACCCACGACAGTCGCCATAGCCTAAAACAAAGAAAAACTTCCGCGATTGAGCAGTTCCCCATCATGTTTTCGTGCAAGCACGTCTGAAAGTTGACACTTCCTGGTTTGTTTGTTGCTCTTCTTCTGCCGTCACACACACTGGTCACTGCTATCATCTCCACCTGCTGTGCTGGAGTGCAATCACGTTGCTTGCTTTCGTTTTCACTTGATGACATTGAACTACCCTTCGATGACAGCGAGGGCAGACTGGTCGCCTAATTAAGATAATGCCACGAAGGAATTGTAATGTATGTCACGAAAAAACACACTGAATATTAGCCTTTGAACCAAAAAGTACAATATTTAGTCTATCCGTCAGGAGGTCTCCACTCTGAAGGCATTTTTGCCATCAGGTAAAATAGATCAGATTCAGTCTCACTAGTCTCTTTCCTGTTGGTCATAATAACAAATAGGCTCCTGAAAAGGTTAAAGTAGCCAATTAGCTCTTTTCACACAAGACTTTTTGATATATGAGACGGCAAAGCTAATAACACGAATGATGAATGGCTGATGCCTATGTTTTGCTTTGTTTAGATTTGTTTAAATTGGTTTTCCGGACTATCGGGACTTCAGGGTCAAGACGTCCATATTATCGTTGTTAAAGTTGCCATTGTCCAAATATGGCAGACCAAAATGACGCGTGCAAGGCGGAAAAACACAATGGAATTATTGATCAAATACTTGAATGAATTCAATGCCATAATCAAACAGTTAAATAAGCAAAAATAATGGAGACTGAAGCACTAAACATCCTACCATATTGAGTTCTTATTAATAGATAAATGTGATATCGCTCCTCGCCACTGGAGTGCACTCATGTCATGCAAAACATTTAGAAATATGGAAATGATGCTCAGGATGCCTGCAGCGATCGAACTTCTGTTTATTATTCACATGATTGTTTTTTCTAACTTTGGAAGCTTTAGCTCATACAGTCTTTTTTTTTCTATTTGCAGGATGGCATCCCAGTTGACTCTGATTACAAAAAAAAAAAAAAAAACATCCCCAGGGAATGCTGGCTTGGCCCTCTTCTCATGCAACGTCTGTGATTAATGGAGGTGCATGTGCGACAGTTTGTGAGCAGGCATATAAAAACAGCGTCAGGCCTAAGTAATAAGAAACATTGCAATTTTGTATTTGTAAGTCATCCGTCAATGACATAAAACTCGCGCCGCATGATATTCTAGAGTTTTCTTTCCGGATGGGAATGAAAACATCTTCCTGTTAAATGGGGAGCTGGGGCACATATACACACATTAGTGTTCTGGATGATCGCAAAACACTGATAAGCACATTGTTTTAAGCTGTAGAAAATGTGCAGCTTCTATCCTTATTTATAATGCAGTGCTATTTTATTTGAAGAACATTATATCTGCACCAACAATGACTACCAAACTAAGGTTTAATATTTGTTCCCAATGTGGACATAAGATATTCTAGGGAAAGAGTAAGTATTATTCTGTAAATTGTGCTTGCTTTTCATAGAAATGCAAATTTTTACCCTGTGGTCACGTGTGACCGGATGAATAGAGCTATTAGCCTCAATGCCTTCAGCCATTACACCCTGTGAGGAATATCAGGCCGGCTGAGTCATCTTAGTCAGACACACACAACCCCCTGAACTCTATTCCACAACGTGAGGACTTTATTAGGGTGGTTACCTCCGTATGAAAGGCTGTTTGCCTTACCGCTGTGTGCACTTTTGCACTTTCGAAATCATCCTTAGCTTTTGTTCTCAGGAGGCTGCACTTCTATAAATACTGAAAAACATCACGGAGTCTTGACTGAACATTCCCGATGAAAGTGGGAAGTCATTATGTCGGTAATAACGCAAAGTGCACAGCAGCGCTCAAAGCCACGTCATTTTTGTCAGTTACTTAGCGTTACACGAGGGGTTCATTAATTCCGAGAACACAAATATTGCCACAGCGTTAAACCCTAATTCAGCTGGAAAAGGTGGTCCAAGTTCAGATCGCCACAACGGGAGATTTATGGAGACAACTAAAATCCCTGATGAGCCTCGGAACACGCCGCTGCCCATACATGGAGTTGAATTAAACACGGAATACATTATCAGCAGCATAGCATGCAGTTTCCAGTTATGAGAGGTGAATAAAAGCATGTCGTACTCATTAGTAGGTACTTGCGTTGGGAATCAGCGATATCTGATAATGAGACCAGCTGGCTTCAGAAATGTTTGTGCAGATCTGTGTATAGCACTGAAACAAAAATACACAACTGTGCTGGTCTTTCGTTATGTCTGTCTATATAATCAAAATGAATTGTATATAGAGTTTTTTTTTTTTTTTTTGGTCTGCTTCCAACATGTGTTTGCTATTCAACTTTTTCCATTTGGACCATGGAAGTTTTTTCCCCCCATGTTTCTTTTCGCCGACCCTCTTTCTTCTTCCTTGTATCTGTATTTCTTTTTCAGATTCTCTCCCTGTTATTTATGTTACCTTGGCTGACATTTATATTTATCACAGTATAAATTAGGTCAGTATCAGATTTGCTTCGTTCAAGAATTTCCCTTGTAAATTCAAATTCAAACCTAAGAAACAGGTGTTGCACAAACCGAGGCCCCAGTCCTCATTGCTAACCCAGTCACCCCCGTTCTGTCGCCCATAATTTCCTGTCTCTCTCCATTAATCTGTCCACTAATGACACAAACGTCCTAGACCAGACCAGGCACCCCCACCCCACAGCAAAGACACTCCTTGATGGCTCCATCCCTGGCAGGATGCAGTCTGACGTGGACACACGTGCAAAAGTGATTTAGGTACAACTCAAAAATACATGAAAAACAGCACAAGGTGTTGACCTGGCCTCCAAATTCACTAGATCCTAAACTGATCAAGAAAATGTGGGATGCACTGGGGCAAGTCTGATGCACAGTGACCCCCAGAACCAAACACCCCCCACTAACAACAATGTGTTACCAGACACCACAGGACACCCTCAGAAGACTCGTGTCCATTCTCTGATGAGTCACTACTGTTTTGGAGACACAAAGGAGACCTGCACGATATTAGAAAGGTGGTCATAATGTTTTGTTTGATCAGCGTGTGTTAATTAGCAGGCTAATTAACACGTTTGTGTTATTGTGGCCGTGCAGGTGCGTTGTTGTTTGGATATATTTTTTATTTTCCTGCATTAATTCTCTATTCGTTCTCGTGTGTCTTCTTAGAATCACTAATTAGCCAAACAAGTGTCTGTGGAGAACCTACAGAAAACCCACCCAGGCAAAGGGAGCGCGCGCACTCTACACAGTCAGTGGGATCGAACTCAGGACCTTTCTGAAAACGTCCGTGCGGCACTCATATCTCCTCGGTCGATATTTGTGAAGACGACGATGCGTCTACTACTCCTTTATTTTTCTCTTGCTGAGTCAACAGTGAAGGACGCGTCTGAGAGTGGTTGAGTCCACGTACGGCAGCCAGGTGTTTGTTTTGATCACGAACTGACAATCAACAACACCCTCGGCAGAGTTTCTCTCTCTTCAGCAGCTTTGTCGCGCAGCGCACACTCCTCAGTTAATCTGAAAATAATAGCATTCCTCGCATCACGCAGATAACACCGAGGCTAACAGATCTCGTTTCCCTGTGTTGTTTTATTTTCGTCTGTAACGGTGGAAAAGTTCACGGGAGGCGCCAACAAGGACACTTGAACCTGAATCTGGAAGCAGAGCATGCTGGGAGTACTTGTTATCCACTACAAATGTTGCAATGAAAATATGCACAAAGACTCTGAAAAGACACCTTATCTTAAAGTTCCGGCGCAGGAGAAAAGAGTTAGTGACTCAACAGAGTTCCTGCCCAAAGGCCTGAAACTCACACAGCGCAGGAACACTACATTTCTCAAAAGCAAAAGTATGTGACAAATGGAGTGTGGAGTGTTTCCTCCTGATGCAGGCTACAAGAATATTACTGTTCTCCGTGGACTACATGTCTAAGAGGATTACAGCGATATCAGCGCTCTATAAGGTGAACTATAGTTTCCATCTGAGATCACAGTGAGAGAAGGGATCAAGTAAGACAACAATCTGTGTGAAACTGACAGTGAATTAGTAACCGTGTTTATCCCTCCTTAGCCCAGCCGGGCAGTCTAGACTGTCTGTGACTCTGACAGAGGAGTTGGCCAACAGTTTCTGCTGCAGTACGTCAGAAGTTACATCTGCTGTCTTATCACATTTAGCCAAGAATGAATAATATTTGAAGAGAGATTTGGCTAGCAAATATCATCCGGGGAGGGGTGGGGGTGGGGTTGAGGGGGGATGCACAGTTGAAAACACAACTTTAAATGTGCTGGGAGTGCAGTTATCGCCGTGGATGCAGCAGGAAAGACTGAATGACAAATGCAGTATTTGTGCAACTCTCGAAAGAGTTACAAAGTGCACACGCTGACGAGGTTTTTACATTTCTTAAGGGAGAAGTACAGCTACGAAGGTCATAATACACAGAAGGTGACACAAATACTGAGATAGAAGCACAGTGTTTTATTATACATCTGTTTAGTTTATTTTTTAGCCTTGTTTTTTACTTTACATTTCAGCTCATTGCTATTATGTTTCAAATAAGTCCTCCACATTCAAAATTCAACATAAAACTGTTTATTATCAATAAACGATTTCACTTTGCTAGATCTTAAAGAATTTAAGAGTTTAGAATTTGGGCCTTGGATATTGAGCTACAAGAGAGACACTTAAAAAAAAAAATCTACATATTTCCTAATTGTACCTGTTTCATTTGTGTGAAATACAACAACCAATAATGTGCTGTTTTTTCAGTTTAGGAGTCACTAAGCTAAACAAACAAAAAAAAGGATTGCCTTAATCCTTAACAACACACTGTACTTGAATTTATAAGCTTATTGTATATAGAAACATACCCTGAAAATGACCTGCGCCAATTTAATCAGGCAGGTCTTTGGACTTTTTCACTTCGAGCTATTATTTAGTACTATTTAGTGTTGTACAGTGTAAACTGTGTACTTCCTCTGGAGGTTGGATTGAAGTAGATTTTTATATTCCATCAGAGGTTTTTAATGGCAACCTTTGACAATAGCGAGCAACAGTTTTGACAAAATTAAGTGATGCTTCAAAATGACCAACTTTCGTAGTCGACCGCAACCATAGCTCTAAAACAAGACGTCTTTCCAACTCCGATAAAAATGCGTTGCACGTCCAAAATTCTCATTCATGTCGAACTACAATACTTACACATCTTAGAGGGGCTTGTTTTTGTCAGGGCGCTCCTGTGGTTCCGTGTGACTGTGAAGAGCTGGCTGTGAGCACCAACTATATAGATGTGTTGCCAATGAGCAGCAGGCCAAATGATTGGGGCGAGCATCCTCAAAAGGCCCAACAGATGGTCAGGGCAGAGAATGGCGTCTCATGGAAATACAAGGTGACAGCGGTAGAGCGAGAGGCCCGCAGGTGGAAGAGGATAGAGGGGCGAAGTGAAACAGCAGCTAACAGGACCAACAGGTGTCAACTGTCACTGCAGGAACATGAAAAAGACAGCAAGAGAGACGGAGGTCTGACAAAGTTAGACAGCGACAGGTAACACAGGGGTGCTGTCTGAAAAGTATCCAACAGCCGCCTGAGCACGTCTCTGTTGTGCTGCTCGCATCCACGCCGTGCTCTCAAGCGGTTTAGGACATGCCTGCCACACATCCCGCTTCACATCGCCATCAAACGCAGGAGTGTGTCGCTCACGTCTTTTCTTTTTTTTTCTACGCCAGAGAAGCAGCGCAGTGTCCCAAATAAGGTTTATTTGACTGGCAGAGCGTGCCAGGTCCGGAGACAGAGGAGGCTGATGGTGGACCAGATCCCAGTGACTCATTGTACAATCTGTAACCCCAGGGACGGATGACTGTCACAACAGGATCCTTCACCGGACAGCGATACGCTGTAACTATCGACTACTGGATGCCGTGTCTAAAACCGGAAGGGTATTTTTAGTGTTGCGGCATCTGCAATTAAATGCAAACCTCAACAATTAGGAAGTGTGTCACGCTTGTCTAATTCTGCAGCAACAAAACCCCTCACAGAATTAATCACAAACCCTGAAAACTATGCAATTTGTCTAAATTTACGTGTATGAAACATTCCACTAGATTAGTAACGTTGGGTAGTCACTGCTTATTATTTGTGCACTGTTTAACGCTCACTTTAGCTGTATTTTATTTTTGTATGTTCTTAGTACCTCCAGCAATCATTATGTGTATATGTTGCTCACTCAGTCACCTGTATATATGGTCTCACCTGTACATATGTTTCATGCTATTTTTCAGCACCAGCACCTGTACCATACCGCTTATATACCACATATTTATTCATTATATTTATGCTGCATGCACATACTGATGATTACATAATAGTAATAAGGTTAAATCTAATCTAATCGAATCTGTAGAACAAAGTTATATTGCAAGAACCATCTACTTATGAAAAAAAAATACAGAAAATCCACCATGTTTCCAACATTTTTCATTCCTATGAACAACGCGCTGCATCTGAGAGAAAATCACCGCCTGCCAATAGCGCTTACACTCGAAAAACATAGACATTTTCTACGATAATAACAAGCCATGGTTGCACTACGCAGGCTGATGCGAAAAAACCACAGGGAATGCGGCCAAAATCAAAATCGAAATGAATGCTCTAATGAGCACTTGGGCAGGTGACATGGTGCTGAGGGATGCCTGGAATACTAATAGTTCCCTTTTAAGGACCGGGCTGCACACAGCAGAGTCAGAAAATGGTGGAGGTTAAGTCTTAACCAGAATTGATTCAAGGCAAATTACTTAATTTTCACAGCTGACACTTGAACACAGGGGCCACGGAGAGCATAACTTAATCTGAAGTTGTCTAATGTGGAAAGATTAGACAACTTTCTCAGTGACAACACTAGAATTTTACAAAAGTTGATTTGATGTAAAGAGTCCGATAATTCCTGAGAAAGGACACCAGTGAAACTATGTGTTCGCAATTAATGCACCACTTCTGAAGTGGGTAACCATAACGACGTGGATGCAGCAGTTACGGCCTCCTTTTTTGCGATTTATTGCAACATCTCAACCAGCTAACATCTGCTGCAATATATCTTGAGTGACCTGAAAACCTCTGCTGGTTCAGCTGGCTGCAGACAAAACCTCAATATCCTATTTACAACACAGAGATCTTCAATCCTCCGAGCACCACAGGACAGTAACTGTGACACTCAAGCCACAAGAAGAAGGCTACGCTACGCCCTTCTAACCTCGCCGATACTTAGCATCACATAAATAATCATCTCACAGCTGTTTCCTTTTACGGCTTGCTGCTCCAGGCTGCGGCCGACGGCACACGTGGGCAGACATTTGTTCAAGTTCCACTTGATACTGATGTCAGAGCCTTGACACGGCCGCGTACCCAGCCTTATAGGCGTGTTGTCATATTTCACCCGTGTCACAGGCTTTGAATCCTACTAGCATGGCACTGAGGTGTCTACGAGACGACAAGAAAAAGCTCTCAAGTCTCCCAGAGGTTCATCGTCTACTATTACATCTGATGTGGTGGCGGTGATTCAAGAACTCAGATGCTATCGAGGAAAATCAAGTTTTCACAGTTGCAAAATCTGGAATTCTTTTAACGAAACTTCTGCTCCACAACTTTTGATTCTGTGAAGCTATGGTTATGATTTCAGACATCAGCCATGCCCCGACCTGGTCCCCAACATGAAATCTGTGACCACATTCCTGGCAAAGACGTGACCTGTTTTTTTTCCCCCTCTATTTCCATTCGTAGAACAATTGCTCTCTCATATAACTGACCTAATTCTCATTATAAATATACTTGCTTTGCTACATCAGCAAAAAAAATACATTGAGGGACTTTTCCCCTCGATTACAGCCAGTGAATTGATCCCAGAAATACTTAATCTGCATAAGGCCATCAGATAAGACGCTCATATATTCATTTTAATCTGAGACCAAAGGGGCCACCATGTAGACAGCCAGACATGATCAAATCAAAACCACCCTCAACACCTGGAACTTCTAACCAGCTACTAATGTGTTTATTTTTGGTCTTGGGAGTGAATTTTGTGCTTTGATAAACGCTTTTCTCTGCTGAATGGGTTTCAGTTCTTTATCGGAGACAAAGCCTTTTATACCTAATTTCAACTGAGAGGGCGTCTGATGAAACAAGATGCTCAGTTCTTTGTTTGAACGTATTCATAGTTAATTGTTAGATGTCCAACTTCTACTGTGTAACAGCAGATATCTTTATTCTCTATTTTAGCTTCCACCACTTCCCTGATAAAAAGAAAAAAAAAAAGCTAAACTACAGTTGAGATCTCCTTTAATTCTAGGTGAAGCATTTGTGGCCGCCTGTGTGCTGACACGTGTGACCTTCGGGGCTTTATTAATCCGATCACGCTTTCACATTCCTGTGTAGTTTTTGTCCAAAGCTGTGGAAAGTTTGGAGGGAAATCGTGTTTGTTTAGGGCACAACAAAAGGTCAGCAGCCATGTATCTGTGCTGACCTGCCCGGTCCACTGACAGCAACAGTGACACTAAAAGTAGGCGGGAGATGCAGGAGAAGTGTGATATCTGAAAAAAGAACATGTGAATCACAGTATAGTTGCCACACACACACACAGTGCTTCCCACTCCTTTGTATGATTTCTTCCTACAAGTACACACAACAACAGGAGCAGAGGCTCCTCCATCCACACATGCAAATAAAGATGCTGTATTTAAATAATCATAGAGGGTCATGGCATCATTTCTGCAGGCTGAATTCCTTGAAGAAAATGTTTACTATGACAAATCACCTGCAACCTGAGATGAGGTTTTCACACACCACCTCGGGCCATTTATTCCTGGAACGTTACATAACACAGCAGTGGGTTCTGCTCACATCCTGCCAAGCAGCCTCCTCAGAAGAAAACAGGAAGGTGCAGATGAGGGAGCAGTGAATAAAAAAAAAAAAAATACCCATCAGTCACTTCTCAATATGTTGCCCACCCAGGGATCTCTCAGGTTTGTTTCAGTTTTGTGTGGCAAAATCTTTGGTTGAATAAACTTTTTTTTTTTTTTTTTTCACACAAATCTTTAAATACAAATCAAGAGGAATCCAACATATTTTCTAAATGGAGGCAGAAGCACTTCACTCACCTGTACACACTAGGCCCCGCCCATATCGCAGCTGAGCCAATCACGAGGGTGCATGTTACACACTGACTTTGTCAGGTTCCTTGCAATCAGCTGAGAGTCTATTCGGTCCCCAACTGAAATCGAGAAGCAATATTAGGACAAGAGAAGCTAACAGTGCAGCCCACTCCCATCAGCTGAATAGAAAAAAATAATATTTGAACCTGTGTATTATTTTAATAGCTTAATACTGAATGATAATGAAAATGATAATAATACTGCATATTTATGAATAGCAGTAAGCCGATCACGATATACAACACATAAGTAGGTAGGTAGGGGGTCCTTACCCAATCTCTCCATCAGTTGAAGACCCCTGCAAATGACATGTTGATTTAAGGACAATTTTATTTCAGGGGCTACGGTGGCCCTAGCCTCTGTCACTTGTGCGAAGCAGTCAAAGGTAAAATGAGGCTACAAAAAGAGAAAAGACACACGACAGTCATACAGAAGGCAAATTAGTTAAATGGCTCCCAGCAGCACAGACAATACACGGCATATACAGACGGTTCGCAATTCGCGCGCGACAAACAAATTAGATGAGCTGAGCTGCAAACATAAAGTGCAAGTGTGCGTGGTGGTGCGAACAGCAATCATCATGTGCATCATGTGGGAGATGAGATTGCACGAGTGTCGGATGCTCTTCGGCTATTTCTGAGAGTGATGGAATGAGGAAATAAACTGCCCCCGTGTCTGGTTGTGCTACGCAGAGGCCCATTGCTCCTGGGGGGAGAAGGGAGAGGGAAGAAATGTCTGTTTCCAGGGTGCGAGGGGTCTGCAACGGTTTTCTGATAGGTGTCTTATTGAAGTGCTCATTCATGTGTATGTATTTGGATTTTGGTCCCAAAATTTTACTACATTTCCACTAACTAACATGACACAGATCACAAATACTACAACTTCTTGTATTGTCAGTGGCATCTGCGTCTTAAGTCAGAATAAAAACCCACCTATCCTCCAATCAGACTTTCTTTGTCAGTTTCCCGGACACACCATACATTTCAAGTAGCCCAGTGAGAACATGAGAATAAATGTGTGAAGCAGTCAAGTGTTTAAGCATATGGGACGCACTGTCAGATCGCACTGCCGATTTAATGACTGATGAGTCGAGGAGGTCAAAGCCATTTCGGTGACTCCGTGAATAGTCTCCCAGCACTTCTATGTCTTCAGAACGTGACAGTAAACGAATCTGGCATCTGCATCACGCGGAGGTTGGCCGCGCTCGTCACAAAGATGTCAAACATGTAACGTGCTAAGTAGATTAGTGTTGCCAGCCTGGTGATTGCTTTTACTCACAACTAGATAATTGCTGGAAATGACCGGTTGGCGAGAGATGTGTGTAATTCTTTTTAATTCGTGGGGAAATTGTCCACCCGCTCGGAGCCGTGGCTCGGCAGAGATTTACGTGGCCGCTCATTAAACTGACGTGGCGATAACATAGGATGAATGCGGAAGCTGAAGGATGCCGAGTGTGTGTTTTGTTTTCATTGGGAAATTGATAGTGCGGAAGGCTGGCTGAGGACATGGTGTGGGTATATCATCTATTTCATAGTTTGTTGTTTCCTAGGAAAATTAGGCGGAAAATTTAATTTAATTTTTCTGCGATTGCATCAAGCCTGTTTTGGCTTCTTGTAGTAGTCGAGATGTACGCCGACCGGGCAAAAACGCTGTGACCACCTTCCTGATGTTGCGCAGATGTGTCCCCAAAACAGTCACATCAGAACATGGACATGATTCTTCTGAGGGTGTCCTCGGGCGCATCTGTGGATCATCCCACAGATACTTGATCAGTATGGGATCCAGTGAATTCGGAGGCCAGGTCAACACCTTGTGCTGCTCTTCATGTTTTTTGAATTGTTGTTTGTGTGTGTGTGTGTGTGTGTGTGTGTGTGTGTGTGTGTGTGTGTGTGTGTGTGTGTGTGTGTGTGTGTGCGCGCGCCTGTGTCATCCTTCTGGGGACGGCTGCTGCCTTCAAGGTGTGTCATTACGATGGAGAGAGAGGGTGTCTGATCTGGTCTAGGTGGGTGGTAGATGTCACAACATAATAATAACATCCATATGAATGAATGCCAGGTCCAAAAGTTGCAGAGCGTGTAAAGCCACTCATTTTTCCAATAGCTATGAAATGTAGAGAGGTGTGCGTGCGCCTCTGTGAGCTGAGCACCTGTTACTTCGCAACACCGAAAAGTTTGCTCTGTGATATTTAACATTGCGCAACTCTAACGTCTGTACTTATCAAAAAGCATTGTCCAACGAATCCCGTTCTTTCTCTCTTGAACAATTGCCTGCAAGGTTCGGCGCGGAAGGTGAAGTCAGCGCTAACGAGACAAAACACGAGGCTGTTGCTTTGACTGGGCTCTCTCGACATCTGCGAGCTGAAAAGAAATCACAGTCGTTGCGTAATTTCCGTATTCATCCCAGTTAAGGTGAAACATGCAGAACGCGTCGGAAAAACCAGCTGCCGGTTTTTGGCTCAGCCTGTTAGTTTTGGAACAAATCCACACGTTTGTTAACGACCTTTAATGCTCATAAAAGTCGTGCCGCGGACGAAAAAAAAAAAAAAAAAAAGTGTAACCGCATCTCCCATCGCGGACCTGCTCATTTGTAATAATTATAATTATGTGTCATTTCTGTTCTCCCCTCCATAGCCAGACACAACAAAGGCTGTTTATTCTGCTTGTGAACACTGTGCTTGTGGATGCTGGTTACCAAGGTCAGGGCTGTGTCTGTTTTTATGTAGCACTGAATTCTACAAAGCCCTGGTACGGTGACACTCAACCTGCAGGTGATCCTTGTTCCTCTTTCAGATGCACCGCATCTTTTCTCCGCCTTATATGATTTTGCAGGGGCTCCAGATGACTCACATGCCGAGGACGAACACAAAGCCAAACATAACAGCAATATTAACGCAGGCATCCTTGCAGCTTTGGCTGGACCAGGAATCTCTTGTCGACACGTGTCCAGAAGATGCTGTTGATTTATGAATTTCTTTTTAACGTTAGTGAAATTCATCTGGCCGGGAAGAAGCACCGTCAGCTTAGCTCATCTGCATTTTTATCACGTCGTTTAGTTCACTGACCCCAGACTGACCAATGTGTGTGCATCTCTCTCTGAATCACTGGTAGGTTTGTAGTCTGGTAAATATCCTCTGGCTGCAGACAGGCCGCCCAACATAGCTGCATACGTGTTATATAACTTAACAACAAACGTTTCAAGCTTCTCGGTATTACATTCACCTTCAGTGTGGCGGCTTAGAATATTTATAGATCGCACTGTATGAATAAAGCCCCAGTGAGCGTATGAACCATTTGAGGTTGTCTTCGATTTCAAATATGCAACTGTATTTTTCTATTCTGATGATCAATCAATAACTTCTACATTAAAGCCCCTTTATTTGGAGCGCAGTGCCCTCCTAATTGGCAGCCCTGTGGGGCTGATAAAGTTCTGATAAAAAAAAAAACCCAGCTGTGTTGTTTTATGCTCATATCCATCAGTGACTCTAAACAGACCAGAAATAACAGATTTTCCCCATGTGATTGTATAGAACTGATTGACTGACGAACTCTCACATGATGATTTCAATTTATTGCAATGTAAAGACAGTGGCACTTTAATCCAGTACAAAGCTTAATACCAAAAGAAAGAGAACTCCAGAAAGTGCGAGGGTATTAAATCAAACACGCCCAAATGCTGTCTGAAGAGACTCCCCCCCACCCCTCTCTCCTCTTTAAGTTTAGAGATGGGTTGGTCTTCGCAGTGATGTCACCTCACTTCTCTGTGGACATTCAGCATGCATCTCCCATTCGTCTCCAAAGAGCAGCAGCCAAAACGCAGCATTACGCACGGCGTTGTGACTTCGGAGGAGACACTCAATTCCGGGACCTGCATGGATTGTTGTGAACTCTCTTCTCTCATTTATGATACATCCTGAACTTGGTGTGCGTGTTAGAACTGGTAAAGGACCCGAGATGAAGAGATTGACTCGTTTTTGCAGCCTCTGTGTCTCATGTGGGCATTATGCTTCCACTGACCAGGAACGTTGCGCGCAACCTGCCCACATACGTTAGCAACGCAGCGCGCGGCACCCAGCCTCAGCTGTCTTGGAAAAGAAAAGGGTGCAAAACAACAAAGATGATACAACGGGACATTTTGCAGTCAGAATGGATTTAGCGCAGTTGACTCGGCTGTCTGGAAACGTTTCCAACGATGAAAACACCACCGACGCACCGCTTACTTTGCCACATACGGAGGTAGCCACAGCTCTCATCATCCTGGTGGTTACTGCGATCGTTTCGGTGACCATTGTTGGTAATGTGTTAGTGATTGTGGCGGTGCTCACCAGCCGGGCTCTCCGTGCCCCCCAGAACCTTTTCCTGGTCTCTTTGGCATCGGCTGACATCCTGGTGGCCACACTGGTCATCCCATTCTCCCTAGTCAACGAGGTAATGGGCTACTGGTACTTTGGCACAACCTGGTGCGCCTTCTACTTGGCTCTGGATGTGCTGTTTTGCACCTCATCCATCGTGCACCTGTGCGCCATCAGCCTGGACCGCTACTGGTCAGTGACAAAGGCGGTCAGCTACAACCTGAAGCGGACACCGAAGCGCATCAAGTCCATGATTGCTGTGGTGTGGATCATATCTGCCATCATCTCCTTCCCTCCTCTCCTCATGACCAAACACGACGAACGGGAGTGCCTGCTGAACGACGAGACCTGGTACATCCTCTCATCCTGCCTGGTGTCTTTCTTTGCGCCCGGTCTCATCATGATTCTGGTTTACTGTAAGATTTATAAAGTGGCCAAGCAGCGCTCCTCCACCGTGTTCGTGGCCAAGAACGGTCTGGAGAGGCAGCCCTCTCAGTCAGAGACCTGCTTTGTCAGGAAGGACCGGTTCGAGATGGAGAGCCCCAGCAGCCAAAGCTCCGGCAGCCACCCGCCGAGGCAAGGGGAGTTGGATGACATCGACTTGGAGGAGAGCTGCTGTCAGTCGGATACCAAACCACGCCACAATCGCTTCACGAAGCGAAGGAAAGTGGAGGGATCTGACTGCTGCCCCCCACAGAACTGCCGTCTGTCCTGGGCTTCAGCCCGGGCGCTACAGCTCTACCCGGAGCAGAAGAACCCGGCCGGGCGACAGCAGCTGAACGCGGTGAACAAGACTAAAGTGGCCCAGATGAGGGAAAAGCGTTTCACATTCGTACTGGCTGTAGTGATGGGAGTGTTCGTGCTCTGCTGGTTCCCCTTCTTCTTCACTTACAGCCTCCACGCTATCTGTAGAGACAGCTGCTACATCCCCGACGCACTTTTCAACCTTTTCTTTTGGATTGGCTACTGCAACAGTTCTGTGAACCCCATAATATACACAATTTTCAACAGGGATTTCAGAAAAGCCTTTAAGAAAATCATTTGCAGAACTTCAAAACGCACATAAAAGGGTTCTTATTTTAGTTTTTTTTTCTTTTCTTTTGGCTTTGTCACTCAACTGTACTGTGAAGGGATTGTATTATTATAAGTCATTGTTCTTGGCTGACTACTATTCTGCTTCCCCACATTGCAAAAAAAAAGAAAGAAAAGAAAAAAAAGAAATCCAGTGTTGTGTACACATCTGTCTATAAATAAAATTCATAACGTGGAGTAAAACTGAACAATATTTGAAGTCAGTCAGATCAAATGTGCTGTGTTATTTAAGCAGTACAGTCCTATTTGTGCCAGCTGAAAGATGAGATGTTTAACAAATTGCTTAAGTCTTGCAACCCCGAACAGGAAATCCCTGCATCTGAAGACTCCTGGAGAAAAGAGAGGTTTCAGAGTAAAATTGCATGCAGCTTAATTCCAGAGCTGACTCACTGTGAATCACCTGAGTCTTTTGTGTAGCAGTAAACAGAATATTTATCACTGCCATCGTTGGGGATAAGCAGGCAGGACGGTGTTGCCTGTTAGTGTGTGCCATGGGGGGGGGGCACGTTTATCAGCAGGTGTAGAATGCCGCATGGCTGGGAATTCATATATCATCCTTTGATTGCTAGGTTAAAGCTGCAGCAAGCCTCTCAGCCTTCTCCTTATCACCGAACCCCTCAAACTTACGTAAGAGCCTAATCTCACACCCCCACCACACCGTCACACCAGAACAATGGCCAGGACTGTTTGTGAAAAACGTATTGGAAAAAATATCTTTATTTCATTCGAACAAAGCACGACATTGTGCCATTAAATATGTGAGGCTGCCTTGTGAAAACCTGGCCCACAGTGTCACTAGACGGGAGTGTTAATCTGTGGCATGTTGTCCCACAAATACATTTTTGCAAATTATCATATTATACATTTGCAAGGTCCCAGTTCCATGCCACCAAATGACATCCCTGGACGCAGGCAGCTGTTGCAGGCAGAGCTGGACTAAAAATTTGCATCAAATTTTCTTGGATCAAAGATGCGACCTTAATATCTGCGAGTCAAGCCCTTCCAGAGCGTAATCCTCTGCTTTATAAAGCTGCATCCTCGCAGGAAATGTCCTATAAATTATTACTACAACTCTTCACGCTCTTTCTACTACCGAAAAATATTCAGAAATAATTCATAACCCCCCAAAATAATGAAGTAATTCAAGTCTGTAAGACACACACATTAAAAAAAGGGGTGTTTTCTTTAAATGCATTTGGCTAAATTTGAAGTTTGCAGCACTTTCTTCACAACTTCAGACTTTGATCCGTGCGTGATGCACGCATGAGATGTTAAATATGTCATGAGGCTTGCATTCAGAGGCATGTGCTTCCCTGGGAAAACTGAGAATAAGGCTGACCAGTTATGTATCATTCTCTATTGTCTGCATGGGGGGTGCTGAGGATAAATACACTATATATATCCTCTTAGGAATGTCTTCAAAGCACTCCTACAGCTCACATGGCGCTTTGCCAAAGATAATCACCCAGTCGGAGGGGTGCCACGCTCAAAAACTGTTTTTGAAAGTGGTTTTTGTTTTTTTGTTTTTTGAAGTAGCCTGCGCTTATATTCCTCATCCTTGAGGAAAGCGAGAACGAAGGTGGCTGCAAGTTCCCCTTGCGCCACCGTTTTACTTGCGAGCCAAATTAAAAACTGCGAGGGAAGCGAGGCCAGGGTGAGGAAGGAAGCTATATCTCGAAGGGATTCACAAACTCTTGAAAGAAATGAAAAGTCTGGACAGAGCTTGACCGCGAGTGGCGATAAAATGAGTTTCATATCTCCAACTTCATCATCTTCAGCAGAGCGGGAGTGATCTGTAACTTAATAGGATATTACTGGATTGACGTTACACTACGTGTAACCTAATTTCCCCGGAGAGCACAGTCATCAATTCACGTTTGATTACCCAAGGTTTACATAAACACTTGTTACAATTTTCTTCCTGATAGTAAACTGATTAGTATCTGACAAGACACGAAACTCCCTTGTTCCCACACTTTAATTTCAATTTAATTGTCTTTGTAATCAGCTGCTTCGCTGCATCAAGGATGGAGAACAATCCTTTTAATTATCTCTAGTGTTTTCCGTTTCTTTCACGTGTAATTTCTCCAGGCATGTCACCTCGAACGCGTCTCTGTTGCACGTCTTGATCCAGAAAACTCGCCGGGCCGTGCTACTCAGCTCTTACTCTTGTTGTTATTCCGCGAAAGAAAGAAACGTGTCTCGCAATACAAAACGACCCTCACAGTCCTCCACTGTTCATCAGCTAAATGATATGATAATGCCCTTATTATTCCCCACAAAGCTGGTGTTGTTTGTGCATTGTTGATGTGCAGGCCTGCAGTCTGCGCTTCCATTTACCAGGTCTTTTATTTCGTCCAGACTGTAAACAAAGTTGGAAACTAGTTCAGGAAGAAGAGAAACGGCACAGCGGTGACCCTCCACCTCCCCGAGCCTCTTCTTAATGAGAGCAACAGACCAAGTGGACGGAGCCAAAGCATTTCCTGGTGCTGGACGTTGGAAAAAAAAAAAAAATAGACAGAAAAAAAAGCTGTGTTTGGGCCTCTTAATAGGGGAAGAAGGAGAGGAGGAGGAGGGCTCGAGTTGTTTAGGGTCAGCAGTGCAGGCCAAGGCTATTTGCAGTCACAATAGTCACAGGGGAGATGGCTATCGTGAGTGCTTCAAGATGGTTGCAAGACACAAGAAAAGAGTCGAGCAGTTGCTTCTTGTCCTCTGCCACATTACCTTGTTTGACACACAGTGCAGCTTCTGAAGGTAATTGCTTTTTTTTTTGCAGTTGCCTCTAACAAGATAAGGGTTGGACACAAGGCAAGGCCAAAACTCACGTCAATCCCAGGCAGGCCGGGCGTCTGGAGAACAAGTCCCAGATTGTCGTTAGTGTAAATCAGTGCATGTCACGTCAGAGAGAATGGGGGACCGAGCCAGCTGTCTCCTGACGAAACCAATACATCGGCCGCCGTTTAACACAACAAATCTACGGCTGGAAGGGTCGAAGTGGGATTACTTTGTGTCGTCGCATGCGAGCATAATACAGATGTAAATCCTCCAAACCCCCCAATAGACCGAGCAGGATGAGATTTTACTCTTTCAGCAGGATGCGTGAAGTTGTCGCAGAGTGGGCGAGCTATTGCACAATGTGCTTTTATTTATTTATATATATTTATTTATTTATATATTTATCCATCTGAGAATTTTAAACGTGTGATGATACGTGTGAAGTTTTCTTTCATGATGGCGGACACACTGCTAATATTGAATCAATGAAGGCCATCCTGCTGCTGAAAATACATAATAATAATAACCCTCAAATAACATCCTATTTACTCCTATTCAAACAATTAAATCGGTAGTGAATAATACATATATTGCTTGCATTATCCTTTTAAATCTCAGCTAATAACGAAGACTATTTATAAAGGACGGGTATATGAATAAGTACAGGCTGTCTATTATACTGTAGGCTGGAAAAAATGCAAAAACGCAATTAAAGGATGTTTCGTCCTTATCTGTTCCTCCAAAGAAAGAAACAACTGTGAGGTGTGATTAATGACTTGCGCTTTGCTAGAAAACTTTCAGTCCCTAAAGGTGCAACTGGGATATTTAATCTGTCGGATTATCTCCTCTCCTGTTCTGCTGCCGGCCTCATTGGTTGTTGTCCTGCACTGAGTATAAAAATACCCCGAAGCTCAGACTTCAGATACTGAACTCTGACTGCTGGGTTTCTTCTTTCACTATGTATTTCTTTATTAAACTGGAACTGTTCACCTACAAAGAGAATGTATGGCCGGCCTCCTCTGTAATAGTTGCACACACTATTGCAAACCTGTCCATCTGAGTAATGTACTCCAGTATACAAATAACTTTGGTCGTGTTATTTGGCCGTTCGGCCCTTGGTACGTCGTGGCAGCAGATGTTCACTCACACACATACTAACAGGGGTATAGTGTATGTTTTTCTAAAGGTTTTGTAATAAAAAGAGGAAATGCACTCCGATCTGTGCAATGTGTGCAGAGTTACGGAGGGATTTGAGAAATGGTTGTATGTATTGAGGTCGCTGAAGAACGAGAAATGATGTTACTGAGGGAGTAGGAACCTCTGGATGTACTTTTCCACAACAAAGAGCAGAGTCTAAACTAAACCGTTAAGTTCCTGTTCATGGTGCATTAGTGCAGAAACTTGCAGCACTGAACATCCCTGACTGCATGAGTGGCCTAATTAGTCACTGATATTTAGTGCCCTTGTAAAAGCAGCTTGTTTACTTCAAGTGTTGCACTTTTGGTTGGTGGTCTTTTCCAACACTCAATAAAATGTTTTGCAAAGCAGAAACTCATGATAGGCACTAACATCGCCTTGAATCTTGCTTGCTGTTGCTGCGATGTGCGGCTCGATAGATATAGATATATCGACACTTTCAATACCATGTCTTTATGCTCAAATCAAAAATATCGATACTTTCGATACTTCAGTCATTCGAGGTAATGTGGGAACGCAGTGGAAAGTAGCTAAACTATTGAGTTGTGGCAACACAGCAAACCTTGTGAAACACCTCAGGTTAAACCACAACACAGAATATGAGGCATTTATGATGAGGAGGACACAAGATTGCATAAGATTAAGATGCAGGTTTTCATTTTATAGTGTTCTTATTAGTTAAACAATATTTATTTGAATGGTGTTATTATTTTACTTACAACATTTTCACATATTTTATATGACTGTGTCCTCTGCTTGTTTTTTCCTGCTGTTGTATTAGCTCGGCTATATAGTAAATGAGGCCATTACCTCAATATACTTCTGAGTTTAAAATAAATAAATAAATTACTCCAGTGTTTTGTATTTTTTATGAAGCTATGATTTGAGATACACTAACCGTCTTGGGTTTACCAAAGCATCGGATCTGTATCGCCGATACCAGCCTGAAATTTATTCAGTATCGGGTTGGAAAGGAAATCGGTGGTATCGAACATCGCTAGTAGTTGTTGTAGATATCTTCTGCATTACTGCCACCTGCTGGACTGGAGTGAAGCAGGTTGATTTATATTCATGTAAAAGCAACTTTTTCACACGTGATCTAATTTGGCCAAAATTTGCTTGTTTGCTGCAAACAACCTTTTAGGTCCTGCCAAACATTCTAGTGGCTAAATGGTCTGGGTACTTTGGACGAAGATTCAGTTTTGGCAGGTATATATTAGATATTCTAGTAACAGCTAGTGCTCACAAGAAAAAAGCTTTCACCAAGCCGGCCAATCAGAGCAGAGTGGGCTCTAAGGAAGGCGGCCTTAAAGAGCCCACAGCTAAGATTTTATAAACTGAGCCACATCCTGCAGGGACAGTATGGATAAATAAATATTTCTGAATCATGCAAAACTATTCTGATGGAGTCCAGAATACAAAGGCAGTGATGAAAATGTCTGTCCCCTCAAATTACTGTATCCTACGTGTGTAATATTTTACTTTATCTAAATGCTTTGCAGTTTCACAAAATGAATCAATCACCATATGGAACAGAACGGTGAATATAAACAGGCTTTATATTTATACATGCCTCAAAAAACATGAACAGATGGTTAAGGCCTCTTGTAATTTCCCGTATTGCTTGCTTGTTGTCTTCACACATCAATGAATGATGTTGTATTCATCTTTTCACTGCATTTCATAAAGTGTATGTTTCTTGCGAGATTAAATAATCATTTGTTTTGTTCCGCTGTTAATGTTCAAGCTCCAGATGAAACATTTCTGCGGCTCATTCATTTTTTTCAGTTTTCTTTTTTTTTTTGGTGACGCGTATCTCAGCTGGAAGATGCTATTCTTGGTTTTTCCCCTCGCTCCTGCGCCAAAGTAGATTACTGGGTTGATAACACCCTGCTGGACCATAGTGCATGTCTCACCCCCATTTATTATCTATTTCCGTCGTTGCCTGTAAACACGCGCATGCCCACACACCTTTAACACTCTGCCGTGCGACATGCATTGCGGTCTAGTATAGTAGCTGGACCATTAAAAGGACACCTCTGACCTGTGATATAAGGGAGCTCTGATACCAAAAAACAAGAAATGGACTAGTGTTGACATCACGTAAAAGTGTGTCACAGCAGAGGCGCACAAACAACATTATGGAGCAGCATTACCATGACATTTCATACAGCACCCATTAGTACATTATTTCAGTCGAAAACCGCAACAGCCTTCTCTTTTCTCGGCCCTTTAAAGGGGTATTGCTCATTTTTTCATCATTTCACACTGCCATGTTGTTTTTCCATTGTGTCTTAACACTTATTTCATTTTTACTGCAGTCAAAAATATATACATTCATAAAAAAACATAAAACAGCAACACAGAGAAGAAAAAGAAGACCAAAGCTGTGTTGAAAGCCTTTTATTTTTATTTATTTTTTATTAAAGTATCAACTGCTGTATGTGCACTATTGTCCAAGTTGAAAGGGATGTGACTACTAGAAATAATCATAATGACAGTAACTATAAAGTGTGTGTGTAATTTTTTTTTTCTTAGGCTGGGGAGATGAGCTCTGCTCTTCAGAACCAAAAGCATCCCTTCGACATATACTTTGCTCTGCCCCAGCTTCCGTAAGGAAGAAGGGTGGGTGTAAGTGCTGAGGGTATGATTAAAGCCTCCCCGTGCTCATCTTTGCCTCGCTCCTCCAAGTACGTGAGTGCACCCACGAGTGGGACAAAGGCAGAGGCTGCAACACTCCACAGCAGGGGGTGTTTTGATCATGCACGCTTGGAGTCCTGAATGTTGTTCAGGCAGTGAATCCTTAGCTGAATGCATGTACCGAGATGCGTATTTTGATTTTTTCGTCATACTGCCTCGCGCTGTTTAGCCCACTCCCACTGCCTCCAGACATGACTGCACTGATGTTGAGGACTCTGTGTGGATGTTGACGCCTTTTGAAGAAATGTCCGGAGAAACAAAAGGAAAGCTGCTTGATTTGAGTCCTTCAATTCGGTTTGATACAATAACACGACAAGCCGAAACTATAACTGCTGATAAAGGAGGCAGCATTGTCTTAAGCTGCAGAAGATGAACATTCACAATCATATTCTTTAATGTTAGTGAAGATGTCTGACAAGACATGGGACCACTGTTGCTGCTTCTGCTCAAACTCAAGACTTACGTGCTACAAAACCACAGAGCAGTTTTCAGCAAATTTGTTGTTTCAAAATTTCAGCATTAATTTGTTGTTAGGCTCAAAGAAATCTGCCTGGAGGCCCTCGGAATCAGTTCTGCGGGCCATGCAGCATAAAATAAGTTTTGATCAGGCTGTTGCTTTAACCACTCAGATTTTGAGTTGAGGACACCAGGGCCTGCTAGCAGGAGTATGATAACGTCAGCGTATTCGCAGCCTTTGATTGAATAGTCGGACAATGGCTACCCAGAGCCAGGGAACTGCATCTGTTGTGAGCTGGACGAGCAAAAATATAGTTGTGTTGATTTAATGGCTGAAGGAGGAGAAAAGATGGATTTGGTCGAGGATTTACTGTTAAATACATTTTCAAGACACACTTTTCAAGAAAAGTCCACTAACTAGGAGCAGTACCCCTGGCTCACAGGGTAAGAGGACAACTTTTAATTGTTTCTTAAGTTCTGGTGACCAATATGAATTATATTTACATCTTTTTGCCATTTTTTTGGGTCAGCATCGATGCTGCTGCTAGATTTGACATATGTGACGTAGGAGACTTGTTGCCTGTGTTTTGAATTGTTCTGCATTTCCTTGCATTAGTAATGACATTCATCTCGCTGCATGAGATACCTGGCTACAATGAAATGTCCAGTTTTATTGCATATTTGAGTGATGTTGATGGTTTCTATTGCAAAGTCATAACGATCATATTAAGAGGCGGTGTTTCCCCTGGGTTTACAACACCATGTTATCCCCAGTGGTCTGGTTTTATTCTGGTCTTATTTAGTCTGGTTTTATTTTGACATAGCTATAGACACAGTCATGTATATGTCTATGGCTGTAGGTGTGTGTTCATGTGTTTGTTTGTGTGTACGTTGGTGTGGAGCTCCACCTGCCACTGCTGCAGAGAAAGTTCCTGTTGAGGATTGAACCTTGATGTTTTCTAAGATACTGTAAGAAGAAGATAACATGCTTTTAGTTCAAGCCAGAAAGGCAGGATCAAATTCACATTAGCACACACATTACATTAGATATTTGGAGGCTTAGATGTAAGACCTGTTTTGTTTTGTTTTTCCTATCCTTTGAGAATCTATATCTCTTAAAGCATCAAAGCAGCACTAATCAATACTTAGCTATAGCTATAAAAAATGAAAGGACTAAACCTACAGAGAAGGGCCATGCATCCCTCAGCTCTGTGGAGGGTTACAGCATCTTTCCGTGTATTATTTTGGTCACTAACGGTTCATTCCCATCAGCCCTGTTTCCAGTTGTAGCTCATTTGAGCAAAACTTACATTGTACATTGGTGCCAGCTGTATGATTTATTCATTTTTCCGGCTCAAAACAGCAGACAAAGTTACATCAACAACATGCTGGTGAACACAGCGGATCATTTAACAGCTCAAGAGACAGATATTTCCCCAAGGAGATGATACCAAAACAGAGCTGCAAGGGGAGCAAATATTGGACTTCATGTCATAAACATGACTCCAAATGAAGGATAAAGTTGCTCTAAACCTGCCAGATGGATAAATAAGCATCTACTATATCAGCTTTGCAGGATGATAATATATCATTGTTTTCAGCATATTGCCCCATCCCCAGGGGGTTAAAACTCAATAATTAAAGGTTCCAAACATGAGTCTGGCCTAGTTTATCTGGCAACAGTAACACGCAATGGTAAGATCAATTTGAAGATAATAGGATGCTGAGGATCCAAGATAATCAGAGTTGAGGGAAAACAGGCCCACACACAAATGGAGAGCATTAAGCTACTAAAAACAAAAAATAATTTTATAGCTTTTAGATATAGGATGTTGGCTGACAGTCTTCTACCTGAAGGGAACACTGTGGATGAGGAGGAGAATGATGAAGACCCAGCTGCTGGGTCAGGATGGGAGGAAGATCTGGGAAGCATAGAGGAGGAGGAGCAGGAGGAACAGGAGGAGGATGAGGAGGAGGTGTCCTGGCCCTGACCTCAGCCTCTGTGAAAGTGGGCTGAATGGAGCCCTAATGAGGCTACACACAAGACAACCACCCAGCAGAGGTTTGCTTGGACAGTCATGGCTGATATGGAGGTTGTGCAATATTTCAAGCGTGAGGATCCAGATGCAAGAACAATTAATCAAGTGTCTCTCTCTGGCCCTGAGGGGCCAACAGTCAATTAGGTCATAAGTTCCCACGGGCCTGCAACCTGTCCACAACCGGCCCATCTCATTTTATTTTCCGTCCTGACATGCAGTTTTATCTCAGCCCCTGACAATTTTAGCTAGGACTTGCGGTCAGCGCTCCCAGCAAGCAAGCACCCAAGGAGCTGGATTTTTTTGAATTTTTTTTTTCAAACTGTGGCTACATAGACGGTTTAGATTTCAGGGACAACAGGAAGTAATAACTCAAAGGGAGAAGCTGATTGAAGGCGACTGCTGAAGATGGGACAGCTGGGCGCGATAGCATCCCCTCATACGTAATGGAGATTGTCAGAATTCCACTGTGGCATCCAACTAAAGGCTGAGCGAAAACGCAATGACTATTGAAACGACAACTGATGACACCCTAAGGACATACGCTAACGTCCCGCCGAGAGACCAACACAAACGAGTCCCAACAAGGGGACTGTTTATTTTCATGACATTTCACCTCTTTCTACTGCATCTATTGGCCTCCTTCTCTCTTTGCTTAGTGCTTTAAAGCAGTAATTTCTGGACATTTCATTTCATTAGCATGATCACATGTGGAATTTATCTGTGAGAACTGAGGCGAATATAGTAAGTCTTTTCTGCATTTTGCACTTTTTACCTTAAAAATGTATCAGCTTAACTTTTTTTTTTTTTTTTTACCTCTTCATGAATGATTCTGAAATTCTGTATTTCACGAATAATCAAAGAAAGAGTTCTGACCCAAGTTTCATCATCAAAAGTGAAACTTATTATTCATAATTCTTCTCTCAGAATGTCTATACTGTTCTGGATAACAAGCCTTTCAAAGAAGTTGAACTTTGACCTAGTATACCAGGGCAGAGATAAGAAGATTTATCACCTTGCACTTGGCCGGTTTTCTGAGAGGAAATTCATCAATTCAAAAATAACCACCGCTTCGGCTCAATAAATAAACCCTCACAAGATGGATATCCAACATTTAAAAGTTAAGTGAGGATTTCCCAGATGAACATCAGCTCATTAAGTGCCTTCAGATAATTTGCATGTGTAGTAAGAGCAGGGATTTTCCGTGCGTTACCTACAATACGCAACAGAGCGTGGATGAAGCATCATGAGGTTATCTCTCCTCGGTCGTTGGTTTGACAGCACATCGGTCTTTGTGACTGAGAGAGAGTGCAAGACTGAGGGAGGGAGTAGGGAAAGCGAGGTGCTCTTATCGATCTTTTATTTTGCTTACTTCTCCAAACGCTGCCTGAATGCAAAATGAGAACGCGATCATAGGTCATGTCTTTGTGTTATATGCTGAGCTTAGTTTTATGATGTTCTGCCTGACTTTTATTGTTTATTAAATATTGACTTGTCGACTTTGAATACTGCTAAGCCATTTAAAAATACACACTACCAATCAAAAGTTTGGACGCACTTTCTCTTTTAATGTTGTTTTCTTCATTTTCATGACCATTTGCATTTTAAATTCTCACTGAAGGCATCGCAACTATGAAAGACCACATATGGAATCATGTAACAAACAAAAAAGGTGTCAAATAACTCAAAAACATGTTGTGTATTTTAGATTCTTCAAAATAGCCACCTTTTGGTTTGACTACTGCTTTGGAAATTATCTTGATGAAGTTCATGAGGTAGTCATCTGACATGGTTCCTAGAGATGCTGAGAATTTGTTGCCCCTTTGTCTTCACTCTATCTTACAGTATCCCAAACTATGTTAACTGGGTTTAGGTCAAGTGACTGTCGAGGCACACCGCTCTATCACTTTCCTTTTTGGTCAAATAGCCCTTACAGAACTGGGAGGTGTGTTTATGGGTTAATGTCCTGTTGAAAAATGGAGTAAACTACACCAAATAGGGAGCTTATTATGGCAAAAATGTTATGAATGTAACTGAGGTTCTATGAATGTACTGTCGCAGGGAGCCAGGAAGAATGAAACAGACCCTGTGACACAACCAAGGAATGTTTTTGATGTGCCAGATAAATAAAAAAAAAAGAAAAAGGAACTCTGCGTTCGGGCAAAATGGATTACAAAAAGAAAAACAGATTAACAACTACAGCAAACACAGATTACCATCTTGCAGCTTTTCCTTACTGGAGAACACTAACCAAAGACACACAGATGTGACCTTACAGCGGCTACAGCTCTTGGAACAATGAAAATATGAAACATTTATAACTGACAAAGCTAGTTGGTTTGAAATCTGTGTTTTTTGGGGTTCGATTCAAACAGCGGTAACAATGCAGTTTACTTTAACACTTGGTCTGCTAGAGCTGAAGCGGGGAGTAGATGAAGTGGTATAGCCTACATTGTAAAAAATGTTATGAATGTAACCAAGGTTCTATGAATTAACAATCCCTGGATGAATGACACTGAACCTGTGAAACAGCCAAGAAAAGTTTCTCTTGCACCAGATCGAAAAGTTGCTTTGCCTTCAGAGAAAAGGAACAGATTGACAATGAGGACAAACTCAGATTACCATTAATTTGCTTTTTCCTTGTTGGAGAAAACTGACCCAAGAGACACAGGTGTGACCTTGGACAAGCTGCTGTTTGTAATATATTTTGATTAGGCTGTCTGTTGCCTTCACTCTACATTAATGATGGATTTTTGTCCTGGACCTGTGGATATTTTTGTGAACACGAGCTCCGGGTTCAACATCGTCAGACGACAGTGTTTGTGTAATTACTCTCACTGTCAGAAGAGGGAAACGCATGTTCTGCACAGGTTACGATAAGCAGGGGACCCTAATGAGACGGGTAACGCAATCTGACAAATTAAAATGACAAACAATGTCACCGAATGCGTTAAAAGGCTATCGGGGTGTGCAAAAAGGCGATAAGAGGGAGCAGGATGATATCTCTCGAGCAGGTGAAGTATAGCCTTAAAGAAAAACTCACTGCATTCAGAATCTCGACACATTCCTCACGTCTCAGCTCAACTACAGGCTTCAGCTTTTTAGAAATGCGGTAAAAGATTTTACAGCATCTCATTTCGGTATAAATATTCACATGAATGAAAGCATGCACAAAAAAGGTTACTACAATTCAAGGCTTGATGTACGTGTATTTTAACCAGGAAATAATCCCACTGAGAGTGAGAGTTTCTTTTGCAAAGACAGTAGCACATTAAGCCAACCTACAGTACAGAAAAAAACAACAGCAAATCACTACACTATTGATCACCAGCTACGTTAAGTGAGAGGACATGTGCAATCAGTGCTCAAATGGTCCTTAATCATAGCTTTAAATCCGGTAATCCAATTTGAGGAGATTCTATAATGTATACCAGGACAATGGTGCAAATACTTTAAACACACTTTCACCAACCAAAAGTCCGTGTGTGCGGAATGGCGTACATTATTTGTCTATCCAGCCGAATACTACAGCTTCCAGAGGGGATTTAAAACAGTACATAGATAAGGAGGCAAACTACACAGGACGGCCTTATGAAGGAAACTGTAGTAGCATTGTTCCAATCTACAACTGTGCAGAGCTGCATCTTCTCCAGGCACTCCCTCGTCCACCCACCGTACAAAGACATGCTTGTTAGATTAATTGGTGATTCTAAATGGTTGTGTATCTCTTTGTGATGGACTGGTGACCTGTCCAGGGAGGACAAGTGGTTACAGAACATTTCACCTGCAGCAGTGCCACAGTGGAACACCACACCACAGGGCTTCACTTTGCACAGAACTCTAAAGTCTATGAAGTCATAAACTTTTTATGTGCACCCATGAATATCTGGCAAAACGCTGCAGGGGTTCAACGATGAGTCTCCAGCGGGCCGAGGAGCGCCTTTCCAGATGAACCAACCTGGATATACTCCTTGTTATGCACGAGCAATTACAGTTAAAGCCTGTATCAGAGGGCATCTGTGGCAGTGACACTGGTCAATTAGACTCATGGGGTGTTAGACGTTATTGGCTGAACAGAGAGTAGGAGTCTGTTAACCTCACATGTCCCGCATCGATATTACACTCACCCACGCACGGAGCCCTCCACTGACACAGTGTGCATCATCATTCGAAACAGGGGAGGACTTTGAGGAAGCCGTGGCTCACCTGTTTCCACATGTGTGCAAGGAATCATTCGCATTATGTATGTGTCACGTGAACTTATGTAACACAGTGAGCCAGTGCAACTCCCCAAAGCCTTTAATTGGTCCCTGGGGGATTTCTCATCCCCCCTTTTGTCATTTGTGTAAGGATATGGAAACTTGAACAGGACAGACTTTAAGCACAGCCCACTGACCTGCACATGTGTTTTTGTATCCATATTTGTACATGCATGTACATACATGGATGCATGTGGGAACACACAAGTTGTTAAGAGGCCGAGCTATCATTCTTGGATTATGTGGGTTTGCCTCCCAAAGGGAACCCAGGCGTACCAAGTATATGAAAAATAAACAATATGGTAATATGGAGGTCAGAACACAGTACTGGTATAAAACCTTACCTGCTCGGTAAAGGAGCTTTGAAAATGACAGTGACTCTTTTGAAGCTACACGTTTAGCAAGTGGAAAAGATTCAAAGTTTCTGTTGTTCAAAGCCCAGTTACACAAGCTGTGAGTGTGTTGCGTTGTTGTGAAGTGAATGTAGGTGCTGTGCTGGCTGGAAGCTAAATGAGTAGGCAGAATCTCTGCCTGCAATTGGGAACCAAGCTCCATGATGGGGGAACAGGTGCAGGGAGGGGACAGTCTGCCCACTCCAAGTAACAGACGGTGGAATAGAGTTCATCCTGGACCAGGGGGAGGATGGTGAGAAGATAGGAGACACAGAGAGAGATGAAGGACTGCGACGCAAGACGCAACTGAGTTCATTAAAGTGATGCAGTCAGATGACGGCTGCTTGGATGGGAGAGATAAAAAGCCATGCGATGTTTAGAAATCACCCTCAGCTGGCCATAATGTATTTAAAGATGTAAGCACCACTGCCACATTCATGCTTTTTAGCCCCTCCTGTTGAATGGCTTCATGGATGAAAGTCTTGTTGGACTTGGAGAGAGAGAGAAAGAAACCCGGACCTGAACAGTCAGCTAGCGTTAGCGGATGTACTTTTGTTGTATTTCAGGACTGACTTACATATGCATGTCACAGTAGCCTGGGCTCCATCTTTCACAAAGTACTTCCACACACTTGACATGTTGACACGATGCTTATTAGAGCGTCATAGTAGGAATGAAGTCAAACAACCAACCTGTACAACCTCTAATACCTACACAACACTGTTGTTTTTGCAGTCACACCTAAAGCACATCGCCGCAGAGGACATCGACCACTGGTTTGCCAAAAACACATAGTCTGAAGCTAGGCTAGGCTAGCGTGCTAGCCCGCAAAGTAAGATGAACCCTTGAGCTATAATTCAGTTTCTGACCAGAGGTGGTTTCTCCACTGCTCTATACCTTTGCTCAGATCAATCTCATAGACTCCTGAGTTTAGTTTTGCTAACAATTAAGATAATTTCGCTGCTTTGACAGAGAGACCGCCAAGATGTCATTTAAATAGTGAGTTACGTGTTATGTTTTAATTTATTGCACACCCAATGCCATTTTACTCTGAATTTGCTACAAATAAAAATTCAATGCACATGATTTTCTGAACTGAATAATTGTTTAATTTTTTTACTGATAACAAGTTTTAGGTTCTAAACTGATAAATGTATCGATGCAGTGTGACAAGGCCTAGCTGGCTCGCTGTTAATTTACCCAACATCATCGACCCTGACCCTTCAACCTGAATCCACTCCCAAGATCACTCTCAGCTGTACTTTGTGTTTAGTGCCAATTAACACATGTTCCCATTCTAATACTGAGAAGATTCAAGGATTTTTATTGTCAATTCTCTATATTTTCACGACACTAAGAACATAATGGCCATGAAAACATGTATTACAGCCTCTAATATTCACACTTCTAAATGCCTCATTTGGACCGATTTTTAAAGCCTACAACAGCATTAAAGCAAGTTTTTAGCAAATCACAGTCTCATCAGTGGAGTATTAAGTATCATGTTAAGATTAAGAATGTGACCTTTAGTTAATTTGCCCCGAGTAGGTGGATTAATTTTAATTTGTAAAGACAGACGAATACGTGTATGAAGGTAGTTTCCCCACTGGTCCAGCAACTATTTCGACTACTGCCCCTTCTTTTCTTCTTCCACTGCCTCTTTATTTTTTTCAGCTGGTGTTTAAGCCAAAACAAGATTCGGTGTAACAACTGTTATATTTCAGTGTTATATTACAGTTTGGACCCCAGAAGGCCCGTGTCCATTCTCCGATGAGTCATAACTGTTTTGGAGTGGCCATAATGTTATGGCTGAATAGTGTAATTATGTTGACACGAAAAAAAACAAAAAAAAAACATTTCTGAGATTTCGGAGAGTGTAAAGGATGTATATGTTAAGACTTTATAAGACTTTTCATCTATGTTTACACTCAATTTTACCATCAACAGCAGACTACGCTCTTCAGCTCCCCTGAGTTTATTTTCTTTTATCATCCTGTTCTTTACTGGCGGGGGTGAGGATTTGTGTCACACCAGCTTATTACGGTGATCGGTCCCCGTGCTGCACCGCTGAATTATGCAGTACTTAGAGCACAATGCCTGGCACTGTAGAAATGTACGTCATTTCATCCACAGCATTTGGATTCGAAGTCAAGAGCTTCCGACCAGGATGCCGCTGCAGCTTATTGAACGCGGCGAGCAGTGCAGGCCATGTCATTTTCTGACACAGTCAAAATACATTTCTCTAAAAACAAAACAATCAAAAAAAATAATAATAAATAAAAAATCCCATGGCTCTTGATGTGGCATTTGCACACAGAGTTAGTCAGACTCACAGATGGTGAGAGGCACACGGGTTGAAGACAGGGCTGAAATAATTCAGGACCGTCAGGTTTTCTCCAAAAATATAACTGCCACTCCATGAGTTAAAAAAAAAACAAAAAAAAACTGCTAAACAAACTGGATGAGGAAGCTGGAGGAAAAAGAACCCACGTTCTTTTTCCTGAAATGAAATCTCTGTCAACAAGTGAAGGTAGCCTGTAGCTTTCAGTCCAACTGAGCACTAGAGCCTGATTTTCCTGATTAGCACAATGTTAACCAATGTGCTCAAGGAGCTTAATTAAAGGATTTGATTGCTGTTGCAGCTTGGTTGGAAGGAAACCATGACTTTTACTTTATACAATGCTATAAATGCAGTGAGAGGACACTTAGCCTCCTCTGGAGAGCCATATGCTCAGAGAACAGTAAGACTGAAAGTAGATCTAATGATGCAGGAGAAGGTTTAAAAACATGGTGAATAGTGAATAGTTGCATTGAATTCGTTTACGTATGCTTATGTGTGAAGGGTACCTCGTGGCAAGGTAATGTTTTGTGATGGGGAAGTATGGAAGAGGTAAGACCCAAACAAGGCGCCGAGGCCGGATCAAATATGAATATTTACTTTAATGTGACTTGACGGAATAAAGTGCTGCAGTCAAAGCAGCTAATCCAAACAGAGTTCAACGAGAGGCGATCCAACAGAAAGTAGCTCAACAAATGTAATCCAGAAATCCAAAAGGATGCCAAAACGCAAGGAAATAATTTGAAACTGGAGGAAACATCCAGGGAAAGCCACAGTTGAAAAGGATTAGGGTAAAGGTACAGGCAACATGACGGAGAACAAAAGAGAAAGGCCGGACTTGATTGGAGAGACAGGAGAAAGCAATCAGACAATCAAAGCGGAAAACACAGGAAGTAAAGCAGGACGAGAAAGGAAGAAGGTTAGAAAATAAAAACAGGAAACATGATGAAATAGGAGAATAACAAAGGTGCCAAAAACACAAGAGGACAGAAAAACCTTCATTTCCCTGTAGCGTTTTGGGATCTTTTACCTTATATAAACTGGTCACTTTCAGTTTACCAGAGTCCAACACAGCTTTTGGGACCTTGGTTTGTTTTACTTTTAGAAAGAGTCTGATTATTAAGTATTATTTTTCTCCATGTACTTTTCTGTGCAAATTCAAATTCAGTGTTTGCGGCATTAAATCTCGTTCCAAAACTAAGCAGCAGTGGCGATCCTAGAACCTGAGAGAGCCCGAGCAAGACAAACATTTATCTGTAAAATTTAATTCTCATTGGTCTGCACAAATAGCATGAACAGGGATTAGATTGTTTTAGATTTAGTAAAATTATCAATAAATTGTTGAGTGAATTATTGTGTTCTGGGACTTTACAGAAGCCTCCCTCCTCTCAAACACCCCGAGGAAATGTTTGAAATGTATAAAGGGCCAGTACAGTCTCCGGTGGGCCATCTATCCATAGAGCCTTATACTCCATCTGCAGAGTCCGGTATACATCTTTCCTTAAAGACAGAGTGCTAAAAGTAGTCTGAATATTGAGGTCAGACATCAAGCGAATGCTAGTGTTTCTCCATAATTCCTGGATAAGTAAATAAACAGCTGCACAGCCCTTAGGTGATAAACCCACTTTCACTAAAGTCATAGTGAAATAATGTATTCATATATTCAGAGGCCCCTGGCAGCAATTACAGTCTTGAGTAAGTCTCCTCTACAAGAATTGTTCACTTGGAGCTGGGCAGTTTAAACCATCCCCATCCCCCCGGCAGGTCCTCTAAAGCTCTATCACATTGGATGAGGAGTCACTCTGCGCTGCCAACTTCAGATTGGTACAGTTGTGAAAAATCAGTGCAGTTGTTTAAAAGCTCTTTGTCTGGTTTGATTCCGAATATCGAGTCCAATGCCACTAGTCCGGGCCAGACTTGTTTTCCCGTCTGAGGAGCATTCCCAAAATCTGGGACATTTTATCTGTTTTACATGTTTCCTATACTTCGTTGCATCTGGATCATTGAGAACCAGACATTCATCAGTCGGCTTTTTGCCTGTTTGAACTCTAAATAAATTTTACAAACATTCAAACATTCAGTGTTATCCTCTATCCTCTGAGTTTTAAGTAGAACCAAGAAAAGGGATCATATCACTCCAGTTTTATTAGATCTCCACACACAGTAGTGTTTTAGAATCGATTTTAAGGTCTTACTGGTTACTTTTAAAGCTCTTCATGTCCATTCCCCTGCCTGACCTTTGAGCACCATACAGACCAGCACGTACCTTCCTAGGTCTACTGTCTGTACCAGGGACCTGGATGAAAACGAAAGATGACGGCTGAGGAATGATGCCTTAGGAAACCAGGTCAGCTGACTTTAAATGGCTCCTTAAAATAAACTCCTATCGGAAAGTCTTTCCTGGGTTGAGTGAGTTTTCAGTGAGTTCAAAAGTTTACTCAGCCGAGTAGCTTCTTCAGTTCTGAGAGCCCTGTGCAAATTGAGGTTTAAATAGGAAACTCTGTGGGTAAAACCCATTAGAAATTTGCCTGACTTGTTTTTGTGATAAGTGGTGCCACTAATTTCCAACAACAGCTGGGTACTTACCTGTTGTGAAGGAGGTTTTCAAGTTCTTAATTAGATTTTGTGTGTTTTATTTTTTTTTTGTCTTTTAACTGTCATGTTTTTGTCAACTTTGTTTAATGTGCCTGTTTTTAAAATGACAGATTTTCATGTTTTTGCGAAGAACGTTATAATGTTGATTTGAAAAGGGCCACACAAGTAAAGATTATTCATCAGACTAAAGTGGTGCTCAGGAGCCGACAGACATTTCAAAATAATCGTCAAACTGGATTATCGGTGCTTATGTCACTCTCCAGAATCGGGACGACATTTTCTCATTACAGTTTACTTTCCAAAAACGAGGCCTTGTCTGTCACTCTCGAGCCTCTCACGCGTCAAACACATCTGTGTTCAGTAAGTAGAATTAGACGTAGCAGAGACTCCAAGGTTCAACAACAGCTGAGCGTCTGCAGCGCATCTGTCTTCAAGCATGACTTCAAGCTTTAAGGGAACACTTTCATCTAAACACACACAGCTATCTTTGTCCATCTTTGTCATCGTGGCTTGTGAAGTCTGCGTGCGGCCGTGTCACAGTTTCAGGGAGTTCTGTATTGATCATTTAGCTCCTTAAAGACTTTGGTTCCTCAGTGATGGGATGCTTACCCGGCCCTCAAACAGGAATCCTCACTCTCTAAATGTTCCTGCTTATTAATTATTCTGTCCTGTACTATACAGACCCTGTCTTTCACAGACTTCAGTGTCTTTTTGGACTTAGATATTGATGACGTTGGCCAGACGGGCTGTTTTTCATCAGCACTAACAGCACTCACTCCCTTATATAAGCTCCAGCAGAGACGTTATGAAAGGACAGACTGAAGATAGGCTGAACGAAGACTAAACCGTACGTATGTTTTTTTTTTTCTTGGCTTATTGTATAAATAATGTGAGTTGGCATGGCTTTTGTTTAAGTGAAAGGAGACAAAAAAAAAGAGGATTCTACAGAATAAAGACACCGTGACGTGCCCGTGGGCGAAGTTTGGCTCCACGACTTAATACTGCAATAAAAATAAGTTGCCGCTGTGAATAGAAACCAATTTTATTTAAGCATCAGAGACATATCACTGAATATGCTCTGTGGAAATCTGCAATTTCATATTCATTCATTCATTCATTTATTTAATTTTCTGCTTGGGTCACATCGGTGGCTGGAACCTATTCCAGCTGTCATCGGGCGAGAGGCAGGATACACCTCTGACACTCACACCTACGGCTAATTTAAAATCACCAGCGAACCTAACAAGCATGTCTTTGGTGTCGGGAGGAAGCCGGAGTACAGCTCTATATGCAGAAACTCATTAATTAGTTGAGCTGCTTCGTTAGTAAATACTAAGACCTGAGCTACAAGCATTTCTTTTGCTTCAGTGCTCCACTGTTACATGAAACATGCTGTCACTAATGATTAGTACATTTCCTGTTAATTACACTGAACCAGTTCTGTACATTACAGGAAACAACAGCAACTCCTCCAAAACGTACTTTTCATCACACATCGCAGGAAGCAGACGCAGAATTAAAACGGAAAAAGAGGCTGAAATGCAGTTGTGCTAATTGCGATGCACACTATTTGAGTGTTATTATCCAATCTAGGTCTCAAGATGTGCTAAAACTGCACTGAAGACATTCTTTTTTTTTAATTTGCACAATTAAAAATACACAAAAAATATTACAGAGCTCTTCGAAATAAAAAACAGGCGTCTTTGTGTTAAAACAAAAGGAAAAAACATCAGGAGCTGCTGAATAAATTACAGGTTGTTATTATGCTATTATGTTACTTGTCCGTCCCACTTAAGATGAACTTGGACTGTATTTGACCCCAGAACTAAAAGGGGTTTGACACCCTTGAACTAGAGGATAGCATTGTCCCAGAGTTACTAAAACAAATTCCTCCACTGTTTATTCAGGAGAGATACTGATCTGAGGATATTCCCTGGAGTGGTGGAGGGCAAGTGGTCATTAAAAGAAGTTAAGTAGCGAGCGCATTTATCATTTAGCAACGCATCATGTGAATCTTGTCTTCCACTCTCGCGTGCGGTTTTAACCACCACGCGGGACAAACGGCAAACGAGCGGCACAGGCAGCAGAGTTACATGGAGGAGGACGTCGCGCACCCTAACTAATCCACTGTGAACAGTAGGCGTCTGCACGGAAGCGCGCACAACCCCCTACAGTCTCTCTGCATCTCATGCTCCGCTAGGTGACAGATGTGGAAGTAAGCGGAGATGCGGAGCAGCTGGAGGGAGCTCCGCTCAGGGCGCAGGCCCTCTCCTCATCCTGACGCCACTCCCACACGGACATGCTAATATGACCGGGCTACTGTCCAGTGTCTGCGTGTTCAGTTCATACAGTTCAGAAGGGGCTGTGTGTGCCCTGTGTGTGTCATGTGTCATGGGGGGGAAAAAAATAAATGAAAGCCTCTCAGTTTCCTCTGAGGTTACACAACAGGGCAACGGGGTCAACGCAACACAATGCTCGTTGCGTCTACTGCTTTGTGATCATTTTACTGACATTGAAGTCAAAGTGTGCTTATAAGAAATCTATGTTCATGCGGTGCAAGTTTTGCAATCAATAATCGCAGCAACAGATCCAGAGTCAGATCCATAATGGTACTGAGTGGGAGGAACGGGAGGGAAATCAGAGCAGCATTTTACATTATGTTGCCAAGATAATTAAACAGACATACATTATCTCTCAGCTGTTAGATGCAGTGACGTACTTACAAGAAAAAAAAATGAATATTTTAAGCGCACGTCCTTTGTTTATCGTGTTTGCCTTTTGAGCGTGCACTGAACGCATGTGAAAAGCGGCGAAACGCAGTCACGTATCCTCAAGGCATGGGCCTGGTCAACAAAGCCGGCTCTCTGTCCCCTGAAGCGGAAAAGGTCAAAACTATCACATCATGATGAAGCGGAGGCCGCGGAGCACGGCGTGCTGAGGGAGACGTGCTGAACCGCTGACGGCTGCCGCTCCCGGCCGATTGGCAGAGAGGAGGAGGTGGGAAATAAGAGAACCTCACATGCAGGGTACGTGTGTGCGCGTGTGTGTGTGTGCATTGTCATATTCAGAGACAGGCTGGGAGTCGGGTGTTAAGCTTGGGCTGTTGTTTTTTTTAATGGGATGTCATTTCCTTTAGTCCCATATGAAGAAGATGCGTTTAATTTTAAAATGTTCATATATAAGTGAAGACCGACTAAATAGTGCATCCCAGCAAATACAAGTTATTATATGTAGTCACACTGTCATGATTCCATGATTCCAGCATAAAAGTAGCAAATTTAGGAAGTAAATAGAAGTGAAATAGAATCAGAATGTGTTCTGTCCTCTGACTTCACAATGGCAACACGTGTCATGTTGACTCACTAATGTTTTGAGCTTTCAGAGCTTGGTACTGGTTTGGTTCGAGGTAGATGGACCTGCTGACTCCCTGTGCTGTTCAGGACTCACTCTAACGTATACAGTGTTATAGGGTTGACCTCAGGTTTTCTTTCTTGAGTCTAATAAGTAAAGATGTTCTGACCATTCCAGGTGAGTATGAGGTCGACCTGCACCCCTAAAGTTCGCAGACCGTGTGGATGCCGGTAAAAGGATACTGAAGACATATCTGTTCAGGCAGGTGTTTGGGTAGTACACCACCACATATAGCACATGCATGTATAGTATTTCGCTTTTTTAAAAAATATATTTGAATGTGATTTGCTGCCACACAGTGACTCGTGTGACTTGTTAGTGACAGCGCCTTAAAGGCTACCCAAATCTTGTTTTTGCCAAACTCAAGAGGCTAAATGTGAAATTGTTTGTAAACCCTCCTCACAGCAGACATTCTGACTGTGTTAATGATGACTGGTGGCGTCCTGCTTTTGTGCATGCTGCTCATCTCTCACTAGTACTAGTTTAATGGAACTATTAAGCCCCTCCCTTCACTGCTGGGTGAGGCCAGTGATGTCACAGGTCTACGCACGTCCATCAACCACTGTGGTTTGTTTGCAAAACGTGCCCTGAATAAGACGCTTAAATGCAAGGGTGCTTCCAGTCCTGCGACTGTGCAAAATAGTTTTGTCCAGGCCGGCTTTTGCTTTGACAAATAAAATAAGTACAGGCTAAACTTAGCTTACTAATCTGTTAGCCTTGTTGACCTCTGTGACGCTAACAGCTGCCCCGTTGCAGCGTTTTCATGACTTACAAGGTATGCAGGGTAAATTCAGTCCGGTCCACTCTCTCGATAGTAAGTGCAGCGTGACTGTAGTCGAAAGTTTAAAGAAAGAAGCTACAGGACACTTGACGACAACTAACCGCACAAACAGAAAAATCTGAAGCAGTTACTAAAGATCTGAAACACAACACGTACCCGGCAGGAAAGTGAACCGCCACACCTCATTAACAAATTGGGGTACCCTTTAAACCGGGCGAGAGGCTGCTGCAAATTGATCGGAGCACAGGACTGGGAAGCAGCCTGATCAATCATGGTGGTACGTGGCGTGAGGAACAAAGACAGGAGCACAGATACAATCAGTCGGAATGATAAGTGACTTGTGATGCAGGCGTGGGCACCAGTCCTAGGGAGTTTAAACCAGGGACGCAAACTTCAGACGTGTGCGGTTCAGACTTGACAAGAACAGCCAACAACACATCAAGACAGCACTTGGTCAGATGCAGACACTGATGTGGATGTAGTCTGTTTCACTAGTGATAGGAACAGAATAGAGGAGAATGTCATGGTTTGTCTGTCAAACTTTAATATAGTCAGTAAAAGAAACTCAAGTTTCAAGTGTTATGTAACGTTGCTCCTGTAAAAATACACGTCATTGACACAACACGTACAGAAGCAGAGCAACATGTGTTTCTGTTGTGTACAGACGCTGCCACTTAATTATGCATGTTTGGTCTGTTTGCGCTCCGACGCCACAGTAGCTCTGCTCCTCTTCGAATGTGAATGCGAATACCAGGTATTTGAATGTGCTTTGAATGGGGATCCTTAAAATACACAATAAACAAACAGGAAGCCGACACGGATCCTAAAGGAAACACTGCAACTTGTTTTGCATTTAATATGATATAATATTTTTGATATGTGCGTGTCTCGGTCAGATAATAAAAATAATAACTTTGCTTTTCCATTATCTACATAGTGGGCGTGCAGCAGGCAAACCCAGTGATGATAAGGCTAATACATCCTCAAGTTCGTTGTGCTGTTTTTTTTTAAATTAGTTTTTCAAAATAAAATTAGGTTAAATGTTTTCAGTGTGTGCACATAAGTACTTGTTCAACATTTTGACTTCTACCCTGAAGTCTTCATAGGTTTAAACCTTCAAAAACACCTGATGAAATAGTTGCCCCCTGCAATTTAACAACAACAAGGCCGCGCACACATTAGCACAGACACACATTTCACTGTGTGTACCCACAAAAACTCCAAGAAAGAAGCTGTTTTCCTGTTACATGTCGTGCCAGGATGTGAACTTACACGACAGAGACCGGAGCCTGACACAAATCACACGGTCCCAACCCTCAGCAGGTCATACAAACAAATTAAAAAAAAGCCATTTCCTCCTAGCTTCAAATGTGAAATAAAAGAGGCCCTCCACAAAAACTTCTGACGCAATGAATGATATCACTATAAAAAAAAAAATCCCTTTCCAATAAGCGGCCTTGCCTCTGAAAGAAAATCTCCTCCTGGGTGAAAAGCATGAGTGTATTGCATGTATCATTAAAGCCTCCGACTGTCGACCTCCGTGTCTCGCGCTCCTTCAAGGAGTTGCTCTCTCTCTCTGCAGTGCACTTCTGCCCTCCGCTTTGAACGTTTTCATATATCTCATGCCTCCATCAGCACTTCAGAGCGAGCTCAGAGCGCGCACACGGCCCTCTAAACTTCGGCTCGCTCTTCAGCTGAGATGCTGTTTATGATGTTAGAGAGCTATGGTCTCCGCCGTAATGTCGACTGGTGACTTAGACAAACTGCGACATCCTAGGCATGTAGGAAAGGATCTGTGAAGCAGAGTCCTGGTTTTTATGGTTTGTTTATCTCCAAAAAAACTAAATAAATCAAGGAAATGGCATTAGAGATGAGTCCTTCTCCACATGCATCTTTAATGCTTTTGGTTTATGGAAATCTTTATCTCTGCTTGTTCTCCAAGGTCCCACTCAGTAGAACATTTAGTTTAGACGTCTAATCATTCTATAAAAAAACAAAATAAGAAAAAAAGAAAAAAGAAAACCAACAAAACAGTTGGTTTTAAGAGAAAATGGTACTAATGTCTGCCAAGTTCTCTCACCCACATCAGTTTTAATCCTCAGAACTGTGTCGTTGTGTTCAGTGTGTACACCTCCCTCTGGTCATATTTTTTTCTGCTTTGCATTTTACATTCAGTCTGTGATTCACTTGCTGCTTGGCGCCGTGTTCCTATCTGCCGGCCACATTTTGTTTTCCCGCAAATTAAAGCCACCATTTAGAGAAAAAATGACCCTTTCCAGAAACGGAGCGACATGTTTCCGTATGTGACGCTGTCCGTGACTCCTGCCCACTGGAGCGCGCGGTCCAAGCCGAATGAGTCCATAAACACACTCCGACACGCAAGCTGTCGTCCGATGGACAATTGGCTCTGCCCGTGCCCATTTGAAGCCGGGTAAGGTGAGCATATGTATGTGGTCACAAACACACACTCGCGCTATTACTGCCTGACAGTGTGATTCCTCATTGGAAGCCAAACCCGGTAGGTCCCTCATGCATTACCCATCGCGCATAGCCGGGCCACGGTGCAACAGGAACCTGTCAATTAAAATGGATTCATTCTGCTCGCTGAGAGCTTACTTCGAGGTAGAAATGGAGGAGAGGAGAGGAGAGGAGAGGAGAGGAGAGGAGAGGAGAGGAGAGGAGAGCGTTTTCATAGATGTCATCGTGAGTATGTGTGAAAACACAGTTATTCACTAAGACGCAGACCCACAGCGTGCGCTTGTACCAGAGCGGCCGCTCTTAGTCAGGGTCCTTTGTGGAGTTTCACACGTATTCACAATGACTCTGATGAGATCAGTGCTGACTGGAAGCAAGCTGGAAATGACTCCCTCTGGGGTCGCCATGGCAACCTCTGACCCTGTCCCGTATTTGCCACCGCCCTTCTCACCCATTAACGCAAGCATCAAGAGGGCACCCCTTATAAATCCAAAGGCAGTTACTAGAGATAATTTCAGGATTGTTTCTTTACGGTTACAATGACACAAACATAAACCTTTGAAGAGGGATATAGAAGGCATAACATGTTGCGTTGCTCCCCCATTTGCTGGCAAACCAATTGTGACTCATCAGAGAATGGACACGGGCCCTCTGATGGTGTCTGGACATGTTGTTAAAGGGGTTTTTGGATGGTACAGGTTGGAGGTAAGGGGCCTCTGTGGATCAGGCTTGTTCCAATTCATCCCACAGATACTTGATTGGTTCTGGATCTAGTCCAGGGGTCTTCGACGTTTTTCAGGCCAAGGACCCCGAAACTGATGGAGAGATCAAGTAGGGACCCCCCTACCTACTGTATGTTGTCTATATCAAACTATATTATATTCTATATTAATCTCTATTTATGCTCTATTTCTAAATATACAATATTATTAACATGTTGCATTCAGTGTTAAACTATTCAAATAATGCACAGGTTCAAATATATATATATATTTTTTCATTTCAAACATGTGCAACAGTAGGGTGGTCATGCAACTGCTGTAAATGTAAACGCACCCGACAAAACGTGCATTTATACATGATTTCACCTGGGAACTGAATAGGCTCTCTTTAACCTCTCTTTGACTTTGGTGGGGGTGCCTGAACTGGTCTAGGTTGGTGGTACATGTCTTGTCACAACATCCACATGAAGGCCAGGGCTTAGGCCATAAGTCCAACAGTTTCCCAGCAGAACACTGAGTTGTCTTGAGATCAATGTTACTCACTTTTCCCGTCCGTGATTTGTGGTTGACACTGATTGAAGATGGGGGATTTTAACGACCTATTGTTTCTACTCTCGGTCCCAACTGAATCGGTTCTGATTGTTCTCATTGTTTATATCCGCGTCATTTTTCTGAACTGGTGTTTGTATTTCCATTTCTTATCTCGTTAGCTTTGACCGCACAAGATTTTAGAAATACCGGGGTCACAGTTTAGCAAAAACATCCCATATGCCTTAAAGTTTATTTCTAAATATATGCATTTTCAATAATTACCACAAACCACGTGGGAGCTGGAGCAAAGCTAATTTTTGCCCCCAGGTCCCCCGAGTGGGTCGATAAATTACATTTTAATATTGCACAGTCATGTGGGAGCAGGACAGCACTCTGCGTTTCCTCACAGGTGACGTGAAGGTTAAACCGTTCCAGAACGGGATGAAGCTGCGCTGGAGGGAAATGGCAAGCTGATCAAGTAAATCCCCAGAAGAACAAGAATTCACATGCTTTAAAAAAAGCAGGCATAGGATACAAACAGTGCCATTTTTTCTCTCAGTGGGGTGCGGGTGGGGGGGTGAAAAAGGGAATTGCACTGCGGGACAAGCTGTTCCTGGGGTAGAAAAAGTGCGTTTGACTTAAGTGCACTCCTCTGTTCCACTCAAATTAGAAAACAGCTGGAGTGGACTCATGCCAATAACAATTTGTGCTGGTAAATAAGAATATGCTCATTACGCCAAGAGTGACGTTTTTAAACAATATTTACTAAAAAACCTTCAACTTTTGTGTTTCTTTGTTTTCTGAACCATGACATCGTATCTGTTTTATATACTTACGGAGCAGCATGCACATACACGCAATTATAAATGTTAAATGTCTTACTAAAAGTTATGCACAAACATGACACTTCCATCCTTAATTAATAATTAAAATGCACCAGAGTAATGAAACGTTCAAGCTGTCACAACAGAGTGCGTGTGAATTCACTGGAAACACGTATGAATTTTTATTTTGTCCGTGTATAAAAAGTAATTTCCTTCAGCAGAGGATAATTTCAGTTTTAGACATGAAGTGGAAAACGTCCTCCTGTGACATCTGGGTCGCTCTTTTCTGCCGAAATTAATTAAATGCTCGGTCAAGCCAGAGCTGCCAAAAATCTGTCAACAACAAGGAGAAAGGGACCCAAAAACAGCAACATGCTCGGACTGGAAAAAGCTCCCATTTCTGTCTCCATCTGCCTGTTTGCATATCTGCACGGAAATCGCAGACACAAAGGCAGCAGTGACCTGTGTGCAGGCTGCCTTCGTTTGTAATTACGTGGAAGCGGCATCAGGGCTCGAATTCAGTTCACGCTGATTTTTTCCTCCGATTTTTCGAACCCCGCTAGAGTTCTCCCTCAGTCTAAGTGAGCGGACACCTGACTTTCAGAGACGAAACACATGTGGTCCAACCTCTGATCCATCTGAATGAAGAGCACTCTGCTTGTGCGGCCGCTGATAGAAACTGGATGATATAACAGCTCTTCACACACTGCTGGATAAACAGCACTTAAGCGACTAGAAGGCCGTCAGAGTTGCAGCGAAAGAGCACTTAAATGGTCAATAATAATTTCATTACTTTTCATTGTATGGTCATTCAGATGGAGTATGACTAGAATTCTGCAAATATAGTAAAAAATAACGTGACACACAAAGTCGGCGTTTGATGGTAAAAAAAAAAAAAAAAAAAGAAAATGGGGTTCACAAAACCTTCCCTATCAACAAGATAAATGTTGTTGTCATCATCCACTCCAGGCTTTGCTTGAAACTCACATGACCAGGCTCTGATAACACCACAAATTCACCTGCAATCAGAGGATGTTGTTCAGTTTTTTTTCTTCTTCTTTTGTGGCCTGAGCTCTAAAGACTCAAGGGGTGAATGGGGATGAAACTTTTTGGAGACAAATGATAGACTCTGCTCTAAGTGGCTTTTAAGTGGCGTCTCAGTCCTTGCTCAGAGAAAGGTTTTTCAATTTTGCCTGGATTCCTTCACTTCTTTTATGTCCAGACACTCTTTTGATGGCAGCAGCGTTAGCATTTCAGTCCAAGAGAGCGCTAGTTTGCTCAAGACACAGGGAGGAGGCAAACCTGTGACCCTCCAGTCTGGTTCTAACTACTACTCCCCTATAGTGTTTGTGATAAAAGCCTAAACTCCCCACCAGCCATTTAGGACTGAAGAAGCAACTTGTGGCGGAACACCTTCAGGAAACCTCCAAGTTACTTTTGTTTTAGCTTTGTTTTAAATTCACCACAACCTGGATAACCAGAAATTTTCACTTAGTGCGTTAACATGCATGTGGAAAAAAAAATAAAAAATTATTGCCTTAATCCGACTTTAACTGGACAACTGAAATGCATGTAAACACGTTACTCCGACTAAAATTGGAGTTCTCCTTATTCGATTAAGACATACTATTGGAAATCTATTTTCTCCATCTCCATCTCCATCTGCTCCATTGGCGCTTCCAGATCAACTATATGTTTGGCTACGTTCAACTCCATTTGGCTCGGACTGCTCGATAGCAGCGCGCACATTACATGCGAGATTAAAAAAGCTGTACTATTATCCATCTGGTTGTTGTTTGAAATGGCGGTCTGCTGCATGATTGACTCTTTTTGATTATATGACTATAATAGGTCAGCCGGAAAGGGGGCCGTTTTAACCCGCTGACAAGACACATATCGCCACCTAGTGTGGAGGAGGAGGAGGACATGTTCCTGTCAGTTATTTGATTTTCTCCGTTACATGTAAACTGGGACAAGGACCGCATTCAGAAAGTCGAATTTCAAGCATGCTCGATTAAGCTCTGCATGTAAATGCACTGACAGACAACACACTGTCAAAGTAACAAAATAGTACGTCTCAGACAGTGCTAACAAACTACACAATTTACCGAACAAATTAGCAGTGTAAATGCATGATTACAACTTACAGCAGTGTGCAGTAGCAACATTATGATAATATTATAAAAGCAGAGTTTTATTATAGTTGACCTGGGTCACTGCTGCAGCTTTGTTTTTGTAACTTCAACTCTGAACTCCAAGAAACCAAAATTAGTGCATATAAAGCGGTAGTAGTTCACCAACAGAATCTGGATCCAGGCCATGACAGACTCTGTAAGAAAACCAAAACTACTTAATGAGACGCATTTTCATGGCGGTGCAATAAATGTAATTAGCTGTACGTTTGTTGGGGGCATTTAGGGCACGGCGTAATGAAGTGTGAAGTTCATTGAAATGAGACAGAGAACAATAAGTCAAATATCTATTCTTGGGAGGACAGTTTTGGTCAATTTGCTGCAATCTTTGTGATTCTTTGGTGACCAGAGCAGGCTGCAGACCAGTAAAGACAAATAAAGCATTTTAATGAATCAGTACAGAGAAAATACACATGTTTAAATCTGCATAGTGTCTGAAGCAAGAGTGTAGACAGAGCAGTCTCCACTGAAGGGAGTAACTGCTGTGGATCCTCTTCTCTTTAAATTCATTAAATCCCCTGCAGCAATCTGAAGGCTGCAGGACACATAGTGTATATTGATAAATCCACAGCCTTGAACATGACAAGTGCATTGAGAATTACTGTCCTTACTTTAATGCAAATGACACCAAGCTGCTAAAGTAACCCAAATCTAAGATACACACCTTCTTCTGCTTCTGCTGTTCACGTAAGAGATGTCGGATTAGTGTCTGTTATGACATTGTCCCCCTTACCAACTTTCTTTCTTCTTAGATGAAGTATTGTTCCATCTTCATATCTCTGGTCTGGAGTAGTGGTGCATCAGTGACACACTTACACACAAAATACACACGACCACCCATAAGCTGCAACTTAACTGACTGTTCATCTTTCTACACAGTCTGTTATATAAAGGACTATAAAGGTGACTATCAGTAATGTGGAGGAATGGATAAGGGCATCAAATTGTGTCAAATCTTGCAGGACTCTGTATCTTTACGATAATCTGCTTTATGTTGCTGAAGTCGCCTAGAACAGGCCTTTGAAGTTTCTAAGATAAAATCCCCATTAAAGCTGGGAGAGGCACACGTCTTGGAACAGCAAAAATACAACCGTCCTCCAGCTGCTCGCTCCTCTCTGTCCCAAGGCTCTGCTTCCCGATAGGACACATAGGGTACGCTATCATCCCGATCGTAATTGCGATCCATGTGCAGTTATACTGTGGCAATAGGAGAAAAGGAGTCCTGTAAATTTATTTGAAATGAAAACACTATTATTTAACTGTAACCTGCAGCCGTGGCAATGATCAACATAGTATCTCATAGCAAGCTTTAATGGTATATCTTCGTATATCTTCTCACACATCCTCACCAACCACTACAGCACAAGTATCCGGAGTCTGGTAACATGTCTTTGGATTTCAGTATAGGACATGTCTCAGCTGATACAGAGGAAAAGACACATCTGCATGCAATTGGATAGTTCTACAACCGACAGTATGTGTTCTTCAAGTATGCTGTCCTTCCAATTAAATACACGACTGACTGCATCTTCCCACAGTACTCCAGATCAGTACTCAGAAATAGAGTAAGGACCAACTACCTGTTATATGTGTTCTATATAAAACTCAGCCTAGTGCTATTTATAAAAATACATTAATATTATCATTTTGTATTCAATATTAAGCTATCCCTTATCCCTTTACTAAAATTTGTTGGATTCATGTTGATGTGTATTCAAAGACATTTAAATTTGTCAGGGAAAATTAAAAAAAAAAATATATATATATATATATATATATATATAAAAATGTCTAATCAACCAAAGACTTTCCCTGTCTAAGTGCGTTCAAGACAGAACATAATTCAAAACTGTATTCACAAAAATATTGACTATCAGCCAATGAGAACAATTGCCTGTCCCAGCTTTAGACAAGCAGCACAAGAAAGTTTAAGAAATGAAAAGCACTCTGCTGTCTGTCTCAAGTGGTGTCGGATCAGTGGTGTCAAGGCCCTTGCTTAATGCCGATGCAAAGCTCTGTATTGAATTATCATCCATAAATAAAGTAAACATTACTTTAAAACTGGCGACATAAAAATCCCTTAGTCTCTTGGTCGTTACTTATTACAGAGTGATACTTTCAGCGTATCATTCAGATGATAGCAGCTTTGCCCACTGAGGATAAATGTTGTTTTGATCTGAGGCATCTACTACTCTGGGCTAAATAAACATGCAGCACTGATCATTTTCCCATGGAGCAAACATTTGCATCCACATGCTCTTGCGTGCCACTCCACTGTCTGTGTGTTAGGTCCGATTGTGACAAAGTGGCCATTTATTTCTGTTTCGGATCCTGAGGATAAACAAACACATTGCCCTGTTTCTCTTTCAGCAATTTGATGGATCATTTAGTGTGTGTTGTGTATGTGTGTGTGTGTGTTTCCATGTTTTGGTATGCCTGATCGTGTGCATGCGATTAGAGGACTATCCACCAAAACAAATGAGCTCAGGAAGAGTCATCCGTGACCCCCTGGTCACGACAGCAAATAGAGGTCGGAGAGAAGTCCAGTTCAGCCGGCTCAGGGCTGCCTTTGATCTTTATTCAGAAAAACTGTCTTCCCATTAACTTCAAGATTACCACGATTTTACAAAAGCTGAACAAAGATACTTGGCACCTGCCGATGCCTTTGTTATCACAAGCTGGCGAGAGCTCCTGTGCACATTATAGTTTTGCCAAGATCTCTGTGCCTGTTTCAGATGACGGCTCGATTTCATCACATACATTCTTTCAAAATGCTTTTCAATAGTCTTTTCTCTTACTGAGCTTGACAAAATAGTTTCAGACAAAATCTGGCCCTCAGACAGAAGAGGAATAGAGGCGGGAATGAGAGAAGACAATCCCATCACCATTGCTATAAGCTGTCATTCGCACACTGTTGAAATGAGTCTAGCTGAAAAGGTCGTGACTATCACAATGTCAGCTGTGAAGTAATGCTCCGAACAAGTTAATCTGTTGGGCACATCCACTCTGCTTCAGAAAACACGTGTGTCATTGAAGCCTTTCAGTGGTCCAAAACTCTTCAAAGTCACTTATTCTAATGGCTGATAAACACTTAACTTTAAATTATCACTAGGAGAGCTCGTTTGACACATATCACATATTTTTACTGTCATTTATTAAGACATTGACGTTGATGCGCAGCTTTAGAGACAGCTGGCAGTGGTTGAGTCTCTCTGTTGATCTTCAAAGGCAGTCTCCCACCTGCTTTGGTAAATAAAAACACCACTAAATATACAGCAAATACTGAAAGTCACAGAAGTGCTGGTGTGGTAGCTCGGTTCTGTTTGCATGAGCTGTTCAGGAATTTATTGAGCTGCTGTTACCAAGACGAAATTGTGTCCACATTTTGTTGGAGTTGGTTATTAGACCATCAGACCTAAACAGTGAGAGAGTCAGACTTTTAGTGGCTTTAACATCGACCATCTTGTCACAATCCAATGATCTACTGGGAAACTTTACGACTTGGCATTCATGTGGAAGTTACTTAGATATGCACCACCTACCTAGACCAGACCAGACACCCCCACCCCATAGTATGTAGCCTCACACAGACACATGCACAAAACGGTTTAGGAACAACTCAAAAAACATGAAAAACTGCACGAGGTCTTGACCTGGCCTCTAAATTCACTACATCCCAAACTGATCAGGTATTTATGGAATGATCCACAGAGGTCCCTCTCCTCAACCCATAAGACCAAAGGGCCCCCACTAACAACATCCTGTTGGACACCCTCTGAATGTTGTGTGTCATGACGAAATGAAAGAGAAGGAACCCAAGCACAGGACACAGATGTTTAGGCTCAACAGAAGTTTTAATAACAAAAGAACTTGAGCAAAAATTCTAATACACAAATAATACGATTCCAGAGGCTAGCTGGAGGACTGGCAACTGGAAGAACTGGCAGAGAATGGTAGAGTGGAGAGTCCTTAAGTATGGTTCAACATAACGAGAGATGTGAAACAGGTGGGAAGGCAGCCCAGCCCCAGCGTAGCAATCAGCAGCTCATTCCACACACCTGAGGTGAGAAAAGCAGACATGAAAGTTAACCAAAAGAGGGCAACAAGTCACCTCCTAACACTGAAGGCTCCTGTTTTGGAGACACAAGGGAGACAACATTCGTGGTGGTTTTAATGTTATGGCTGATCGTGTATACACCTATGCAGTATAAATCGCTCAAACAAACTCTCATTATGTTTTCTTTCAAGAGCATTCAGGCCATGACTACTATGCTACAAAGCTGACATTCATAGCTGAGAGCATCATGGTTTTGACGACTCACACAGTAGCAGAATAAATAATTCAGAAACAAAGACATCTGCCAGAGAAGGTAAATGAACTCCCTAATTTCTGAATACAAAGTTATTAGTCAGGGCTCGATGGAATTTGGATTTGTTTCATGTGTCTTATCACGTCCACAGCCCTCATGCCAACACTTGGTGAGTTTTGCTTCATTATAGAGGGATTACGTATAAAACTGGGAATACTTCCATTTGTAATGATCCACCTGAGCAGTCCCATTTGTTATTTGGATTTATACACTTCAAATGACCGCAACACGTTTTTTGTCTAATATTTTCTCTGTCTCTCACTCTCTGTTGTTTGTATGTGATTAGCTAATTTTGAAATTACTCAAACAGCTGGTTGTCCCAGTGCAGATAGTGAGCACCTGACTGAGACTACACCTGCTGTTTTGGTTGGAAGTAGAGAAGGTAGTGTATTTTATTTAACTTACTGTCCCATGGGAAGACAGAGTTCACGAGGCTAATGAGTGCAAGAGAGTGCAAGAGAGCTAGATATGCACAGTTGCAGTAAACAACATCTCCCTGGCAGCAGAACATGCAAGTGAGTGGCTGAGGAGGAAATATCCTAGTTGGGGAGCATGCTAAAGGTAAGGCTAGCGAGTAGTTTTAATAGTTAGTAGTAGGCCAAGCTAATCTCTCGGTTGAAAGTCACACTGTTGCCTGGTGGCTGCATATGGAGGGGGGTGATTCCAGGATGTTGGAACTCACATTTAAGTCTTCTTGAGGTGTTGTGGGATTTTTTTTTTTTTCTTATCAGGAACTAAGTATGAGGTACCTTCCCTTTGTAAAGCAATGTCAATGAGTTACAGCCGGTAAACAACTACTTCACCAAATGACCACAGGGTCGATGAGTTTTATTGCTTGAACTTCTGACTTACTCTCAGGTCTTGTACATGATTAATTGAATCAAAAGCAGAAAAAATGTGTGTACCGTGTACTTTACCAATTTAAAGAACAAAACATACAAAGATCTAAAATATTATGTGACACCGACATATACAAAATAAGTGAACATACAGAGCATAAAAACATTTTAAAAAAACAACTATTAAGATACATTCAGATCAGACAGGTGGTCACTAAAGAGTCCTGTTAGTTCTACGGCCTCATTTCTGTCTTCTTTCAGGAAACCTGCCTCATGATCTGAAGTTGTTTTCTACATTTCTTTCCAGCGCTGCTATTTATGTTCAGCCCTGTTTACATTCAGCACGTCATGGTTATCTGGCAACTCATACTGTAGCTTTAAGAAGAGTTTTATAATTAGAAATCACTTTGTTGTGCAGACTTCAGCTTCTCCAGATTCTTCCCTTTTATTCCACTGCTTTACATTTTCTGTTTATTCTGACTTTTAATGTTCAGTTTTTACAGTAATAGCTGTGTCCTCTACGGATATGTTGCTTGCTTATTTCTGGTCCTTTTTTTTTTGTTTGTTTCCACACTGTTGGCTGATCCTGGAGACCCTCATTAAAATAAATGCTGGAATTAATGCAAAGTATCACCACACCATGCAAAATTTATCATGAACCTGTGAAATGAATTTGCAACTCTTGCAAAATAGGCATGACCTCGAGGTTAGTATATTCCAACCACACACACATGTATACACACATTAAGTACCCACGTATAAAGTGTATGTGTCATGTCACACGTTTTCAGAATATGTGAGAAATTGTGATGCTGTACAGTTTAAAATAATGCTTACAAATGGCTACAATCAAGCATAATAATAGCCGGTCAGCTTCCAAATTACAAATGCTTAGTAACTTAATGTAATATCACTGGGTTAGCTGCCATTTAGTAACACCCCGTTTAAACTACCTGGGCATCCTGTACATAATAGTAACAGCAGCAACACAGAAAACATTAATGTGCATATTTCAAACCACCCACTCACGTTTCCCTGCTGGAAGAGTTTTTTTTTTTTTTTTTTTTACCCAAAAAACACCATCTGTTTCTCTCTATAAATCTGCATAGAGGGGAAGTGTGCATATTTGTATAAATGGCATGATTGATTGTCCTTCCTCTCCCCAGGTGCCTCGCTGAGCAGGTACAGAATAAACTAAAGCTTCTTCTGGTCTGGCCATCTTTGCCTTTCTTTGAGAGAATATTTTGTTCGGTCTAGAGACTCTAGAGACATTTGCGCGGCAGTGGGAGATCACAGTTGTCCCGGCTGGCAGGTGGCTCTGATGGGGCTCAGCTTTGTCCTGCAAGACCAGCAGGTTTCAGATGATGTACAGTTTTGTCATGTCGCAGAAAGGGTGGGAGCTGCTCCAGCAGGTCTGTGTTAAAGTGGTCAATCTGCTGTCTCTAGCTGTGCTTTTCACCCAGACTTTGCTCTTAAAGGCTGGTGGTGAATAAAAAATCTGTACATAGGTTCACAGCCATTAAAAAAAAAAAAAAAGGTGAGTCTTGAGTTTTAGTGATAAATAAGAAGTACAGTATAGACACTGAGAAACTTACAATCTGGATGTTCAAATAGACACATACTGTAGATGTGTGGAGTGTAATATAAACACTGAACAAATGACTGGAGCTTTCTCCACCGTGTGGCAGGTAATTGATCAAGTGCTTCTGAATGTTGGGATAGTGGCTACAACAGGTGGTGCAAGGGCTCCATTCAATGCGTTTCTGCCACTTTAGAGGTGATTAAATTAGAGGAAGACATATAAAGGAAGACATATAAAGAGTGCACTGCTAAAATCACACTTTTCTGGATTATTTAGATACATTTTCTTGCAATTTTTTTATGTTCGCAACTTGTAACAATATGAACTTTATGACATGACTGATGAGATGAGAATTTTTCAAACTGCCAGTTCAAGCAGTTCTTGAAATGGTGCAGAGGGTTTCGGCGATAATTAGATCCCTGTGTGAGGGTCTCATTTGAATTCTGGACACCTTCTACAACAGTTAACATTGCTCCCTGTTGGAACTGATTGCGATGCTCAAGTCTTCACCTTCCTGTCCTCCGCTACCTCCACCAATTATCGCTCTTTAAGCAAAAAAAAGGGGGGGGGTTTTAAGTACGACCCTTGACCCTTTACCATGCTCTGAATCGTTCATCCATGATCACCGAGGTCATACACTAACAGTGTTTGTATGTGCAGGCATGTTGCTCTATCAACTTATGGAATGAAGCACTGAAAGCATAAGCCCTCATTCAAATGCATCCTCATGAGTCCATTAAGCGTGGCCATAACTTAATTACTAGAACTCATTAAACGTACATTAGATAATATTATACACTGATTAGTGGCAGCAAACTGGACTGAGGCAGAAGAAGTAAAAAGTGTAGGTTTGGGTAAACATGTTGATGCAGCAGCAGATCTGTTATCTGTTCCATTACTGTGGTTAATAATGGACAGGCTCCTTTAAGCTTTAGTGAAATTATCGATGAGTGATTTTTTTTTTTTTTGAGTTCGACTGCACGGCCTGTATTTGTGGAATCCAGCAGAGTGGAACTTTGGTCGGAGCAACCAAGCGGAAACCTGAGTTATTACTAAAATTGCTAATATGAGCCGTTATCAACAGTTACGCCAGCAATCTGGCCTTTTCTTATTATTTATTTATTTTTCGTTTCATAATAGTGGCACTATTATCATCATTAAGTGTTATTAGACCTACAGCAATTCAATCTTATCAGCACTATGAAAATGTTTTCTGCAGAAAGCAAGTCTCCCTGCACGTTCCGTTCTAAGCGTGTCTGGTTTCAGGACGATATTGCAGAGTAATGGTGGTGGATAGGTTAAGAGACATTTTTCCTTTTCTGTCTAGATGATCAATTTGATTAAGTACCTTTTAATCCCCCTGAGAAATGAACAACATCTAACACAGTACGAAAAAGCCACAGTCAGCACCCGAGTAGTGAAACAAAATGCTTCGGAGGCAAATTCTGAGGACTCGAGGGTTGAAAGGGTTCATGAAATTAGCTATTAAAGAATGTGACATGACTTCAGACCTATTCATAACAAGTTTCGCTTAGATGGCAGGAAAAATCATTTGTTAGTCTCCTGGATTTTCTTTCTGTCTAAGTGGTTCACAATTATTGAGTTACCACACAAGTGGTCTTCAGATGTGTTTGAAGATTATTGTGAACAAAACATGCTACTGTTTAATGTGATGATGTCGAGACCGAACAGAAGCGTTGAAAGCAGAAAGCCCCAGCAGCTTCAGGTCCCGGCTGTGAATTACTGGACACGACGAGGCTTGGCAGGACTGTGACCCCACCCTGCTGGACTCCAGCTCTCATCCAAACTGCACCCACACAAGTGACTATCAGCACTCACTCTCACTGAGAGAGGAGAATGGGACTGTAAATTGGGTTTCTGTGCAGGAGTGAGTTTCACGATAGATTCGTGGCAGCATCTCTCTCCGCTCTGCTTTCTTCCTCAGCCAAATGCCCTGGGGCCTCAAATTAGCCTCAGAAAGATGCAAACGCAGAACAGACTGCCATGTCTGATAGGTAATACCTGCACATCCTGTTTAAAGCACAAAAAGCCTAAGACGACGACAAGATCAGAGGAACATGACGAGATTAAGCTGCTTTTGTTGAAACAAAACAGTGCATATTTGCAAATTTGCGAGGTCTCTGAAGGGATAAATAAAAGTCTCACAGAGAAGATGTCTGCATGTGAGCCGCGCAGGAATGAATGGAGCCTGAACGTGAAGGTGCAACTTTATCGCTCCACGGTGTGTCGTTCCTTCGTCTGTCGCCCTAAAAGCGAAAGCGAGTCTGTCTTTATTGTCTCATTACATCCACAGACTTTAGAGAGTCAACGTTTCTGAAATGCGTGATCAATTGTTACAGAGAAAACAGCACATATTCACACGTTCACCAACACCTCCCGAGTGTGCACACTCACCCACCCAAGACAAGCACACACAAGACGGCAGAGTAGCACACACAGGCTGCTACACATTCATACACATATTTGCTATTAAGTAGCTAACGTGACGATACTTTGAATTCCTTGTAGTGTGTGTGTGTGTGTTCAGTCGCCCACCAACACTTATATAACCAGTAAGTACATTGCATTTGAACAACAAATATTTATCATTTTGGTAATACCATTATTTTATTTGAATAAACAGATCAATGACTGATGCATCCTGTGGGAATAAAGACCAAATATATTGTTATGTTTTGTAGTGACTCTGTAAAACCGTGCCGGCTGTTTGTTTGTTTAAGAAACAAACAAACGTCTGTTAAATTATTCACTGACTGTGCTTCGAGAGGGCGAAGAAATTCAAACCATCTTAGCGTGTGACACTGCAAGTCGTGCTGCACGCTATCAACACGTAGTTTGTGGTTATGCCCAGAAGGCTGTGACACACTGAGTCAAAGTTCAGCCGTTTGCTGATGCAGGGCCGTTTGGGAGCATCTGTGAACCTAGTGTCCCACAAACTGGACTCCCGTCGGTGACTTTTCAGACAGTTCATTGTGTCGAATCTTCGGTCAAGGTGATCGCTATGATTAGCTGTTCAGCGCAGTGAACCAGTGCACAAGTACAAAAACTGATGAAAGTAATGAAAACAACAGAGTTCAAAGGGCACACCGAAGTCTATTTGTCACTTTACGTCTTCTTCTAATCTGAAAATTAGAACTTTTTCAACAAACTGTAGACCAACTGATCAGCATCGTTTGGAAAAGGTCAGCTTGGAGTAGCTCTTCCTACCTTCACAACCAACACTAACTCTTCCAGTTCAGTTCCCCTTTGAGTGATGAATACAGACTACTGCCACCTGCTGGTATAAGGAACTGATTCCTTTCATGCAGAAGCAGAGCATCAGCACGTACCACATCCTTTGTGGTGTGTTCAAGTGCAACTTTAAGGCAGTGTCGGTAGTTCTTTGATCCACAAAATGTTGTGACATTAATACACGTAACGTTGTGTCATGTAGTACTGTTGCATTGGCCTTAAAATCTCCTCCCAGTCATAAGCATGGACATGGACAAGACTTTTTAACTAAGTGCAATTTAAAAGGAAAAAAAAAAAAAATGTATTACTTGCCCTGAAATTCTTCCAAATTGACTTTATGGATTGCTAAATTATTTAATAAACCGTGTTTGTATTCAGTGTTTCTTCTCATAAGGCACTGACGTGTTAAAACCTGTATTTCTAACATTCATATTTTCTGTCCTGATACATGATTTAGAATCGTGTTAATCCTTGACTTTAAAATAATCATCGGCAGATGGCATTTCTCCAGTTTGTCCACTTCAGCACTGGTGAGACGTCCTCAAAGTCCTCGCTTATGTCCACATTTCCAGAGCACCTTGCCAAAACGCCACTGGCTAGTAAGTATTATGCAGTGTGAGTGACAGCTCAGGAACAGTTAACAGACCTCCTTATTAAATTTCAGCAGTCTTGGGAGAGGACAAGTCACATCAACATGTGAATCACAGCCCATAGGAGACTGTGGACTGGTGTCCACTGCAGAGCTCAGCTGGTTCTCAGCCAGTGTTTTTTTGGAATCAAATCTCATACTGGCCTCATGATATTTAGCCCAGCTTTGGGAGACTCTTTCAAATGATCAGCCAACCAATCATCAGAAAAGGGTTTATTAGCAAATAATTACGACTTAACTTTTCACTTTTCTAAATCCTACCCCTCAATCATTATTGACAAAACGAAGAAAGGAGATTAGAACGACCGTCTTTATCAGTCCAACTACAGCGGAGTGCTGTTGCACCTCTCTAACCCTTTTAATTTAAAGACCCGTCCACCTGGCTGGCTCTCATCCAGGCAGTCCAGCACTGGGTTGTTATAGGCCAGCTGTGCCTTCTTTTGATCAGACTGGTTCTGCATGTCGGACGAAGTCGTAACCTTTGAGATGTGCTCTTCTTCCTCTTCCTGGCCCTCCTCGCGGGTGAAGCTGCAGCAGACAGTCACGTTGGTGATCAAGCGGTCGAGGGGTTTGAGAGAGCGCATCCACCTGGGCAGGAAGTCCCAGTTCCGGAGCATGGCGGGCAGGTGACGGGGGCTGCGGGCCTGCATCACATTTACCATGGCAATGAAAGCCGTGACGCCCAAGAAGGGGGCGCCAACGCCAGCCATGACGTGCCAGCCGGCCAGCGAGAGGCCCAGCACCAATGACGGGAGGAGCAGGAAGCAGAGGAGCAGGTACAAGACTGCGAACCACCGGTACTTGGCGGTGCGCTCACCCAGGACACGAGCCATTCTTATCGGCAGGCGCATGAATGAAACGGGATACCACAGCAGAATACCGAAGACGTTGAAGAACAGGTGGCACAGAGCAATCTGCATGCAAAGAGAAGACGAACAGATGCAGTAATTCTGTCATCAGTTCAAAGTTACATCGTCGACAGGGCCTGTTTTATTATCACGTAGCATTCAAATATAATCCAGTGAATCAGTGTGGTGGCAATTTTCAGTTTTTAGTTGCCTAAAGGCGAATAAATGACAACAGTGTCAAAAGATGTATCTACTCACATGCCTCCAAAGCTCTTGTGCACGTGTTTATGCATAAGTACGTATTCATGAATATGCATAGCATGTCACATTATCCACCATCTGTACAGCTATAGATAACCCTCAGCAACTACCATGTTTTTTGTCCCTATATGTTCCTGTCATTCTAATGTCACTGTCTGTGTGAGGGCAATAGTGGTGAAACAAAGCTTTCAGTGCCTCTACTTTATTCTTTCCAGTTTTAAAAAGTTTAAAAAAAAAAGATTACAAAAATAAAAAATCCCCCTACCTGTATGGCGGCCGCTAGTTTGTTCCCTGGACTGGCCATAGCTGCCAGCAGGGCGGTGGCAGTGGTGCCGATGTTGGACCCAAGGGTGAGAGGATAGGCCCGCTCGAGACTGATGACACCGATACCTGACGGAAACGGTTACAGAGGAGGAAAACATAATTGTTCCTGACATCTTCCTGCTCAAATGCTTGCAGAACATCCAGTACTTTGCGCGATGGAAATAACTGGTGCACATAACATTTGTACTAAATGCATTTTAATTAGCAACTTTTATGTGCCGTTAAATACACGAGAATACTTTAAAACACCTCATTAGTTATGACAACCCCGCTGAGAGTCATGAAGGCTTTTCTCTGAGTGGCTTATTTGATCAACTTCATTCACAGATAAAAAGACTAAACACGAAATCTGAATCACTACTTTCCCAGAAAAAAATAGTTACTATCGAATACATGACAACTATTCAACTATTTTACAGACACATGTAGTTAAAAGTGGGAAAATTGGGCTTTCTTTCTCTTATTTGTTGGTTTGGTTTTCTAAGACTATCTCATGGTACCAGTAAAGTTTGAATGAGAGGCTGAGCTAAGTAAAAACAGAAATCTTGTGTGGAGTCTCTGCGAGTCTCCTGCCTTTTAGGATTACTTCAAGCTGGTTAATTACTCCTGTTTAAAATTAGATATTATTCAGACCTCACATTTTTCTCTGCGTAGCTGACTGATGACTCAGTCATCAATGATTTTACATGCTTCATTTAGCCGCTGGAATACAGCGTTGGTTATGCAACGTGCTCTTACAAACTTCACGTGCTTCCACCGTTAGATATGAGCAGGTTTGTGTCCTTATTTGGACTGGTCTAGCTGGAAAACGAAGCACGAGTCAACGAGGAAATCTGCTGTATGTCCCCAGTTGTATGGGAACAGAAGGATATCAATAATCCGTTGAATGGTCGCAGTAAAACTTCCATCCGTGAACTGTTACCAATTTATTGCTCCAGCAGTAAATGTCTCTTTAGAGGTTGTGGTGTTAGGATTTATATGTTTCTACAGAAACCAGCAGCCTTGGAAACAACAGCCCAGTTTATGAGCCAGTAGATTACAGTGGTAATTCTTCCAGGTGGGATTGACACGAGCAACTCCGTTCTTTGTTTTCAGCTTCCGTCTCTCTGTATTCTGAACTTAAAACTAAGTTCAACTTAGACTTACAAATCTACTGCGATTTAATGTTTCACCTGGGACACATATTTTATAGAGAATGCAGTAGTACACTCTTGAGGTTCCTTCACAGGAACCTATGTTACTCACCTACTAAAGGAGTCATGGCAGATGTAAAGACGGAGCTACTCTGGACCAGAAATGTCACCCCTGCACCCACAAACATGGCAATGTATCCTGCAAGCCACCCAAATGGATATGGCAGGTCTGTTGGGATGCAATGAAGACATGGAAATTATGCATGAGTCACGTGTCAATGTGAACACTTAATATTTACATCTTCTGCCACGTGAAGGACGGCGTTGTTTGGTATCAGGTCATTTTCTTTTTTTTTGTTTTGTTTTATTTTTTCATGGGTGCTGCTCCACCTAGTAGAGCTTTTAATAACTTCATGAATTTATTATGTAAATCTCTGTGTGTGTCCCCGTATTATAACAGCATCAACCTCTGGACAAATAGTAATTATAAGGAGAGAAAAACTGTAGAAGAACAATGTGGAAAGTGGCGAGGAAAATCAAGCTTTTACTGGATTTTTTTTATTTATTTTTTTTTTTATTCAGACAGTGCATCCATATTTAGATACTAAAACACGTTTTGGTATTTGAGCTGTTGTGGATGACACATTCTGTCTCCTGTCTGAATCCACCATTGTTTCCCAGTGGGGATAAAAGACATCATCTATTTTAAGAAATCGCACGGCCAACATGTCAAAATATTACTTTTAATGTTTTCTTGATTTGTTTGCTCACTTCAACACAAAATTATGCCACGGCAGATGTCAACAAAGAGCCGAACCTGTGTTGATGACTTTATGGATGACCTTCGCTACTTGGCCTTTAAGAAGGGAGTTGAGCAGCTTGACCAGGAGCAGCAGACACGAGCAGAGCACGGCCAGGGAGGCCGCCAGGAGAATAAGCCCCACTGTGAGGTCTGACAGCTCGGCAGACGCAAACAAATGTCTACCTGGAGAGAGACGCGATCCTTGGGGTATTAGACTGCAACACCCAAATCCAGACCTAATACTTCCTAGAATATGAGCTGTGACGACCCCCAAACTTATGGAGAAATTAAGTAGGGACCCCCTACCCATTTTATAGTGCTATTTATAAATATACATTATTATTATAATTTCACAGATGTGATTGAGTTTAAACTTACACTTAACACGGGACGACCAAGACAAGTTATGATGACTGGTCCCGCAGTTATCCTTGGTTGCATTGCCAACAGACTGCAAAAAGAAAGAAAGAAAGAAAGAAAGAAAGAAAGAAAGAAAGAAAGAAAGAAAGAAAGAAAGAAAGAAAGAAAGAATACATAAATTAGCGACAGTTTCCCGTGGCTGCCGTGAACGGGCTCCATTTGGCGCCAGTCCGTGACACAATTCGTCTGCATGTGCAGGAGACAGCGGTGGAGACGAACCATTACCATAACAAGGTCAGTCTGGCACCATTCTTTCACCAGGCTCCTGTTCCTCATGTCCTCATTTCCCATGGCAATCCCCGTGATCACACACTTGTCTAGCTGAGGGCGAAAGGAGAAAGATTTTCAGCAACAGTCCGCTCCTTGGTTTCAAACAGAAGAAGACAAAGAGCAGAACTGCTTAGCGTTTCACTGTAGTCTTATCAGTCAATAAGCCTTCGGAGAATCACTACCTGGAGTGTTTGGCAAATGGCACATTTCCAGTGGTTTCAGGAGCAGAACAGAAAATGTTAAACTCTGCGGGAGGTGAACTACAACACGGCACGGTGGCCGAAAAATAATTGGAATCGGTTATAATCACGTGTGCTCATTTAGTAAAGCTCTTGATTATTACTGTAGGAAACAAGCTCATGTGTTTATGGTTTTATAGTCAAAGCTTAAGCCAGATTCATGCCCCTGTGTCGAATCCATGTTGCACGTACGCCAGAACTCTATCTCAGTCTCAGTCTGACGTGCACCTGCACTTGCCAGACAATCACAGAAAATTCACCTTACCCCTGCCTCCTACACAACATCTGCTCAGGCATCTTTTCCTCCCTTTCTGCCTCGCAGTGATTTCAGTAAAAGAAACAAACGCAACACGGGCATGGAAATCACACAGCCCACTAGTCAAATCAAATCAGACCAGATCAAATCAGACGAAGCTCCGCTGTCGTTCTGACAAACATGCAGCTGTAATGGAGACGGAATGAAAATGCATTTCTACTCAGAGGTTCGTGCGGACTTGGGGAAATGAGCCAGACAGGTACAATTTAGTTAAAATAAGTGAAAAAGAATAAACATACATATGCAGTAGAATAAAGTACGTGATAACCAGTGTGGATCGGATCTAACTCCCATTGGGGTACATTGTAGGCTCCGCGTAGATCTGACATAGAATCATTAATCCGAGCTTTAATCTTTACTCTCCCAACACTGACAAACTCCCTGTATGTTTTTACCTGTATGATGAGCTTGGTGACAGGCTCAGTGATGACCTTCAGGAGCTCAGGTGCTTCCTCTCCAGGCTCTAGCCTCAAGCTGGTGACCAAAAGGTGGGAGAGCCGCGTCATGAGGCCGCTGGCCACCTCCAGAGGCAGCAGGACCAGGACCGACAGCCAGTTGAAGCAGTCGTGGATTGTTGCTCCGGCAAAGGCCCTGTGGAGGGTCACAGTAATTGAGCCTGTGCTGCCCAAGGTCAGCCATCAAATCACTTTTTTTTAAAAGTTTTTTATTTTTTTGGGATGAGTGTGACGTAATGAGCATTTCAGCTTTGACCCTGTGTGCGCACGTGTAATGAAAGAATAATAAATTGAGTTTATTTTATCAGACACAGATTAAGCAACGTGCCATCTGTTCACTTTGGGATCTCTTCATGCCAGAGGGCGCTGATACGGGATCAGTGTGGATCGGTGACATCACTGCCACCGGTTTAGAAATGGAGCCCGAAGGCGAGAGGCAAACCAACAGCTGCCGACGCTTTCTCCCCCTGCACTCTCAACACTTTTCTTCCATCTCTCCACTTATCCACTTCACTTTTCCATTTCGGCGTCTTCTCCTCTCGCCCTCCGCGCCGCCACGGCCCCACACTCACCGCTGAAACTCGGTCCTCTCTGCCGCTTGCATCATGGCCACTATGGTGTTGGTGACCGAAGTACCGATATTGGACCCCATGATGACCGGGACGGCCGACCTCACTTCCAACACTGCGAGGTGAGACCACACAGAAATTGAGTAGTAATTCTTGCATATATTTGCCATTAAACGAAAACACTGCAAACGCCTTATTGGCGTCTGCCTTCGAATGGTAATGCGTCGCCATATAATCAGTAGGCATGACCTTTAACATTGTGAACGCAGCGTGCATTTTAATGGGGATTATAGGTGACTGTAATTTCCAAGTGAGTGGAGGCAGCTTTATAGGGGGGTCATTGCCTGTAATGATGATGGCCTCGAGGAGACACATCAAGAAGACAAATACCCATGCCTCTGCATCCATGGCATCTGTCTTTGATAATTACCTATAATCTTCCTCTTAGCTCTGTCATACAGAAAGCTTTAGAAGCAGAGAGGCAGCTCCCGCATGCTGATGTCATTCACTCTTAACTGCACAGACCAAAGGCGGCAGACCTACGTGCAGTTGTAACCTCGTCATGTAATCGATCTTCGGGAGCCCTGGCAAACTAGACCGACCGAGATTGCACGGTGTGAAAAAGGTTTGATTTGATTACCCCTCTCATCCCAGTCCACCCTGCTACAAGGCACTGATTCCAGGTTGCAAAATGTCTGCTTCAGGCCAGTCCGTGTGTGTAATAATAATCCCACAAGAGAAAGGTTACATTATGCAAATGTTATGTTTAATTTTTCAGTCATCGTGACGAAAATAAATGATAATTTCTATGTTTCTTCCCCAAGGAAATAAAAAGAACAATAATCAAGGACTGTATGTGATGCACAGTTTACTTCTCCTTTGCTAAAAAGATGAGCAAATTATTTAGTCTTTTTCAAATTTAAATAGATAATTGTGAAATTGTTGAAAGGAGATTAGACAAAATGGTGATTTAAGAAAATAAGAGTGAATATTCTCTGTCCTAATATTCAACAGTCTGATTGTAATAATGCTTTTAGGATTAACTTTGTTTAGCAAATGAAGCATCATCACAAACATCGATTTAAAGAAAGCTTTTGTTACAATCAATCACGGACACTGCTTGTGGCGTCCCGCAGGGGTCAGTACTGGGTCCGAAACTGTTTATCCTTTATGACGTTTGTAAAGTCTCTATATTAAAATTGACTTTATAGGCAGATGACACAAATATTTCTTGTTCGGGGGAGAATTTACAGGAGCTTCTACTATCATTAAATCGAAACGAAACTAAACCCATGCTATTGGGGAACTGTAAAAAGAAAACTCAAGTACAAATCCAGGTAGATGGCGTTGAAATGATTAGGGTTCATGAAAATACATTTCTCAGTGTAATAGTGCATGATGTTGGAAATCTCATATAAAACAAACTGTCACGGAGCATTTAAGTACTAAGTAAGGTAAAATACTTTCTGAACCCCGAGTCACTCCCCTTTCCACCACATTATTGTTCATTAATATTACCGTATTTCAGTGAAAATGGAGCCATAAGGATCATTTACAGAGAACACACAAATCATTTATTCATAAAAATTAAAAAAATTGAAATTCACTGATCTGGTTCACTTTCAAATTATGTGTAAAGAAATAAAGAGCTTACTCACAGGAAACAAAGAGAGGGAGGATATAATTTGATCTTTGTCCACGCACAACATTAAAAACAATTTGTATTTCTATATGTGGAGTGAAATTATGGAACAGGCTGAACTAAAGCTACGTCCAAACATGAGCAAGTTTAAGCAGCACATTTGTTTGCTGTTATTTCTAATAACGTACCACAGGAGTTTCGTGTTTCCTGTTCGTGTTGCTATGTTAAAGTATCTTTATTTATTCCAATATCTGTGTATGTGAAATGCAAGCCTGCAGGGATACACCGACCAAGAGAACGGTAAACACATCCACAGCACATACAGTATATAACACTAAATGAGGCCAGCTTTCTATTTCGGGGTTTTATTTAAAAACCTACAACAACTTGTATGCCAACACTCACACATTCACACACACACATGTGTTCATACTCACATCCAGAGGCCACCAGGCTGACTATAATGGAGGTGGAGGTTGATGAGCTCTGAACCAGAACAGTAACCAAGATCCCCACCACCAGCCCTGCCACGGGGTTAGACAGCACCGCATTGTCCTGGAAAATGTCCCCCGCCACTTTACCTGGTTAAATATTCCACCCACATACACAGAAACACACACAGGCACAAAAACACACAGAGATGACAAGGCTGCCAGAAGTAATAATAAGCAAGACTCAAACTGCCTGTTTCCCCAGATCCAGAAAGGTCACTAGATGAAGCTTTGCGGGGCCCAGTAGGACACCGTGAACTGTTCGCCAGTGACTCACTTATTTGCCAAACATTAACTGGGTGAGTCACCGTGAACCAGCTGAAGGGGGCAGGGGAGGTTATAATACTTACCCCCTGCTAACTGGAAGGCAGAGCTCAGGGTGTCCAAGGAGCAGACAAAGAAGAAGAGGAGGATGAAGAGGAGAGGGATCTTGGATAGACTGATAAGGAGCTGCTTGGTCTTGTTTGGGATCCCTGCTGAGGCCTGGGGAGAGCAAACTGTTCGAAACAATAAAGTCAGGGAGCAGGTTAGGTTCACAAAGTTGACCTAAAGAACTTAGAGCAGACAACACAGACTTTGGTGTATATCTGGTCTCTTTTTCATTCTGCAGTCTGCGCGTCCTGGGTGACAGAGATAGCCTCGGCAAAGCTCGCACATGTAGAGAGCAAAGCCATCTGACATACTACATTACCCACATTCAGCCAAACACTGCTGAGAGACAGCAGGACCAGACCACATGGACCCAAATGGCGTGTCTGTCTATTGAACATTTCCTTATCTAGTGCGCATGGGGTTCGGCTTCTGCTGTTGCAATTTGCCTTTTCAAAGAGATGGGCCGCGCTGCCGGCCCAGGAGACGAACGTGCCCAGTCGTAATTCTCTCGTACCTTCATCTCCGGGGAGTCTCTCTGTCTCTTCAAGGGAAGGTTTGTCGGAGAGGTGGTTGATGTGTTGGCTGTAGCCCTCGACGCTATTGGCGAGGTCAAGGGTGGAGCCAAGGCCGGACTCCCTGTCCTCCTCCAGTGGTAGTTTGGGCTGCGAGGGAAGCTGAGCAACATCCGTCCTCCCGCCTGTTTACAAAGAACAAGTGGCGAAGATCAGCTTTGAAGCATTTCAAAAAGACAATGAAACTGAATTGAAAGTGAAGAAGTTACCGCTGCAGTCTGTGCCTGTGGTCCGTCCAGAGGACACTATAGTTATAGGTCGAGATGACATGGCGCTATGAGTTTCCTGGGTGGAGACGTATATATGCAAGAAATTAAAACCACCACAGTGGATAGAAGAGATCTGAGAGTGGTGTCTACCAGCCACCTGCAGCAGTGAAAAGAAGCCAAAGGCGTCTGCATACGAGCCCATCTCTCACAGAGGATGACCAATTAGAAGAGAACACAGGCGACCCACATTGTTTGTAACTGGCAGCTGTCCTCGATCTGAGCTCAGGTCTCAAACCACTTACACCACGAGCCAAAAGATCGGCGAGAAAACATCAACTTATCTCCGTTTCCCACAGCTGCAAGTCAACTCTCCACAGTCTATAGAGCCGCGGCTCCCTGCAAAGGTTGTCACGCTCTCTCGGTTTAAAGAGACCGTCTTTACCCCACTTCTTTTCACGTCTGCCACTTTGCCATATTTTGGGGACTCCGCTGGTGGAGGGGGTACTAATGTGCGTCTTAAAAGCAAAGAGGATGGAAGCAATTACGGACAAAATTACAGTAATTAGAGTCACTGTATCATTCTCGTTCTGTGAGGCATCCTCCTGCATGTTCTTGATCTGCAGACAGGCGCCGTAAGAACATATGTACATGGTCTCCGGATGTGGGAGAACACAGCCGAATAAACTCTGAATGAACAATACTGCACTTTTCTTTCTTTGGTGCCCGGACTGAATGTTCCTCAAATCTAACGGGCCACTCGCCAGACTCTTTGTCGGCCTGCCACTCTCTCTTTGTCTATTTCTGTACTGTTCCCAAGTTTGCGTTTAAGACCGTGACTCACGAGCACATTCCCATGCAATTTAAGCGTCACTAAAAAAAAAAAAAAGAAAAAGAAACTGATTGAGTTTTACTTGCAAGAAAAACAAAAGGATTAATGAAACACTTTTTTTCAATGAGTGGTTTCCTTGCCAACATTTTCCTAAGAATTTATGAGCTGTAAGTCTCTTGGCACAAGACAAACCTCCAGAATTTGATTTAAAATAAATATTTCTTCTCATGAAAAGCTGCAACACATTATATTGGAGCGAATGTGTTATTTGTCATAAGCATTAGCGTCGCGTGAAGCCTCTTACCTTGTCTCAAACTATCTCAGGTGTAGTGTATGACCCCTGCAAAAGGAAAGCGACAGCCTGAGGGTTAAATCATCTTTAAATAAACTAGTAAGGTGTCGAGGGGAACACCTTACCCCTTGGTGAATTACTTGCTCCAACACTCTTAATCATTAACGCAAAGTTAATGGTCCATAAGTTGGAAAAGCATGTTGTGCATTAGGTAATGAATGTTTGCTTAATCTGACATTTTTCACCTGCTCCGACGCCAGATAAAGATTCCAAGATGAAGCAGCCTTTTTGGTGTGATGAAGCATCCTGGTGGTCGGAGGTTTTCACATCCAAGGGCAGGAGGAATCTGACACCTAGTGGCTAGCGGTGGAAGACTGTGTCATGCAGCTGTTTGCTGTTTTCATCATTTCTGGAAGCCTGGCAGAGCTCAAAGTCGGGGTATTAAATGATCGTTTCTTCCACCAGACAAGTCAGTGGAAACATTTCAGACACGTACAGTGTAATCTGCTTGACTTGTGCAGAATGTTCAGTTACTTAGATACTTTGCCAGCACTGGAGACCAAGCATGTTGTGATTGAAAAACGAGCTATCGGGTAAGATTCTCCGAGACGCACGTGCACGCAACCACTTGCACACTCCACTACCCACAGGCGATGTCCTCCTTACCACGGGAGAACTCAGAGTGGGCCCATCTGACGGGGTAATAATTAGTCCGGCTACGGTTCTGTCATATCAGCAGTGCTCTCAGCCGAAGCTACCAAACCTGCTGACCTCAGACTTTCATCTCTGAACTCAGAGGAGCAGAACTTAATAACCCTCCAGAGTAAGTTGCAACTTTCCAATCTGCCATGAGAAGCCACAAAGAGAGATAACAGATCTGTTGTTGTTGTTGTTGCTGTTGTTGTGCACGAGGCTGGAGCTGAGGCTGATGCTGCCTGGGGGAGAAATCCCTGAGATCTGGTGCGGCATTAAGCAGAGAAAAAGAGAAGCAGATGACGTACAAGCACATATGGACACACACGTGTAGCCATGTGTACGCACTCGCGGTGACGGCTAAATCTCTGATGGGGCTCTTTGGTGAAAAGCTCTCCAGGCTGCAGTTGAGTGCCTCTCCAGATGTGCAGCAAGTCACAGGAATGAACCAAACAGAGGCTACCAGGTCACTATTATACTGTCATTCAAAACACCTGCTTCCCATTGAGCTGTATGTGTATTAAACCATCAACAACCGCGCTATCCTCTGCTAATCCCACTCCGAGGAATACCATATGGTGCATTCAGAGACTGTGCTTTTTTTTCCAGCAAAGGGGGTTATAACACGATGTCAGTTAATTACCTGTAGACATAAGGAAGGTAATGCGCCTGATTGTGAGGACATTCTGTCTACAACAATTCACGCACATTTTAAAGTTTAAAACTAATACATTCTTTTCATTTTGATTACTGGCACAATCTTACAAACACAAAATGACTGATGAAGGTTTTAGAAAAAGCAAGAGGCATTCACATTTGTATGATTGTGACATTAAAACCGACAAAAGCTGCTGTGCCTGGTCGGTTTGGATTGAGAGAGAAGCAGTCAATCATCAGTGCACTGTTCATGACTGGCACTGTTTTTATAATCACAAAAAAAAAAAAAGTATTTAGTCATGTTAAATTTAGAAAGAAAATAAGAGTTTATACATAAAGTACTGTCAGCTGTAGCCCTAGCTTGTGACAGATGCATTATTTGTGCCAGACTGCCTTTGTCGTATCTGACAGCCACTACATTTCACCATATTGTACCTGAACAGATACACACAGGGTAGTTTAAAAGAGACACAAATACTGAAATGTTAGTTTTGTTCTTACATTGAGCCTAACGACATGGTTTGATCACAGCTGCAGGTTTAGGAGTTTGCTTTCATCACACATGCAGACACATATGACCCAGACTGCCTCCAAATCAGATCTTTCCAGTGGGATCTGAATACGTCTAGGGGGTGTTCACACCTCTGCTGCACGTGATTGGATCACCCACATCGAATCTTAATGCAAGGTTTGAACGGGCCTTTAGAGTAGTTGTCTGGACAGGAAATACACTCACTGGCCACTTTATTAGATACACCTGTTCAATTGCTTGTTAACACAAATAGTTAATCAGCCAATCACATGGCTGCAGTTCAAACTGAGCATCAGAATGGGGAAGAAAGGGGATTTAAGTGACTTTGAACGTGGTTTGGTTGTTGGTGCCAGACAGGTTGGTTTGAGCATTTCTGCTGATCTACTGGGGTTTTCACACACAACCATCTCCAGGGTTTACAGAGAATGGTCTGAAAAAGAGAAAATATCCAGTGAGCGGAAGTTGGGCAGACAATGGGCAGACTGGTTGGAGATAATAGAAAGGCAACAGTAACTCATATAACTCGTTACAACCAAGGAATGCAGAATACCATATCTGAATGCACAACACGTCCAACCTTGAAGAAGATACAGCAGCTACAGCAGCAGAAGACCACACCAGCTGCCACTCCTGTCAGCTAAGAACAGGCTCACTAAAATTGGACTAGAAGATTGGAAAAACATTACCAAGTCTGATGAGTCTTGATTTCAGCTGCGACATTCAGATGTCAGGGTCAGAATTTGGGGTAAAAAAACATGAAAGCATGGATCCATCCTACCTTGTATCAACGGTTCAGGCTGGTGGTGGTGGTGTAATGGTGTGGGGGGATATTTTCTTGCTACACTTTAGGCCCCTTAGTACAAACTGAGCATGGTTTAAATGTCATATCCTACCTGAGTATTGTTGCTGACCACGTCCATCCCTTTATAACCACAGTGTACCATCTTCTGACGGCTACTTCCAGCAGGATAATGCACCATGTCACAAAGCTCATATAATCTCAAACTGGTTTCTTGAACATGACAATGAGTTCACTGTACTCCAATGGCCTCCACAGTCACCAGATCTCAATTAAAATAAAGTACCTTTGGATTCACATCATAGATGTACAATTGACAAATCTGCAGCAACTGTGTGATGCTACCATGGACCAAAATCTCTAAAGAAATGTTTCAAACACATTGTTGAAAGTGTGCCATGAAAAATTAAGGGAGTTCTGAACGCAAAAGAGGGTCCAACCTTTTACTAGCAAGGTGTACCTAATGAAGTGGCCAGTGAGTGTAGCTAAAGTTGAGTAAGCTGTGCATCCATGAAAGTCCACAAAAAAACATTTCCTCCATTTATTGGGACTGTGATGATCAGAGCTGTCTCACATTTGGCAAACAGATATTTAATATTACTATTAATGAGAAAAAGAAAGAAAATAAGGTATATAAGGAGTTTATTTTTATATGTTTATATGCACAGTGTGGTGAGTGACATTTTAAACTTTCTAGCTGTTTTTTTATGTGTGGCCTTGTGTCAGCATGGGCATTTGTCACATTGCTGGAGAACAAATGCGTGTTGAGTTCAGATTGCCTCGTTACACTGAGGCCGCCAACAAAATGCAGTGAAAGAATGAGCCCTGTTTTTAACTGGTGCTTTCACTGGTGGTCATTCGCAGGGTTCCATGTGTGATCTGCAGACTGCAGATAAAAACCTGCAGTGCGTTTGGCTTTCTAAACAGCAGTTGCTGTATTTATCTTTATCTATCTGATCCCCCGTAGCGCGATATATTTCAGCGCTGCGTTAATCATGAGTGGTTCTGAATGAGGGCAGAACAAAGAGACGGATTCACTCTTTATTGTCAGTGCACATTCAGTTGGTATGCATACGCCACTCACAGTACGACGAAACAGCATCATCACAAATGTCCATTGGTTTGAACGTGACAGTCTCGGTGTGTGTTTGTGTGTTTGTATTCAACTTTCTCAATTTTCCTTCGTCTTTTCATCATAATTCACGTATTGCATGTTTTACAATGTTCTCAATATTCTGCACGTTTGCTTGTGTACATATGCACATTTATTTGTTTTATGAGGTTAATGATATTGTAGTTTTAATTATTATTATTATTTTTTTTTAATCACTTAAGTTCTTCGGTGGAGGACGAGGGCGTGTCAGAGCCATCGGGACACTCCTGCAACAGAGGCATAAAAACACTGCTCAGCCACAAATGTGGATTAATAGATTTACTTCTCGTTACTTAGGAGGAGATGGTGAAGAAGCAATTAAAAATAAAGAGTGCTGCTGCCTTTGTAAATGAAGAAAAACAACCGACACCAGCTCACCTTCACGTTGTCCAGTTCTGGCCTGCCTGGGAGAGATTTTTGTGAGGAAAAGGCCTGCGACACAACACGCGACGCTCTGGTTAGATCTGACTCATGACAAAAACAGCTAATGCACTGGATGGATGCCAAGCTCCCGCTCACCTTCTTTGACTGCTGCACCTCCTCCGTGGACTTGGACCTGTTCTTCATGTGCTTCTGAGGAGAGGTGGTGGTGGTGGTGGTGGTGGGAGACTGGAGGGCAAAGAGGGAGGGCTGTATTAGACGACGGCAGAACGGTTAAAATGTTACGCATATCAGGCTTCCAAGCACCTCATTTGTCTTCTGCTCCATGGCTGGCTTAAAGGCTTTTTTTTTTCTTCAGTGCAGATGCAGCTTTAGGATGGATCACCTTGTCCTTTTTTGCAAACTCTGGCTCCACAACTGCAAAAGTTTGGAGAAAGACATAAAACAAGAAAGGTTAAATGCATCCTTTTTTATAAACGGAAGCTCAAACCAACCCCCTCATTAGCCCTGCAATGTCAAATGACAAATCATTAGACACTTCGACTGGCCGCATTACATCCATCACAGGTCTATTAACGATGGCTGAGTTCCATTAAGTGTCCCAGAAAGCCACGACATTGACCCACAATGAACAACAGCGTGACTCCATCTAAATGAAATGCAGCCATTAATACGAGTGTGTTTTTCCTTTGATGACATGTCAATATTAGTGCTTATTAGTGAAGGACGCCTATGAGCAGCCACAATCTGATGAGTGTGCAGCAACGGGCTCTTCTCACTAGATGGCGTCTCTGACTCTGATATGAACGCAGATTTTAATGATTTCCTGGATTACTATATTTCTTTCTTAATTTGGTGCCAATTGTTGCACAAACCGCTGCTCCGATCTCTGATTTTCATCTTGATGTGAAAAGACAGAACCTGATTTACGTGACTGCGAGTTAACCTGACTTAAACAATGGTTAAACAAACATCACCATACATACTGTCACATAAAAACAAAGCATAAAACTGAAAAAATAAAAAATAAAAAACCTCACACTGACATAGAGCAATGTGGGATAAACAATGGTTCCTGGAGAACCGAAATGTCACAGTTAATACAAGGCAACAGTCACAGCCAGAGCCACAGCTGGCGTCTGGATCCCTGGTGGTCGGGGACAAAACACCTTTGAGTCTGGGTCAATGTCCAGCAGACTGATATTTTTGCAGCCCAACAATCCCCCAGTCGATGTCTGCTATTCTCTGACATCCAGTCAGCCCGGTTTGATCGGATCAACACACTCCCTGGGGGGAAATGGGAACGACAGGTTGAATAGTTTCCTGATGTGACTCTCTGTCGAATGGAGGACGCAAAGAGGCTTAGAGCAGGGGTCTTCAGTGTTTTTCAGGCCAAGGTCCCCCACAGCTGATGAGAGATTCAGTAGGGACCCCCAAGTGACTATTATGTGTTCTATATTAAACTAGTGCTATTTCTAAATATACATTATTATTATCATTTTGCATTCAATCTTAAGCTATTCCAATAATACACAGGTTTATTTATTTTGTATTTTTTTTATTTCAAACATGTGCAACAGTTAATGTGTAATGAAAGAAATGAAAATTTGCGGGAGAAAATTAAAAATATATATTTATAAAAACAATGTCAACCAAAGATTTTGCGACCCTGCCTTGCAGTACCTTCGCACACCCCTAGGGGTCGCGGACCCCCTGTTGAAGACCCATGGCTCAGAGGTTCTCTATATATTCTTTCATCAACTATCTGATGCTGGTTGCAGAGATATGACCAATTATTCTTGTTATTCAGTTATTCTTGTGTATGACCACCTACTGTAATAAACATAGCTCCTGGAATTCCCCTCCAAAATGTTATGAGTCATAGTAACCATAAGTATTATTAAACACAATCAAAGCAATCTTCAGGTAACATTTAGTGGGAGTTTGACTGTTACGAAATATCCATGTGGTTATGGTTGGGTCATATTAAACTCGCAGAGACTAAATAAACCCCATTTGAAGGGTAAACGTTGCTGATGCACCAAACAGGAGAACGTCACCTTTGTGTACCCGAGGCTCACCGACTGTAAACCAGCGGGAAGACAATTGTTGTAATTATGTGCATTACACTGCTGATTAAATGTTTACTTTCTAAACTCTGTTTCTCTAAAGACAGGCCTAACAACCCTAGAAACACCACAGTCTGATTTGACTAAACGGAAAATTGAGCTACGCTCATCCCCACCCCGAGCTCCAGTTCAGTCTGCTGCTCTACAGGAAGCATCCAGCCCTGGGCTCATAAAGAATGAATGGGAGCTGATCAACAGGAGGTCACTAGCCATCACTGTGTCGACTGCAGGGGACTCGATTATAAAGTCCTACTTGGAGTGGAATAAATGTGATATTCAAACAGCCCTTGCCTGCTAGCCAAGGTTCGCTTACACAAGTGGGACTGACCCTGCTGGGAGTTCACGGCCTCTTTCATACGAGCTCTGTTACGACATGCATGCGAGTATTATTGACACACCCAGGGCGAACACAGGGCTGCACGCACTCACTCTAAGACGTGCCTTACAGCTCTACGAGGAGGACAATCTCAGCCTTGATGGCTGGGCAGGCATTCAGCGCGTCCTGGGTCGCTCTGACCGGCTCGCTGAGGGGAATGACCTAAATGAGAGTGATTTGCCTGCCTCACTCAGTCTGTGCCCTCAGTCACTGCTCGTTCATCTTTGCGCAGATGAGGAATCCCTCCTTTGTAGGAGAATCAAAAGGACAAGAGGTCCGCATAGGTTGAGGCGAGTGGAAGTTCAGCTCTTGCAGCCGAAGCCCTGTAGATTCGACTCCTCCATCGATTAATCCACATGAACAACCCAACAACTACCGAGGTGACGCATTCAAAAACATTTAACCTGTTTGTGGTACGAACACAAACGAAATGAAAGCCTTCACTTCCCGCTCACATCAGATTGCCTGACAACACTGGAAGAAGAAGATGAGACGGAGGTAGAAAAGTTTAATTGCCAACGTAGTTAGCCTTTACAATCCTTAATAAAAGTTGACATCCGCTTTACGTAAGAACTAAATCTGTTCTGCAGATTTGTATCCATAATCTTTGGCAGAAGCAGAGACTCTCTTTGAGTGTTGGGTCAGCACTAATTAACTTCACAACTGAGGAGGAGAACATGACAGGAAAGCCCTGAGCTTAACTTGGATGTGTTTGTGAGAGAGTTTCAAAGAAAAGGTAAAAAAAAAAGAAACAGACATTACTGTCAAGTTTCCTCTTCATCATGGTCACTCCTTTCTTTTAGCGGGAGAAGGAAGACCGGTTCACCTGACATGCGACTGCCTTCGACCAGTGTTAAAAATGATGACCCTGGCACACAGTTTCGCTTAAGTAGTTCGACTCTTTCGGGAGAACTAAACCCGCCCAGGGTTTGAGCTGCTGAACATGCTGATCTCGGAACTTCGCTGGCTCAGGATGTGTATTATCATTATGACCACACTGAGACGTTTAGAGCACCAAGGTGAGCACGCGGCCAGAAATTTTACTGACATTTTTACTGCGAAGACGGCTCGCAGCGTCAAGGACATTATGTCCCGTTATTGTTGATGATGACGACGAAACACACACACACACACACACACATGCTCTCTCTCTCTCACACACACACACACACACACACACACACACACACACACACACACACACACACACACACACACCCCCCCAGCCGGATGAATTCAGCATTCACCCGGCACAGCTGCTCCAAACCGCAGCTGAGCCATGTGCATCTCACCTGATAACAGACACACTGTTAATGAATCTACAATTGTATTCCCATTTTGAACACGTCTTCAGTTTTTTTTTTTTGTTTTTTGTTTTTTTACAGACTCTGTCCGCCTTCACCGGCTGAGCAGGAGCTTTCTTCCTCCCCAGTAATGTGCAAGCATTGATCCGGGTGGGTTTTGTTTTACACCACTTATGTATTCCTCTGCAGGACACTCAGAGACACAGTGAGGACCACTCAGAGCTCCCATCCATTAGCAGGACTGAAAACAAACAGGTTCAGATGTTGAAACCCCCCCTTTAAAACGATGCCAGGCTTAAACTGGAAGAGCAGCAAATAAGGACGGAGATGGGAGAGAGCACTGGCACGATCTAAATGAAAATCTGAGCTTTTCCATGAATGAGGGAAGAGGTTTGTGGCGGGGGAAGCATGAGGCATCAGGCACAGTAACGCGGTGATTGACAGACGAGAGGGAGGATGAATGATGGGAGTGACATGAAGAAAGGGCAGAAAAAAACAAAGGAAATAAAAAAAAAAGGAAAAAAAAAGGAGATTAACGCAATGCCCGGGGTGGATTCAGACACTCACCTCCGTTTCTTCCTTCCCTTTTCTTCTCTCAGTACAGCAGACGGGCAGTGGAGTAGATGGCACTCCTCATCTCACTGCTGCTATGGTGTCTGAGGGAGAGAGAGAGGGAGAGAACACCCCTCTCTGCCCATTCATAGCTCCACCGACGCACCACTCACGCATGGATGGAGACACACACACACACACACACCAGGTGTGCAGCTTATGGCTCTATATGCTAATGTCTCCAACCTGGCAGCGGAAGCCGTGGGTGTTAAAAGCAGGTATCACACACTCACGCATTAATCCAGCTCTTAACATTTATATTTCAATGACAACCATTCATACAAGGTCACGGTGTGAAAGGTAAAGTAGGGAATGACGTGCTTTCCAAAAGCGTATGTTGCCACATACTCTGAAACCTGTATCCTACTGACATCATCCATGTGGATGAGACTATGACTCATCGCATTTGTTAACCCATGCAACAGCCAAACACACAGTTCCTTTCAGACTCCTCAAGTGGAATCACCTTCCAGCAACAAGTACGAGAGATTTAAAGCTGGTCATTGGTCGGGAAGCCGTCCCCAGAGCCAATCAGGGCGCAGCGACGATCCCCATCACTGTGCTCAAATGAAGTCATTACAGGACAGCATCTCCTCTACCAGACACATGCATGAATAAAGGTAATCAACGCTCAGACTTGTTGTACTCCGCATGAGTCATGAGGCAGTCCACTGGGAGCTCTGGCTAAACGACATACAAAACCAAATCACGTAGCATTTGTAAAGTCAGAAACTGACCTGAGATTCATCCAACACAAAAATCTCCACTGGGGAAAAATAAGCTGAAACCTGACGGGTTTTCTTCACAACAAACGCAGACAGAGACGAAAAGGTGATCGTACTTATATCATAAAACACTTTAATTCTTTAGTTATACACCCTGCAAAATATCACAGCATCGGTTTCACTAACTGCGGCATCACATTTGTAATTATTGCTCTGGACCCTGAGTAGTAGTCTTAGCTGACAGGAAAACAGGACTCGACCAAGGCTTCTCAAAGTGCCATCACAGCAAAGTGCCAGAAACACAGCAACAAACCACACAAATGAAAAATATTAAAAACGAATCTGCATAAAAACACTGATTGATCAAAGCTGAATTAAGAAAACACGATTGTGCAAAACAATTTTTTCTTTCTTTTTTTTTTTTTTTTTTTTAAAAAAAAGCCTCTGCTGGACAGTCACTTGTTCCTGTACAGAAACACATTTTAGCTTAGAGTTCAAAACACAAGTGAAGTGATATTGTGACATCAGCAACAGTGTGAAGGGTAAATGAAAGTTTAACTTAACTACCTTTTGTTTTAATATATACACACACATACACACACACACATTTTTGGGTGCATCAAACAATTCATCGCAAACATATTCCAATAAGGATCCGTAGTGTTTCTTAATGACACTATGAATGCTTGCCATGATCTTTCTTCTTCTTCTTCTTCTTTACATTTTGCCTTAAAAAGGCAGAGAGCAGCAGACAATGAGCGCCCTGCCGTCTACAAGCTTATAGGTTAGGTAACCATTATTAAAAGTGCTTTAGAAATAATTGGGTTTTCGCCTTCGGACATCATTCACAACCCAGCGTTGTGAGACCCAGTTTTTGATAATGTCTTTAAATGCGACTTTCATACTGTTGTTTCCCTCATGTCTTTAGATTTCGACCCAGTGGAGGCCGCCTTTTTATCCGCTTCTGAAGCTGAACTTGAAGCTGAAGACGCCTCGGCCTCAGTTTCCGGTTTGGACTCGTCAGTGGATGAGCTGCTCGCACCGGGCTCGCCCGTGTCCTGCTCCTGGTCTAAGCGCAGCTGCAGGAACGAAGGAACCTCCAGCTGCTCTTTGGTCAACAGGCCTCTCTGGTCGTCAACCCTGCAACACTGAGCCCTCGTCAACATGTCCAGAAACCCTGAAGAAGAAGAATTATGACACCGCTTTCAGATAAATATATAAATACTACTGTGCTGTTTTAATCTGACCAATAGTAATAGTAATAGTTTTGTATATTGTCAAGTTTATAATGAGACATTTAATATTTTCTGGAAATTTAAAATATTTTTTGGTTCTGTTCAGAAAGACTGAAACGATCGAAAGCTCCACAAAGCTCCAAATGCACATGTGGTGAAATTTGCTTAAAAATAAATAAATGTTCTCATCTTGACAGGTCATCGTTTACATGATACTGCTGAGGTGTCCTACCGTCCATTTCGCGGTTCTTATTGGGCCGAGTCCTGGGTCTGTTCGGCTGCGGTGATGATTGAGACCCCAGACCTGCGCTCACTGGTCCTGTCTATGATAAAAACAGATCACCGAAATGTTAATGTGCAACTTCACAGCATTATTCACAAAAAAATGTGTCTGTCTCAAGAAGTTTAGTCCAAAAGCCCTGGTGCATTTGTGTCCTAACACATGGTGTTCCATTTGCAATGGAACAAAAATGTTGTATACGTTTCAATTCGCAAAATAAAAGTATTATAAATAAAAGTATATTTCTGAAAATTAGATAAAGTACAATCACACTTTGTACGCATTTCCAGTGAAAGGTGTTTTATGAATGAGTTGTAACTCTTGTAAAGTGTCGTCTTGCCATATGCAATTATTCTTCAGTGACAAGGATTTGCAAAACAAGTGTTTCCACTGCCCTTTTACCATAAGCTTTTATAATTAGTGAAGCTTTAAGACTAAACTCATGTCCTAAGCCTGGTGCTTCAAAGTAAATATTTATTTTAAACTAAGGCAGCAACTTAAAATGAGAACCAATCCAAAGTCTCTTTTCCGTTAGGCTCACCTGTGCTACAGAAGAACTGTTGCCTTTGGTAACGTTGGTCGAGTCTTTACCTGTATTCACACAAAGACAAATGAAAAAAGAATAAAATAAACGAATGAAAAAAAAAAATATATATAACTCTAGTTGTCAGTGAGCAGCTGACGGTCCAACAGAACGTCTCTATTGTGTTTAACACCAAGAACAACTACATAAAATAATGTGGACAAGAGTTCAATTGGTCCTCATGGGATACAACCACTCTCATCAAATCCACTGCAGCGAGAGGAGCCCAAGCAGAGAGCACTGCTCCAAAGTGAAGTTCGTTCTTAGTGATTGGGAAATGACGTGAGTAAACTCAAAGTGACACGGCACTCAACAAACCCAATGGACTCAGACGTTACAGACAGAGACTGAGAGAGAGTAGAGAAAGGGGAACATGGAGGCAGACACAGAGAAACCAGTAATGTGGACAGTGAAGACTTCCTGTTTCCTGCTACAAGAGAGTGGGAGGTAGAAAATGCAGAATACCTTCTTGAACCCATTAACAATTAAACGAGTAAAGAGGCCGAGGCCGATGTATCGCCCAAACAATCAACCAACAGCTGATGGAGAGAAGCACTCTCCCTTCAGCTGATTTGATTAAACTTTGATTTCAGTTACTCGTCAGGTTTCCCTCCATCCTGTGGCTGTTTGTGCTTCTCACCGAGACTTGTAGCGCATTAGTTTAAATGGTGTAAACACGATTCTGCCTGGTTCAAATTAAAGCCGAAGCTTTCGAAAGGTCAAGCTAACCTTTGGCTTTGTCGAGTCGCAGGGTCTTATTGGCCAGTCTGAACACGTTGCCACTCATATTAACGGGCTCGTCGCTTCCGACCTGAAACGAGAAGAAAAATAAAAATCAAGGATTCCAGTCAGGCGCGCGCACACCCAGACAATCACTCGCAGCAGTTTGTGTGGATATTTACCCAGGGTAAATAACAGATTCTTGCATTTGATGATGCGATCTCATTACCTGCTCCTCTACCAAAATAATGTAACATATTCAATTGTCAGTACTCGCATCAAAATAACACATTTTATTTCAATATTAAAAAGGGCATTGACGCTTTTGTTGCCTAGCAATGGCTGATGTAGGAAACGGAGCCAGATGAGGGACTAAATTTCTTTAAAAGTGGTTTTGAAATGTCAGATCACAAAAGAAAAGTGATTCATTGTGTAATTCCTTCACTACTGAGAGAAAATAATTAATCTGTCATTTATTCGCATTAATAACTACTGTGGCTACACATTATTGTTCCACCACTTACCATGGTGACCACAGCCTCTTGTGGTTTGAGATGGTGCTTCTGCATCACTGCAGAGAGGGCGTCCTGCAGTGTCTTACTAGACTTCACCATGATGCATATTGTTTTACCAGTGGAGGCAATTTCCAGCCTGAAACATACACAGATTTCAATGACCTTCTCTCTCTCTCTCTCTCAAAGTGACTCAAACTGAATGAAAAAACAACAGTGGAACAGCAGTGCAGCAACACAGTGTGTCTTCACTAAGAAACCTGCCAACCAATGAAATCTAAGAAGGAAATCCGAATCTGAAGTAATTTGGCAACTGAAATTATTTCTGCCTGGAGAGCCAGACTCATGTTAACAGAAGGACTAATATGGTGAGACATGACATGTTGTAGTGACGATGTGGGTGCGAAATCCTGCATAGAGTGAAAAAAAAAAAAAAAAACACGCACACACGAAAAAAGGAAGCGAAGAAATGACTCACGCAAACTTCACCCTGAGCTCTAGAGAGACCTGCTGATCTCTCAGCACGGAGCAGTCCTGGTCCAGTGATAAGGGTTGCTGTGGAGAGAGCAACAATGGATCAGACACAAAGAAATGAGAGAGTTTTTTTTTGTAGACGTCAGCATCAACATCAAACACTTTACAGTAAGTTCCAGAAATGAACAGAGAGTAGATGAGGTAGTGAAAGATTGTTAAAACAGGAACCAAGCGCTCATTTCTATCGACTCCCCGTTAAAACGTCTTTGTAGCGTGTTACAGGTCTTTGAGAAGCCTGATTTTAAGTTACAGCTGGTGCTGTAGATAGGACGGGACACACACACACACACACACCTTATCCTTGCCATGAAGGTAAATGATGACATCTTTCAGTGGGAAGCCTCTCTTTTCACACAGGCTAGTCAGCATGTCTTTGATGGGCTGGCCGTTGCGTGTGGGCGCCAGGGAGGCGCTGCCGTCAGGTAGGTAGACACAGCAGTAGCCCCCCTCCAGGCGCATGCCAGCTCCACCACCCTGCTCAGAGATGCGGGGACTTGAGCGGCCATTCTACAAAGATCGAAATGAAAAATATATATTCTTGAATATGAATGTATTCTTATGAATCAGTTTTGTCTGCTTCAAAACACTGCGTTTCCATAATCTCAACCGGTTTCAAATGTACTAACCTCTTTCGGCCTGTAGAGGGCACCAAGCTCCACACTGCTGGTCGACTTGACCGACAGATGAAAGTTGGAAGCCTCTGTGGTCGTTGATGGGAAGAACAAGAACAGGAAAAAAAAAAAAAAAGTGAGACAAAAGAGCAAAGTCACAGGATGTTCATTAAGACTTCACACAGAAGCACAAGAACAACCATTTAACAGGAACTACCTCCCCAGGACTCTCTTTTGTGTTTCTCTGAGGCACTCTTCCCACCTGGCAGGCTGTTAGAGTCGGCCTTCATTTTCTGTTGGAGAGACATTATAAAATAAATGCTATTGCTGCAAACCTCCAAAAAGAAACGCATGCTTTTTTCCATTCCCTGGCCCTCAGTCCATCACTTATCACTTACAGGCCTTCTGGTGGTCACATTCTCCCAGGATCCCTTAGGTGTAGACTCGGTAGACGTCTGAGGTAGAGCTTTGCCTTCTACGCATGCCAAGGTGCAGCTCTGGTAGAGAGGGGAGCGCACAAAGCGCCGGTAGCTGTCCATCTTCATTAGCTTAAATATCTAACAAAAAACCGGAGCACACGGTCATCTAAGGCACCAACAATTAATCACGATATTCATGAGCTGAAATAAGAATGTGTATAAACCTGTGCTTGAGCTTTGTCAAACATGTCAGGAGTGGGCTGTTCCAGGTCCTTCTCCTCTGTCCTGGCTGTGTCATCGATGTTGACCGAGTACGGAGCGCTGTCGGACAGGTAGGTGTTGTAGATGGAGCGAGCTTCTGCTTTTAGCTGGAAACAGTGACACAGCTCAGTCAGACTGAATCATCCTGAAGATAAAACACGATCTCAACTTTCGTAACCATAAACTTTTGGGACATCGACAAGAATGACACATCGGGATGATTACCTTCTGGATTTCAGTTGAGCATTTCCTGTCGCAAGAATGAAATCACAGCAAGATATACAAGTTTCTAAAGCGCGGTTTATTTCTCAGTGAGCTGAGCTTTTATCTGCTCTTCTCGGCCCATTTAACATACAATTCATACAATTGAGAGACACAAAGTAAATGGATGTTATCTTTTAAAGCATCCCAAGCGACCACCGACAATTATAGCTGAAATACAGCTTCCTTTATTCCTAAAGTCAACAGGAACTAACTATTAATTCTACTTAAAGATGACTAATATACCGTTGAGTCTAGTAAGCTTCCATGTAAAGGAAGCTGCTGATCACTACTCACTCTAAACATCTAACGTCTTATCTGTAAAAATATGCAAATGAAGCTAATTCACCAAGTAAAAAGTGTTTTCATACCTTGTCCAAGTTGGTGGCTGGAATCTTTTTGAACGTTTCACAAGCCTGCCAGAATAAAATGTTCTCCGCACTCACTTCAGACTTCAGAAAGGCCTGTGATCAAACGCACACACACACACACACACACACACACAGTTTGAACACACGTGGCAGGCAGACACACACTGTGAGAATTCAGTAGAAATCGCTCCTGGACCGCCGAGCGCGTCTCACCGTAAAGTAGGCGACACCACTGGGGTCCTCCAGCAGCTTCTCGAACGAGACGGCCCAGCCCAGGACCCTGTTGGTGGGGCTGGCTTCTCCACCTGGAGTCCCTGGAAGGCTGGAGCTGCTGCCTCCGCAGCCCCGCGCAGACATGTTCAATTCTGAAACACAGACACAAACACACCCATTTATCAGCACTAAGCTTGACAGAGAATGAGCCTGAATCACGTATTTTCATGCACGGGCATGTTCGGCCTGTAGAACTGTGAGATGCACACGTCTAGCAGTGTGCACGTAGACTGTTCATGCTTACCTCCATCTGACACAGCCTGGCTCTGTGGACAGACAAACAAAGGGATCAGGGAACTTTACAAGACTTAAACGGAGGCTTTTAGTCTCTGGTTTTATCACTCTATACTTTAGAGTAACTCAGAAGTAATAACTGTATGTATGTTCATAGATTGTACCGTCAAATATAAAGCACAGAACATTACATTTACTTTAAGTACATTCAGATCGACTGTTGAGACATTCAGAGCATTATAACGTACTGTACTACGGTGCACTGGCATGCATGTAGGAAGTGAAATGTGAACAGCAGCTGCATGTTTTTCCTTCTCTATGTAACTGTAGTGCAATCAGCCAAGGCTGTTTTCACAGGAAGTGGTTTCAACATTGATGACAATAGCTCTCATTCAGTTCATTCAAAGCAGAATTCACATCTTATACAAGTTCTTTCTGTTTCACTTCAGGCACTTTGCCAGTAATGGACACAAATCTGAGTTTGTGTGCGCACGAGCATGTCACCCGGGGATCAAGATACCAACTTATTGATCCCCGAATGTACACAAGTAGAAAGCTACTGCTTGAGAATCCACTTATGCAGAGATGTTGTTTAAACAGGGAGAGGCTGCTTCGGACAGCGTGTTGATGTGCGCTTCTGTCTAGAGTTCCTCCGGGGGCTCTGGTTTCCTCCCACAGTCCACAGACTTGTGGGTTCCAATTCTGAAATTGCCCAGAGGTGTGAATGCAAGCGAGTCTGTCTCAGTAGGTTCGTCTTGAGCTGTGCCTGCGCCCAGAGAGGGGGGCGGATATAAGGTTTGTAAATATAGTAACGTTGTCAACATTTGTGGTGGAAATGTCACACTCTTTAAGTCATTCAGATAAATTTGAGATCACAGAAACTACGTTTCATTGCGTTTTATAATGAAACGCTCTACTCTCAAATTAAATTTAAGGGAAAATAAGGAAAATAGGATTTTCACCATCTGTGACATTTGATTACAAACAAGCCCACCAACTTTAATTAAGTCTCCTGGTTTAGGGCCTGGTGCAGTGACGTTCTCTGCTGTTATCTTTGTTTAAATCATGCCTCTGTTCTTGGTATTTATCAGATCTTTCTGTGCAAGAAGACTCGGCCTCGACATCTCAGCTTTGTCAGTTTTCCTGATCATCTGTTTTGGTTAAGATATAAATCAACGCCACAGGTTCACTTATGTCACGGTCTTCGCACAAACTTATTTTAACCCAATTCCTAGAGTGACCCACTTCAAATGAACCCGAGGCGACTGCTGGGTAATTTAAGGCTGCTCTCGCTCAGTATATTAATCAGACACAAAAATCTACAGTAAATCTGAGGGACTAAAGCTCGTATCTACGAAACCCTTCAAGACACAAATCTAAACTTGCACTCAATTAAAAGTGTATAAGACAGTGGAGCATCAGACGGTCGACCACTGTTAAACACAAGAGGGATGCAGCCACAACACTGACTTTTCTAGTGAGATGATACATATATATAGTGGTGCAAGCAGCGAGTGTGCCACTGCACTTCTGTTCTTGACAACAAGCGCGCGACAAATGCAAATTTTTGACCATATAAGGCTGAAATGGGCTGGTGGTTTCTGCAGGTGTGAGCTCGTCTGTGACGCCACTTCTTTACTTTTTTTGTGCTACACTGTGCGAGTTCGTCCTCCAAACATCCCATGCCAGCGTGCAAATAAATAATACTTCTTTCAGGCCTTATTCAGACAAACTCAATCCACCGTTCGCACCAGCTAGGCTAAGAAACACACGCGTCGTCGTCTTACTGGCGCAGCCTTCGATTTCAGAAAGTCACGTTAAAAAGGAGAAATAGGCATGCACCTACAGTTTATGCAGGAAAAGAGTGCAACAGCGGTGAGTAATGGTTTATTTCGATTTATACCAAATGCAAAACCAGGAAGCCGCTTTTCTAAGCTGCAGCAACATCCTGGACCTCTGGGCTTTAAAAAAAAAAAAAAAAAAAAAAAAAAAAAACAAACACAGTTATAGATACTTTCACACCTTTTTGCAGAGCAGAACCATTTCAAGAAATGCAACAGTCTCACACTTACAAAATTGTTGCCAACTCAGCCTACACATGACAGATTGGCCAACAGGCATGGCTCAGTTTCTGCTTCTGGCTCAGGAAGGCCCAGCCTGTTTTCAGTAGCAACCAACTGTAGCCACACGGCCCCATTGGTTCAGGCAGCGTCGAGGGAGAGGAGACGGGCAATACACGCCAACACAAGACAACCGCTCCACCGCACTCTCGATCCTCTGGTCTTGGTATTAACAGCACACTTACGAAGCAGACCAGCGAGGCTATAGGATAAGACTATAAAAGGAGACAAAAAAAAACTCCAACTGGCACTCAGGTTGATTGCAAAGCTACAAACTCTGTGGTGCCCAACTCCAGATGCTTCCTCTTAAATAGACACACACTCGAGCGAAACTCCACTACATGAGGACGATTAAAGCTGCTTATATTACACTTCATGCACATACACAAACCACTTGACCCACAGGACAGCCAGAACACGGGACCCAGCCTAACACGGGTGGTGCCAACTCACCATGTGGCCGACAGGAATCCCTAAAGCATCGCAGTTCTTCGCCATGGTGGCCTGGACGCCGGACTTGAAAAAAAAACGAGCTCTTATTCAGCCGATGTGCACGGTGTCAGGGGACACAGCAGAGTGCTCCACCCAAACTCGATGCACACTCATACACGGCAAAAGCTCATCATTTGGGTCCTTGCTGTCACTTCCTGCCTGGAAGGGAAGTCTTGCCATAGCAACAAGCCACAAAAGAGGAAGTATGGTTACTATGATCAAACTGTTCTCAGCCTACCTCTTGAGAAACACTGTGATGTGGGGACACAGACAAGGCAGACATGCTCATTCTGGTTTTGATGAACAGTCACTGCTCAGTTACTTAACGCAGCTTTCAGCCATTATAAAATACACACTGTCAGAAGAAAACAAAAAAACAAAAGGAAAAAAAATGCATTTAGTTTCGTTTCTAGACGTGTGTCATAGCTTTGTGGCTTTTAAAAGAAAACTTACAAGGTAATTTAAAAGAAAGACAACGAAGTAGACTGACTGGTATGTATTCTCTAAACACTTGACTTTTAAATGATAATAAACCAGATAATGTCATGATGTCTTGGGCGCAGGTGCTCGTAATTCAAATATTAGAGTCCCTACGGTGATTAAACTTAGACCGAGTTTAACTACAACCACCCATGCTCACCTACTCCTGCTAGCCAGGTTGTCATACCTACCTTCACTACGGTGAACCATTTGTCACATCCCTGCTGTTGCTTCAGTGCTGCAAGTTTTACCAGGCGGGAGAACCTGTGGTAGAGTCCGATGAGAGCGACCATTTTCGGGGGAAAGGAAACACGCCGTAAAGCAAATGACAAACCTCCACGTTCGCGCTGGAAGTTAAAACAGGCCCGAATCAATTAACACCTGCCATCTTTGATAAATCCGGACATGCGCACAAGCCACTCTCCAGGTGTGGCCGGACGGTTTAATGAATCTGACGTAATTAGCTGGGCGCTAATAACAACCATTAGCCTACTAGCAAAGCAATTTTGGTCACGTTAGGCTCTTTGGGCTTTTTGTGCAACTTATATAAAACATATTTGTCTTGAAGTTTTGCGTTTATTTAACATTTAGTTGGCTGTGAATGTCACGCCACAATATTAAAGTTTAAGAAGTGGGCCTTTGAGAAGTGGTGCCAGACGAGGTGTTATTACCAAAATAAGCAACAAGCACAATATGAAACATGTGCTCCAATAAATATTAGGCATTTAAGGCTCAAGAGCAAGTGTCCCTCACTTTTAATTTCACCATTTTTTTTTTCAAAACTTTCTTCATTTTATCATGATATTAATGTTGGTATGTTGCAGTAGCCATTGAGGGTGATGTGCTAATATTTAGCATACAGACTTTGGTCACTGTTTTAGAGGCATTCTCATAAATTTAGTATATGACAAGCAGGTATTTTAATCTACCAATGGCATTTCATTAGTGAAGGATCAGGGGACAACTTCTAGTGAAACATGTACACCATTCTATGATCACAATACTAATAATCAAGTTCAACTCTTTGACACTTTTACTAACTTAATTCATCAGGCTTGTAACTAGCACAGAATACGGGCAGATATGTCTGTAGGAAAACTGCTGAAATTAAAGGGAAGTTATTCCAGACGATTATTATTTTAAAATGCTCTTTAGGACCCAAACGTCTGAAGTTACTTCCCCTAAAAATAGACTGACTGCAGCTGGGGAAATTAGTGGTTGACGTTCTCCCGCACATCTTCCTTTTAACAAGTTCACTTCAACAGTTCAGTAGAAGATCAAAAAATAGTCCCTACCATGCCCGCTCACAGTAAATACAAAGAAGTTATTTAAAAACAGGAAACACAAACCACATTGAAAATAGCATGTAGACTGTGCTGTGTACTGAGTTAGGTTGACTGAAGCTCTGAGGTAATTTGAATCTCCAAAATAGATTTTTCTGGGCAGCGTTTGCATATTCACCATGCATTTTGTCTTAGATTTCATTTCACAAAACACATTCGCGTTTGGTTTCATTAAAGCTCTCAATTGCATTTATGCTGTGAGTGTCACGGTTTTAACCACATCATATTTTTTGGCCATGTGTTCAATTTATTTGTGTTACTCTCAATGCATGCTGTGAAAAAAAAGAAAAAAACAACTGAATGAGGAAACTTTATGAAAAAAGAAGACGGGTGATCAACAGCACCCTCTAGTGGCCACCATGTAAATAAATAGTGTATGAATGCCATGCATGACTTTGATAAAAGATAGTGAAGTACGACCAAGCTTTGATTCTTAATATCCAGTCACTTTATCCCCAAAATTCTAATAAAACTTATCCCTAATAGAATAATGTGACATTACACGGTTAGTGCAGAGGCAGTGGCAAGTTTGCATAGTAAACCACTGTCTCCCTGATAACAGGTTACCTCAGCTTCTCAGTATAAGTATTTATATGTCTACCTCTTCTTCACAACTGTTTATTTTTGCAACACGTTAAAATTTAAAAAAAGAAAATCCCACCCTTTAACCTTATAATGTATTAATTTTAAATACAAGCTTTCACTTCCATCACCAAAAACATACACACACGTATTGTTTATGTGGTGACGTTCCAGGAATTCATTTATTTGCATCTGTATCAGTGTTTATGATCAGCTTGCTGTGCCTTTCCCGGTGCGAATGTCATTAGTTTAAGCAAAGCAGAACAGGACATCGTTCAGGCCAGTGGGAGAAGGGACAGACCAGGTAAAATAATATCATTTTGATCCTTGCAATACATATATAGTAAAGTAAAGTGTGCCATTAGTATGAAATTAACAGCTCCTAATTTATGTGAGTGTTTTATTTTTTTCCTTTCTAGAGTTCCACCTCTTTCAGGTCTCGAACAGTTCTACATTCAATCTGCCACAGGAAAAAATGGTTAAGACACAGATATCCCTGGGCATTTTGTTCAGTCTTCTACTCATGGGTAAGGAGCCACTTAGCATTTTACAACTGAATATATATGTCTAATTCTCTGGTGCCAAATATTCCACTTTCACTAATGGCAATGTATTCTCTTCTGTGTTCTCTAATTTTAGCTGATGTTGTCTTGACATGTCTTCCTGTCCAATGTCTGAGATGTGACCCCACTGAAGGTGGATAGAAGAAAAAAAAAAGCTAACACAGCCAATAAATTGCCAAATGAGATGCGTAGGAAATGTATTTTTTTCCCATATCTTTTAATTTGTTTTCCCTATAGATTCCTGTTTGGACTGTAAAAATGCCACTAAGTGTGAGGATGGTAAGTCCTGTCTTTATTTCCATTTGTTTATTTTACAGTATGATTCAGTAGATACACAGGAGCTCAGTAAACTCATGTAAACTATATGAATTTCATCATTCTCTTTGACTTAAATTAAGAGAATGAGTTGGAGTGGGCACAATATGTAGCATTTTAACCTAAAATATATACATAGATGTTTTATGTATGCTTCGTTGTAATTTAAATGCTGAGTATGATGAATTTGTTTACTGTTCTTTTAAGGAATACGATGGGAGATTCTCTCAAACTGCACACGAGGTAACGTGTGAAAATATCCTTATCTGTGGTAATGCTCTGAAATGCGTAAAGCGATACCTATCCGGTTCTCTAACTCTACCACTGGTGCTTAAATGTTCCCTCTGGCCATCAGCCTTTGAAGTGACAGTGAACACCACTGGATCCACTGTGAACGAGGGAGCGGCCATCACTCTAACATGTGTCTACGACCTTCCCAACGTGACTCGGATAACGTGGACCAAGGACGGGAAAGGCGTTGGAGAAGATAAAGACTTTAAAGTCATGGATCAGAAGCTTGTGATCGAAAACGTGCTTTCGTCTAACAAAGGCAAATACGTCTGCTCTGTGAACAGCACATGTGGCATCTTCATGTCTCAGCCACATGAGGTCAATGTAAATAGTAAGTGGACACCTCCCTGTTATTCAGAATTTAACCAAACATTAACCAAAGGCCAGACAAAGGCACATTTTGCAGTGTCTGAAATTGAAAATGAAGAAACCGTAACGCTGAGAGCATTTTATTATATGAGTAATCACCTCCTAAAATGCTCTGCTGTCTGTCTGTGGTCTTTCTTTTCATTTCTGTCCAGACAACAACCTGATCATCCTGGTGATCTGCGGCCTTTCAGCTTTGGGTCTGGTTGTGATTATGGGACTGGCCATGAAATACAAGCTGCGAAGGGACAACGGTAAGAGCTCAACTTAGGCCGTGTGTGCTAAAGGAAAAGAAATCAACCACTTCTTTTTTTTATCAAATATATTTACTTGCACCATATACAGTAAGTCTATGTTATTCATGGTGTATAAAAAAGCGAATGAGTATCATTTTGAAAAATATGTTTGATGAGAATATTGATGACGACTAAAGCCTTAATCAGTGGACTACAGAGTCCACTGATTAAGGCTGTAATCAGCAGCTGATTGGATTAGCTTAGCACAAACACTGAAAAATGGGTAAACAGCCAGTCTCTGGAAAGGTGGTAAATCTAACTACAGGACATCTAAGACATAATACATTTCTTTCAACTAGGATTAGAACAGCAAAGTAAATTTAAATAAATATTTTTGACATTTTGAAACTTGAGCTAAGAGGAGGGATGACACGCAACGAAAGGTGAGGGCCATATTCTCAGTTTATGGGACGCTCACTCTTTTGAATTTGAATATGTCCGGATGTTCAACATGAAGCTGGAAGCAGAAACCAGTTAGCTTAGCAGGTCACGTATACACTTTTGATCAAACAGATAAACTGATAATTAGAGGACATTTGAGGGAGCTGGTTGATGGATGTTCACACTACAGTAAGAGCGATATTAACTGTGGTGTTGAACCTTTGCTCACGACTTTGACTCGACCCAGTGCTCATTATTAATCTTTTCCTCCGCAGCTAAACACAAAGAGAGGATGAAGCAGAGGGCACAGGCCGCACAGGCCGGACAGACCAGCTCTACGGCTCCACCTCCATTCACGCCGAGAGAGTCTTAAAAATTCAAATCCGAAATTCAAATATGACGAATACTGTAGTTAAATAATGTTGTAGCATTTTGCATAGAAATAAAAAAAAACTGTCTATCTCTGTCTATGGCAGCAAGTATGAGTGGATTCATGGTGTAATGCGTCACTCGTGTGTTGAGATGGGAGGGGAAAAAAAAAAAAAAAAAGCCTAGAGATGTTTTAATCCATTCGCAGGATGGGCATGCTCACACTAATCCCGCTGAATGCTCCGCTCACGGGAGTGCACACCACACGGAGCAGCTTTGCAGTGGCTGGCATGTAATGGATATATAGGACAGTAATGCCATCCTGTCGTCTCCAGCAGTGGGATGCATGTGGGGTTTTCATGGTTGACTTTTGAACACAGAATTACTAAATGCACTAACATGCTATAATCCTCCGAAGTTTGTGTGTTGAGCGTACATGTGCGACTCTGACTGCGTTCGTTTTTCTGCATTTATTTTTCATCTCGGGCCATATGGCGGTAACTTTTTTTTTTTTGTATCCGTCTGTGTGAGCGGGTCAGGAAGGACTGTTTATTCAGTTTCCTCCTATAGCAGGTGGCTAAGGGATAATCCAGGTAAAGCCACTGCAAAGTGGAGACGGAGGGATGGACTGAGGATGGGGGGAGGGTGGATGGGATGGCCTTTGCATGGGTGACTATGGCTAATTCTGGCCTCCTAATCCCAGCCCCATCCACCCTCCCCCTCTTCCTGCTTGCTAACTCTACACTGACACTGAGGAGCAATTGGCGGCCAGGTAGACGTTACCAACACATACACACACACAGAGAACTTAACCCACTCAAGTTTAACGGGAAGAACGAGAGAAAAGGCGGAGGTGAAGGCACCCTTTCTGGACAGCTCACCCGGGCCACCTGGATAGCTAACACACCTGTGTGCGCTTCACTGGAGAATGTAGCTGCAGTCCTCCAGCCAAGCCACAGGAAACACCATCAACATGGGAGAAGCTCAAAAGGTACGTGACCTGATCTGGAGCGGGGACGGCTTATAAAACCAAATGTGAACTTGGGTATGTGTAAGATACGCAGTCATTGCTCACAGGTCGCCGTGACTCGCTCAGTATGAGCCATTAAGGCTTTTACAGTATTTCTATATGCAGCCAGCTACGAGCCACGATGGATTATCTAAAATCCTTGGGTTGTGTTGACTCAAGATAAATATTGCACTCCTAAATGGAATCTAAAACATACACCCTCTTTGTCACATTCAGTCAAATGATGGGGCCTGTTGTCGGCAGTGTGGCGGTTGTTGTGTACTGTCTAGGGTTGTGCAACCTTTCAGACTAATGACATTAAACGGTGCACTATTATATATTGAATCGAGCCGTATGCAGGCAGCTCTAATAAATGGCCGTGCTTTCTTAAATGAACATTCGCTCTTATAGAAATAGACTGTGCATGTAGACAGTAGGCCCAGAGCAGGGAACTGGGTGGGGTAAAGTTGGGCAACTGACCACAAATCAGAAAGAGGTCAGTGGGATTTCATTAGGTTTCAGGTTGAAACTCTTTGATTCAGGGTTAGTTAGAACAGAGCAACGTTGCACACCATTGGAAATGAGGTTATTTTTCTAAACAATCTGGTCTTATTCTCATCTTGTTATTATCTCACGTATTTCTCAACAGAAAATGGCCTGATTTGAATAGCCAATGAGAAACTATAAGCAGGCCTCTATCTAAAAGTACTGTCTTAAGCCTGCAGTCTTATTTATTTATTTTTTTTTTACCCCACCCTCCTGCCTCCCTACGTAGGGCTTACTCTCTGTCATAGAGAAGCTGAAGGGATCCACAGAGCAGGAGGTCAGGATAGTACTCCTGGGCCTGGACAACGCCGGAAAGACCACCCTGCTGAAAAGCCTCGCCTCTGAAGATGTCAACACTATCACTCCGACGCAGGTGAGAGGAAAAAAAAAAACCTCAAGGAAAGTCACTTAATCAGAATGAAAAAAAAAAGGGATTACGGTGTGACACAAACATTCATCTTACCGCGAAAACCCGAAACTCTTTTTTTTTTTACGATGATGAATTTCTCTTATTTGAATGGCTCTGTATTTTCACGCCGCTGTTACCTAACATTATAAAACGTGTCAGTGTTGCATCTAATTGGTTGGACCCGTATACACTTGCTCAAAGTAATGGGATTCAGGCGACCTTTGATTTTTACACACACTGTGAAATGAAATGATTGGCCTCGCACCACGCGCGGCCCCGGCCCCTAATCAGTGAAATAATAATGCGAGGACGTCAGATCGTGCCGCCGTGGCCTTGAGTAACCTCGAGTTAAACCGTGGCCTCGCGCCACCTTGCTGATTTGTGTGCTCCACATGCATTTTCTAGGAAGATCCTGCCGTTCTGGAGAGGTCCGATGTTATCGTCTCCGGCTGATTCAGTTATCTAAGCTCTAATATCGTTATCCAATGCCCTACCATTACTCTACCAGGGCGAGAGCACACCTAGTCCCAGGTCATGGTCTAGTGTGACAGCTCATCAGACATCGGGCAGACAGGATGTGGTTCAGCACAACCTGGAAATAGTCGCCGCGAAGCTAAATGAGACTTGACACGTGTACACATACACTTCACTTGATCCTTCCAGTCTTATCCTCGGTGTGCCCTAAGGTTGCAGTAGTTATACAACTACGTTATAGAAAACGGGTACGGATTAGCACGGGGCACGCATGCGATCACAAACCGATACATAACGGGTTTTCTATAGATATTTCTATGTTTTCTATAGTTGGCGGAAGCCAAACAGCAGGGAGGGGGTAGCACACTCTGACTCCAGCTTTGTGTTGTTGTCTTTTTTTTTTTTTTTTTTAACTCCAGGGCTTTAATATAAAGAGTGTAGCCTCTCATGGTATGAAACTCAACGTTTGGGACATTGGAGGACAGAGGAAGATCAGACCCTTCTGGAAAAAGTACCTGGAGCACACTGACCTGCTGGTGAGGATTCCCATTCACTTTAAATTTCTCCTGACCCTGAAGCTCAACCACATACTTAAACTGTAATAGTAATTAACACACAAAGAGTTAATACTCGGCTTACCCTGTAGTTGAATGTTCATCAGTTATAAGGAGCTGTGGCAAGTGTTTGTTCTATTTTTTTTCTATATTTCTGTTTTTAATATTCACAGATTTTTCTATTCACATGCAGACAGCGACACTCTGAAGTCAAAACAAAAACCTTTCAGTACATATGTTTTCCATTGTGTTGTGTTGTAGATTTACGTTATTGACAGCGCAGACAAGAAGCGGTTTGAGGAGACGGGACTGGTGAGCTCACGTACACGCACACTCATGTCTTTTATGGATTCTGTGGAAGGAAAGTTCCTGACACAAGTCGCACCTCATTCGCAGGAGCTGTCTGAGCTGATCGACGAGGAGAATTTAAAGGGCGTTCCCGTGCTCATCTTCGCCAACAAGCAGGATCTGGCCACGGCGTCGCCCGCCAGCGAGATCGCTGAAGGGCTCAACTTGCATACGTACAGAGACCGCGAGTGGCAGATTCAGGCCTGCTCAGCCGTGTCCGGGGAGGGCGTCCAGGTCAGACCAAACTCTGATTTATTCATTTCTCCTTCACAAAGGGCCTAATTAGCCACATGAAGGTGAAACAACACTGTGCTGAAAATCAGCTTTCAGGTGCTGCCTAGTAAACAGCTTTGACTGGTCTCTTCATCTCTGAAAGTGACTGTGACGTTTTCCGTTTCCACTTTATTTCGACAGGATGGCATGAACTGGATTTGCAACAACATCGTGAACAGAAAGAAGTGAACGGGCGTCCCAGACGACGGAGTCAAACTGAAAGTGAAAACTGGCACCACATGAGGATTGAGAAAAAAAAGAAAAGAAAGAAAAATTCATTTAATCAGCCGACCTGACAGATTCAGCTCCCCTCACCGATTTGGTTTTTGCAATTTGCGCCTTTTTGACGAACATTTTTTCAAATGTAGCTAATGTAAAGAAGCATTTTAGCTACGATAAGTAAAGTAGGTATTTATTAATTATTGTCCTGTCCCCAAAAATAAATGTGTGTTGTGGTTCATTTTCCTCCCAAGAGTCTTCGTCTGGTGAATCTTTGTGATTTCTGAAACACGGAGGAAAATAATAATAATAATAAAAAAAAAACGTGTGTAGAACTGTCAGTTATAGAGTTACACAGTCCCGTGCGAGTGTAAAGTATGTGTTTTGAGTTTTTTTTTTTTGACAATAAAATAATTAGTCATTTATGCCAGTCTGTTTTCTTGTGTTAGCCGTTTTGTCAGCCGTACACCGTAACAAATGCGCATGCAGGCGCGCTAATGGGCAAATAATGGTTTTTACAAATCGCCAACGACGGACAGGAAACAGACGAGTGCGACTGTAAACACCCTGCTTGAGTGACAGGGGCAACAATAACAAGCTGATGCGCCCCTGCTCAGCTGTCGTCCTGCTTTATTTCCACAGCACGACGACAAGAGCCCTGCACCGCACGGTGAGACAGGGAGACTAATTGAAAAGCAGGAGTTATGGAGGAAGACGGTGCGCGATTACGCCCTCGCGCCGCGTGCGTGGCGGGACAAGGTGTCACATTTTTCAAGGTGCGGGCGAACAAACGGCGCGGGAAATTACACACAGAGAGGATGACTAATTGTCAGCGGGGACACTTACCAAGTATAATATATTAATTCTGTGACTACTCCATACTTTGTTTCTTTTTTTCATATTGTTCAGACTGTTCTCGGTACCAACACAGCGGTCAGAGACGCTCCAGGGCCCGAGGCCCACACGCCTATGTGGTCATTCTTCACATATTTGTCCTTCAGACTGACCTTGGTGTAGGCTAAATCCTCCATTCTGGTGTTTTGGCTCCGCAGTTGGATTTAATAGATCCTTTGTTTTTTATTCTCTGGAGATGTAATTAACCATCTGAAAGCTCTCTGAAATCACATCAGCTGCCAGGCTTTGTTCCTCTTCATGAAATTATGTAAATTAATATATATTTTCTCTCTCTCTCTCTTTGTTTTTTGGTCTGGTATTTATGAGTAGGCGCAGGACAAAAAAAATATGCTTCCTGGTTTACTTGCTAAGTGTTCAGAAAATTACTGAGCATTGGTTGAGTAATTGAGTCATCTCCATGGTGACTAAAATTTTGGTCTTAGAGCATTTTAGGCTTCGGTTTCTTTCAGGAGAACACGGTAGCGGCTGCCAGGACTAATTACACCTGTATTAAAGGATCATTATGGCGGTTTGAAAGAGGCCAGGGTGTGCAGGAGGATGGTGGGGTATATGGGGCTTCTTGTACCAATAGGTGGCAGTATTGGAGGGTCTGATCTATCTCGTGGACCAGTGGCAAGCCCAGTGATTTGACAGCCTCTCTGTTTCTCTGATTGTGTTTGCAGTTCCAAAGCTCAGGTTTGATTGGGCGGATGTTAAATAAATTAAAGCCTCGTTACAGGCATATACTTCAGAGAATGAGCTGCCGGACGTATTTTATATACGTATTCCTCTCTTTGTTTCACATAACCTTTATTCACCCACTATAAAATTCATTGTTGATCTCTACGTAGCATCATGATGTCACTGTCACGATCATGTCCCCTCGGCAAGAGTTGCCGTGGCAACCCTCCCTGTTATTCGTGGTCCACCAGCCGCTCTTCTTCAGTCCAGCCTCTGTTGCTTTCTCTTGTCCTCCGTTTCCTTTCATTTGCCTAAGCTCTTCTTGTCAAAGAAAAGCCTGAGCCCTGCACAAAGAGACTGATTAACCACACCGCAACCGTACATTACACAGGTAAGAACAAAAAAAAAAAAAAACACGTCTGTGTTCGGCCGTCTGAGAGAAAGATAATTAATCCTCTTGCTTTTGGATGTATCACATTGAACGGTTCTGCTTAAATGACTGCTGTCAGACTTTGAGAGACTTTGAGTTGCAAAAAAATAGAATTATGTAGAGAGAGAGAGAGAGAAAAAAAAAACATTGTTATCTCTGTTTCCAACAGGTTGATTTGTTATTACACATAACTACCTTGCTTTGAAACTTGAATTATTGATAAAAATCTGCTGTTTTGTTTTGTTTTCGTTTCTCAAGCCTCCAACTAAATCTCCCTGAACCGCAGAGGAAGCACGACCCGACATCATGACAGAACTGGTCCACCTGGCTTCCAAGAAGCCACAGTGGTCCCCGGTGAGTCCCCAGCCGAGTGTCAGCGCCAGCCCGGCAGTCCTCAGCCTCCTCACCGCTACGCCGCCTCTCCCGCAGGAGAAGTTTTACATGGAGCTGCACACCCTCCTGATCGTTGTCATTTTTTGTGTGGTCTGCCTCCTGCTGCTGCTGGCCTTCTTCTACGCCTTCTGCTTCCACTGCTCCATCGGCCCGTCGCTTAAAGACCCCCAGACGGCGAACAGATGCAGCCTGGATCGGGAGGACGCCACCTACAAGCGCAGCTCGTCTGACAACCACTCAGTAGGGAATGTTGTGTGACTGCGACACTGGACCTGGACGTTTTACGGTTTTGACTGATTTCTGTGTGCAGGAACTGTAAAAAAAAAAACTAAACCACCACTACTCCTGTTATTAAGTATTTTGGGGATAAATTACAACGTGTGAAAGAACTGTCTTGTAGGTTTCCTACTACTGTAAGTTTAAGTGAGTTTCAATCTAACATGCATGTAAGTACGACATATTCACACCTATAGAAAACTCCAGTCAACCCAAATGTGTAAAATATACTGAAATGTAAATGTGAGCGTGAATGCCGGTGACTCTGAGTGACAAGAATACAACAACAAATGGATCCGCACACTTTTCAGCAGCCATCTCGCTTTATTTTCACTGAGCTGACAAGTGGTTTCATTTTGCCGTGGCTGTTTACCCGACTGACACAGAAACGTGATACGCGCAGGATGAAAGGCGGCGAGGGGAGGGAGGGGAACAAAAGAAAGATCAAGATATCAAAGCCGCAATGTGCAGCAGAACAAACAGGAAAAAAAAAAAGAAAAAAAAGTGCAAGACACAACTGCGTCAGCTGAACCACGTGGCAGTTAGTAGGTGCACGGCAAGGTTACGCGGCTTTGAGGTAACTGATGTGAGGAAGAACGCGGAGAGGATGTAATTAACAGAGATGTGAAGGAGCTGCTAACACGCTAATGAGCTATTTCTAGTTTTGTTAGGGATTAATAAGCACTTTTGAAATTGTAATTTAACACCACACAAGGTCACTAATTCCAGGCATTTGCAGTAAAATAAATAAATTAATAAATAAAATGTCATCAGTCCAATGAGCAAAACGCCAAAATGACTTCAAAGCTGCTTTCTACCTGCCATCGTTCCTAACATTCAGCGCTCTGGAAACAGTAATACATCAAATCTTTGGTTACAGTATCAGACGTAACGTGAGTCTGGGCAACGCCGCCACCTCACGACACGGAGCACATGGCGCTTTTGGAGCATCGAGAGTCACAGGAGCTGTTGCGGGACTCCATGATGGAGTCTCTGTCGTCGGACTCGGGCGAGTCCAGTTCCAGGTGAGAGTCCTGGAGGCCGTCCTGCAGAGCGTCCTTACAGTGGGACTGCGGGAAAGAAGAGAAAGCCGCTGTGAAATAACAATTCGTTTTTCATTGCAGGTATGGTAGGAAACAAAAGAGTATCTCACCTTATGGACAGACATCTCTTCCACCGTGCACTCCTCCATCAGCTCCTCCAGAGAATGGCCCGAGATCTCCATTTTGATGCGATGAGAGCGGATGGACTTGACGTCATCCTCGTCCTCCCCGGCAACCAGGGGGAAAACCTGCAGGGCGAAGAGAGGAGGAGAGACGGCAGTGACAGTGAAGCAAGTGTACACCAGAGAGTGTACACCATTCAAATTTAAGCTTTACCAGTCCCTCCTCATCCTCTGTGGTCTCAGGACCCGTGATGTTGGCCTTGCTGATGGCTTTACTGATGGTCTGGGTCTCAAACTGTGGACACGCTGCCTGCGCGTTCCCATCCTTGTCCCTTTTCCCTTTCAGCCAGTAAGTCTCGATTTCGACATTTCCCTGAAAACGGATGAAGCGGAGAATAACAGAGGAGACAGATTTAGGTTTTTGCGCAAATACTCAAAGCACAACTTCTGTTATAGAAGACAAAAAAAAAAAAAAAAAAGGCAGCTGCCAGATTTTCAATTCCCTGACGGGGAACGAATCACTCTTGCGTTTTTGAGATTGGCACTAATCAGCTGCCTCAGAGACGTTCAGGAGTAACTTTCCTGGCATTATCACTGAACGCGCAGGCTCAAAGTCAGGCCCGCTGATAAAAGGGAAAAAAAATAAATAAATAAAATAAAAAATCAGCAAGCAAGCTACAATCACCAGCTGTGAATACCAAGTGCGCCGATTCCCCAGAGCCAAAACATTGAGAGTTATTTTATATATTTTTTTGAGGCTCATAAATGTTTCTCCTGTTTGATCGGTAACCGGAAAATATTCCATGAACAACAACAACAAAAAAAATTAAAAAATGCATCAGGCCGTGCGAGTGTAACACGTCCTGACGTATGTTCAAACACGCTTTGACCTTGATGGTGATGATCCCCCTCCTTTCAAAAATGAAGTGACTTCCTTTCAGGTGCTCGTAGGTGGCACTGCTGAGCTGAATGTGCATCTCCTGAACGAGAGAGCGAGTGACCAGTCACAAAAAACCACAGATTATCTCTAAAGTCGTAATGTTTCTTTTTTCATAGTCATCATTATGTCTCTTTACCTTGCCGTTGCTCTCCATGGCGGACGCGGTGTGGACCGTGTCGCCGTGCAGCCCGTAACGTGGCATCTTGTGACCCACCACACCTGCCACAACCATCCCGGAGTGTATCCCTGCAACCAGGACATCGAGTGAGCTCACTCAAGCCCCAACCGTGACATAAACCGACAGGCGCGCGCACCTGCTACCCACCGACACGAATCTGAATGTTGTTGCCGTTAGACGGGTCCTTGAGGTGATCTATGGAGCGGACCATGTCCAGGGCCATGTCGCAGATGTTGTGGGCGTGATACTTGGTCTTCTCCGGGGCTCCCGCAACCACCATGTACGCGTCTCCAATGGTCTCGACCTGGAAAGCCCCAGAGGAAGCTGCCCTTACCGATTTGCGCTTGTGTGTGAAGTGTGAAGCATTAAGGGGAAACAAAATAAAACGTGCAAACCTTGAAGACGCGGTGCTTCTCGCTGAGCGTGTCAAACAGCGTGTACATGGTGTTGAGCATGGAGACCACTTGCATCGGAGTGATGTGGCTGCAGATGCGAGTGAAGCCCACCACATCGCTGAAGAGTATGGTCACATCTGGGAACACCTGGCAGAAAGGGGATGAGAGCCGTTGAGCGGCCGGGTTGTCGCACGCAGAGGAGAGGCTGTTAGGGAGGTTATTAGAGGGCAGCTTTTTTGTGTACACCCCGTTGAGCGCCATCAGGAAGCCACCTCCGTTAACATAGATGTAAACTAAAGCAGTGGGACACAGAAGGATTTATGGCTGTGTGGATGTGTGTTCAGCTGCCTGGTCGCTATTTACACTGCCTAAGTAAACAGCGAGTTCATAAATATTTAATCAGACAACTGTGTCATTTTTTAAAGTCGGCATCAGGATATGCATGTGTGTTAAAGTCAGTATATCACATAAAGGCATCGTGATTATTCCGTACTCCTGTATTATATCCAGCTGTTACAGAGCTGCCTTCTGCGCTCCCATCTCCGTGGACCGTGGACTACACTGACTTTGATCTCGCTCTCTGAAAGATTCAGTTAGGGCCAATTAAAGTGACCATATAAGGGAAGATTGTGTATTTTTCCATATTATTGGTAAGGAACTGAGTTCAGTGGAGGAAATATGAGAGGCTGCTATATTAAGGGATCTTCACTATGATCTACACTATGGCCACCGTCCACCTTCCAGAATGAACATGGGCCTTCTGAGGGTGTCCGATGGGGGCCTTCGGATTGAGGGGAGGGGCCTCAGGGTCAGGGATCAGTTTGGAAACAAGTGAATTTGTGCCTTTTTTAGTTGTTCCTGAACTGTGTGCATGTCAGACAGCATCTTACTGGGGATGGCTGCTCCCATCAGGGAGTGTCATTGCTATGAGGTCCACAAGAATGCCAGGTCCAAACGTTTTCCCAGCAGAACATAATCAAGTGTTGCTGTCAATAAATGGTTAATCCTCGAGTCTCCCACTGATGATTCCTGCATATCGCAGAAGGACAGTGCGCCTCTCTAGCTGTAGCTAAGCTACAGCTGAGATTTTTATGAAGAGCAGAAGCTCGGCCTAAAAAGCCCCTTAAACCGTATATAGACGTAGATACAGCATCTACAGCCCTGACCTCACAGGTGTTTACAGCCGGCTCTCCTTTGCGCAGCCTTTTAGCCACCGGTTTGGGAATCATCCTGTACAGCAGGTCGTCAGTCTTCTTCATCTCGTAGTCCAGCATCTTCATGCTCTCTTCCAGCTTGCTGGACTTCTTTTGCTCCTGCCAAGACAGAAAAAGCATTGTTTAGTTTGCGTGTCAGCTCTGTGGCCGTTACTGTTTGTGAGCGGGGGCTGCGAGGCTGAAAGAAAGGGCCTCAGAGCAAATTTTGCATAATGCGGAGTGACAAGTGAGCTCATCACGCATATAAAATGCAGGTGCACTTTGGCACAGGGAACCTGTATGAGAGCCCTCTTCAGCTCCTCTGACTGCTGCGTGCCTGCCAGGACCAGGTCTCTGCTGGAGTCGTGCATGCTCAGGTCGTTGATGTACAGGCCGGTCTTAAACATAGCGCTCAGGCTCTCCATGCTGAGAGTTGAAGAGAGAGAAAGGAGCAGTAATGTTATTATTGAAAGATAATAGTGTTACGTATTAAAACAGAAGATGCATTATTTTTGCGTTTCCTGCAGCATCAATAATGTAAGCGGGGTGGTGTGGCATTCGTCGCTGCGGCAGCGCCGGCAACACGGGCGTAAGGGCGCTGGCTTGCAAAACGAAATGTTTCAGAAGAGGAGGGAGATGTTTTGGTAATGTACTCTGTGGAAAACACTCTCAGTTGCAAATGGGTTCCCATTAGGCTCACAAGAGCTGCACTGTCTGATTACAAGCTAATTAGCAGCTCATTTCATGCATGGTAAGTGCTGTTAGAATGGGCCCCCGATTTGATTCACTGCCCAGGCTTTTATTTCCAGCCTCGTAATTCACTTTAGCTCTTGCTGCTTTTTAGAATGTTTTACTTTCCAACTGCTGCCTTTTAATAATGATCTGCGTCTATATGTGTGTGTGGGTGTGTGGGGTGCGTGTGGGTGGGTGGTTCGTACACAGGGGTTCCCAGGAAGATGATGGACTCCCACTCTGGCATGTATCTCATTTGTCCTTTTAGTCTCAGGCAGCGGCTCCCATCGCCCCAGCTCTCCATTGCATTAGCGCTGTTGCCGTCTGAAAAGAGCAGCAATTAAAAGCCAAGAACAAACATTTAGAGAGGTATTTTAGGCTGGATTTCAGCGGTAGATAATAACTGCGCTGCCGGGGGTAGAGTTTCTGAAATAACAGTTTGACATTTTGGGGGAAGTTGCAGTTATGTTCTTGTCAGCAGTTAGACACAAACATAAATATGACTCATATCCATCTGGGTGTTCAGAATAAAGTTTCGAGCCAGTATTCGATTAGCATAGCTTAGCATAGCAAACAGTGGGAAACAGCTGTCCTGGCTCCATCTAAACTATTCATACGCTACAGCTGGTTTTGTTTGGGACTTTTTCTTGGACAGGGGAAACTCACTCCTGGCTACAGCTTCATGTTGAACAGAAAACACATTATTTTGTTTTTTTAGTCCCTTAGCAATGGTTTTATTTTTTTAGAGTCTGTTTGAGAGAGGGCGTGACCTTTGTAATCATCCCCGATGATGGACTGGAACGCCATGAGCTCCACATCGACGTCAGCCGACCGGTTGGCATTTTCGTAATCAGAATCTGAGGAAAAATTAGAGAGAACTCGCAGTTACAAACTTTCACATTTGCATCCTCCTCTCGTGGATCCGTTCCACTCAATTCAGTCAATTTGGGCTGAATAAAAACATCAAACAACTGAATTTCAGCCTCAGTACAGTGGGGTCTCGTAAACTGTCGGCTTTAATTCCGCACTGGCTGAAATGGATGGAATTTTTTTTTTATCTCACACAAGAAAAGGCTTTTTTTTTTTTTTTTTAAATTGAATGAATATAGGCCATGTGTATGTGACTGCAGTGACTCTTATAAGACTCGAGCGTGTTTGCATGGCTTCCTCTCTTACTCTGGACTCTGTTGTGGAGGTTCCTCTCTCTCTTCACGGGCTCTTTGGACATGATCTCGAACAGGTTGTTGGGGTGGGAGATGATCTGCATGCAGATTACTCAGTCAGTATTCTCAGCACTCATCAGCATCCGCTTTAAAATCTTAAACATGTTTTTTTTTTTTTTTCTATCCTTCAGTGTAATGAGGCTCTAATGGGAAGTGAATTGACTGGTGGTGTTAAATCAGTAATGAAAATTGGAGCATAAAATAAACTCACCATGTTCCAAGTGAACTCCACCAGGGGGCGAGCCAGCAAGAAGGCGTCATTGATCTTCTTTCCATCCAGATCTGGGAAAACCGTAGCGAGGCCTGAGCCTACATTATGCACCACCATGTCCTGAAGAATTTAAAGGATCAGCGAGTGTGACTTCATCTAATTTCTCGACTGCCCTCGGTTATACAAAGACGGTAACTCAAAATAATTACCTGTCTGAAGACGATGTTAAAGGGGAAGACCTCAAAGAAGAAGTCAGAGGTAATGGGCAAAATCTCCTGCTCTTCCTCGTCCTCCTTCATGATGTAGCGGTAGGCTGAGTTGTCAAAGTTCAGCCTGTGCAGATAAATACTTATTTAAAGGCCTGATCGAAAAAGTGGAAGACGTGTACCAGCTTAAGCCTGTAAGTGCTTATATACAGATGTGTGAAAAAGTGTTCAAACTTCAAACTAATTTAAATATTAGTCCAAGATAACACAAGTAAACACAGCATGCAGTTTTTAAATAAAGGTTTTTATCATTAAGAGAAAATTATATCCAAACCTACATGGCCCTGTGTGAAAAGGTGATTGTCCCCTAAACCTAATAAATGGTGGGGCCGCCCTCAGCAGCAACAACTGCAATCAAGTGTCTGTACCACTCATTTTTGCAGAATTGTTCGCAGAATTCAGCCACACTGGGGGATTTTTGAGCACGGACCACCTTTCTAAGGTTATGCCACAGCATCTCAATAGGAGGTCCTGCTGCAGAGCCCAACTTTTGTCTCTTTCAGTCCTCAGAGTATTTTCCCAAACGTCATGGGGATCGTCAAGATGTTTTCCGGCAAAACTGAGACCAGCCTTTATGTTCTTTTTGCTCAGCAGTGGTTTTGGTCTTTGAACTCCGCCAAACAGGCCGTTTTTGTCCAGTCTCTTTCTGATGGTGGAGTCACAAACTCTGACCTTAACTGAGGCAAGTGAGTCATGCAGTTCTTCGGATGTTGTTGTGGGTCTTTTGTGACTTCTTAGATGAGTCGTCGCTGAGATCTTGAGGAAATTTTGTTCGGCCAGCCACTCCTGAGAAGGTTCACCACTGTTCCATGTTTTCACCATTTGTGGATAATGGCTCTCGCTGTGGTTCACTGGAGTCCCAACGCTTTAGAAATGGCTTTATTACCTTTTCCAGACTGACAGATCTCAGTAACTTTCTTTCTCATTCATTCCTAAATTTCAAAAGGAGAGGCAAACACTTTTTTTTTTCACACAGGGCCACATTGGTTTGGATTTTTTTCCAAATAATAATAATTCATTTAAAATCTGAGTTTTTTGTTTACTTGTGTTATCTCGCATAGGGTACATGTAAAACATTATGTGTAAAAAAACAAAAAACAAAAACAAATTATTGCCTTAATCCGACTTTAACTGGACAACTTAAGTGCATGTAAACACGACCAAAATCAGAGTTCTCCTTATCTCAGATTAAGACACCCAGAAAATGTGATTGGAAATTGATATTCTCTGGCATGTATACTGTTAATGCACCACAACCGCTGCGTTGGCATATCCCAGAAGAAAGCTGGTCACAGTAGAAGAAGGTAAACAGAGCCGGTAGAAGAACCACCTGAGAGATACCGCACATCTGATCTGCACCATAATTAGGGTGGACATTACATACGAGATTAAAAAAGTTGTACTGTTATCCATCTTGTTGATTGAAATACTGTTCTGCTGCATGAACGACACCTGTTTATTGTGTGATGTAATAGGTCAAATGGAAAGGGGGCCGTATTAACCTGCTGACAAGACACATATCGCCACCTAGTGTGGAGGAGGAGGACATGTTCCCGTTGATTAGCTCTGTTGCCTGTAAAGTGGCATTCAGAATGTCAAATTTCGAGCATAGCTGTTTCACACCACTGTATAAGTCAAAATGGTTGGCAAGCGCTGTTTTCATAGGTTTCTTTATGTTAAACCATAATCTTTCAGCAAAAACACGAAGAAGCTAAAAAAAAAAAAAGAAGTGCACTGCTGTTTACTTTTCACCACTTCATTTAAAATAAGCTTTTCTCTGTGTGAGTACCTCATGGTGACATGGGAGTAGTCTCCGACCATCTGCTCCGACAACACCTCCACATGGATGTCAGTGTCATAGAACTGTTTCCCCATCTGCCTCAGCTGACCCATGGCGTAGTGCAGGTAGCCCTTACGCTTGCTCCTTCAGGTCGCAGAGACGGAAGATGGAAGATTTAAGGTCTTTCCGGAGAGATTAACCACACAGCTTCCTCTTTGTTTTTCCTGATACCCTTTTAAAAACTTATTTTCTTGTCTTGCAATGGCCTATCAATCCTCCCTTTTCCAACCAGCCCCCTGTCACAGACCTGTAGTGGAGGGTGACTCCGGTGGCAGACTCCTCTTGGCAGAAGAAGGTCGGGGGCTGAACCTTGGGGTAGCTGAAGCGCAGGTACTCGTGGAGGTTGTCGAGGCCATTGACAAAGTCACGCACATGTCGGCCCAGCACCTGAAAGCAGAGACACAAAGAAAGTCACGTCTGCTCTGCTGCTTTTCTATTTTTTATAGTATCCTGCATTAATTTGTAGTATTTCAAACTCATAATGACAAATAACAGCTTATATTTACACTAATATCATGGAAAACGAATATTATTGTTGTTTAATTGAATCTTACTCCAGAGCCTGTTTTCACACAAACCTTACTCAAATAATTTAACAACATTAAAGTAATTGACCAAAACATGGGTGTGAATTAACCTTACGAGGTTGTATTTTACTATGAAAAAGGCGCCAGACTGTAGATGACAAATGGATTATTCGTAACACTCTGTGACATCCCCTGATTTTGGAAGACGTTCAAAGACTAAACTGAATCCCCCTACTGATGAGGCCCACTGTAACACATGGCACTCACAAATAATTAATGACATTTTTGACAACTTCCTCAGATATGTACCAAAACAACACACATTTCTGCTCCGAGTCTTTTCTCACCTTGAGGATCCGGTCGTAGCCGTATTTCCCCACGAAGCCCAGGAAGTAGACGCCCCAGGAGTTCATCAGCTCATTGTAGGGCGTGCCTGTCACTCCACTGGCTGCCTTTGCAATACGGGGAATCACACTCTCGCTATAGACCTGCAGATTCCAAAGTTATCACTTAGAAAAAATCAATTTTTTTGACATCTGGTGTGTAAAGTCTCAGGCATGAGGCCACAAATATCATGTGTTGTGTTGCGCACACTGTACCTGGTGGGTGACGAAAGAGTGCAGCCTGACATCTGCTCTCTCCCTGACCAGCTTCCACACATCATCTCCATACGACTCCTTGATGAAGTCGTGAAGACTCTCGCACAGCAGCCCGTACATTATTTCTCTCTGGATTGAAGCTCAAACTGAGCACTGTCAAGACGCCTCCCCGGCTGATTGACTTCCAGCCGTCCTCCCAAAAGGCACCTGCGAGCGATAAGAAAAGTTCAGAATGATGACTTTTTTTTTTTTTTCCCCACCGCTGCGAGCTGAATTTTAATGCATTTAGCTTTCGGCGTGAAGCTATAAAAAGACGTGTACTTAATATTGTTGCCTTCTCTTGCTCTCAGCACTCCCGGTGGGGTTTCATCTGAAGGCCAACAGGGCAAACCATTTTAAAGGTGTCCTAATTACACAGGCCCTCCAGTCTCGATGGGCGTCTATTGTTCCTGTGTCAGCTGTCAGCGCCTGGTGGCTGTGCTCCTCTCTCTATGTGACATGAACACATTGCACGGGAAACCTCTCAAACACAGATGTCGCCAATCATGAGAAATCGTTGACCTTTTTATTCTCTGTAAAGCTTTTTAAATTGCTGGATCATCAATAGGCACCCGCCGTGACAAATGAATGCCTAAGGAATATTTATAAGGCTTGAATAATCTGTCACATTTAATATTCTTACAACTAAAAGCCGAAAACAGCCTATAGCCTGCTCCTGTTTCCATTTACAAAGAAACAAACGCCCTTAAATAAACATTTAACAGGTTGTAACTCCCCAACTTCTATTGTCTGCCCGCAGAAGATTTTCTGTGATTCAGGATGACTTCACATTTTCTTTCAGAGGCCGGAAACCTTCCCACTGGGCTGCGAGATAGTGGTGCTGTGGAGGAAGGCAGGTGCAAAATCGATATCCAATCTTAGCAGGGATAAAGAAAATGTTTTTTTTCTCCCCCTCCAGCTCAATGAATCAATTTGTGAGGGGAAAACTGCATGATAAAAACCACCATGAGTCCAAAAAGGGCAAACAAATGTAAAGTTAAAGGTCGTTACTTATGTATCGTAACAAGAAAAAAAAGGGATTTATGCAGGAGAAATGAAGGCACAGTGGTAAAACCACTGTTTTTATGGTAATCTTTTACTCTGCTAAAAACCTACTGAGCGACACACAGCTCACAAAGCACGCCAAAGGTCGTCAGAAAATTGAAGCTCAGCCTCCGGCCCTAAAGAAGAACGCAGAGTCACAACCTCTGATCACAGAAGCATAATCAATTTTACAGCAGCTCCCATAAAAACTCAGTTTGTGGGCTCTCGTGTGTTTGTGAGAGGGGAGCTCGGACGTCGAGCGCCTGGGCAGCTGCTGATATCATGCACACGCACGGAGAGGATCCGATTTTTATTAGCGAGGAAGCTCAGGGTCACGATGTAAATCTTTGTAGTTGCCTCTTCGCCCTCAATTGCCCTTTTTATAACCTGCCCACAAACACTCCCTCTGTCCGTCTTCGCCCCCTGTCCCCCCTTTGCTATAATAAACTCTATGAGGTAAGCACTGGAGGCATCCCGAGATGGGTTTTATACAGACTGTTCCTTCTCTGCTGAGGAGTGCCAGAAGCATCCCAGCTCCAGTGTGGGACAAACCTCTCAACCAGCTCCGACGCGAGGCTTACAAAGAGGTAGGAAGTAGATCTGTATATAGTGAGAGTAAGCATTTACATAAGGTGCAGACCAAAGTTGCTATCAAATCTTTGGATAAAAAATGGAAGGTTAAGTATTTTTCATTTCATAAACTCTCTGCATTGTTTGTACCTCTCTGTATAATTTATGTACACTCTCTGCGCAAAATAATTTATGACTGCAACACGCAAGAACTCGGACGGGAAAACTATTTTTCTTCCTTTTGTCCCAAAATAGGGTTACACTGATAGAATGCATATTGATGAGTGAGTACTTCAGCGTGATTAGATCAGGGATGTCTCTATGATCCTCTTGTCTGCGCCCCGTCAGAGGAAGACCATGATGCATTCAGGCCTGGACGACATGACCAAGCAGAGGATGCTGCAGGCCCAGGCTTTGTCTAAGGAGGCCAGAGGAGGTGGGATGAACACATTGCCTTTCTCCCAGTTTACTGCGCGTCACACGCGACACACTGTATGCGTACACATTTAGGGGTGAGCTGACACACACACGGTTTTGCATGTTGCACCGACATCTTGCATGCGTTTAAACCCGCGCTCTGCCTGTCGTGGTGTGAGATCACAGCTGGTGCTGTCAGACGTAACTGAGCCAAACATCAAAGGGTGTTAGCCCACTGCCCGGAGACAAGTGGACTGTGGTCCTCGGAGCGCCAGCGACTTGTTGAAATTCTGCAAACATTCCAGCAGGGACCATCCCTCTTGGTCTGTTTGTTTTCCGACGCTGTCCGCCAGCTAGGCTTTGAAACCGAGTCTCCTAAACTCAGCAAAACGCGACTCTCACCACTGAATTTTAAACAGGCCGATCAAAGGCAGCTCCTCAAGGGTGGCATATGCTTAGTCCTCTCCTAACACTTATCGGGCGAGATGGCCATCCCTTGTTACATGAGTCTTTCATCCAGAGATCCTATTTATATGCCCAGTTACCCATGCAACTCTGGACCACAACAAACATTACACACCACTTGACATCGTCTTGAGGCCATTTGAGACCTTCCCCTGTGCCGTGTCATGTGAGAGGAGACCCTGCGCAAAAAGCCGCGACGACACCAGCTTAAGTGATGCTGCACGCGGTTTAAATTTTTTAAATCGGGCCCCCTCAGCTGTCGAACGCTGACGGAGAACGAGAAGACCGGCGGCGACGTCGAGATTTGCCAAAGGACCCAATTAGCCTGTTTCTTTCATTCTCTTTCTGAATGTGCTAAACAGGCGGTTGTGCCTCAGTGGGTAACACGGCTTGTCCACATAGCAGTTGAATCCCTGGTACACGGACCACACGGTGAAGTTGTCCTTGAGCAGGACACTGAACCCGGTGCTTGGCAGAGGTGTGTGTGCTTGCGTACGCGCTTTGAGTACCAATATGTAGAAAAGTGTTAAATAAATGAGCTGGAGAATTTACCATAAAAATCACAGGGCTGAATAATTTTCCCCTCCCCTGTCGGGTTGAAGGTCTGAACCTGGGGAAGAAGATCAGCGTTCCAAAGGACGTGATGATGGAGGAGCTCAACCTTCCCTCTAATCGGGGCTCTCGCATGTTTCAGGAGAGGCAGAGGAGGGCCGACAAGTTCACCCTCGAGAACTCGGCCGCCGCTGCTCACAACGCCAACGACGTAAGGAGCCGAGAGAGAGGGCCCGTGAACGCAGCACGCGCCGTGCACGCCAAACATTACGAGCACGTGTTTCTGACTTGGATTTAATAACAGCAGTGGGTGTACCAAAGAGTAACAGTGTGATTAATGGCGAATGAATCTGTCTTACAGTCTGCGGCCTCGTTTGTTTCGCTGTAGAGAACAGGCCTCAGACATCTGCGCTGTAAGGGCTCCTCCAAAATGGGACGTCCCATCTAATGTAGCTTCTCTAAGTCTGATGGATGACTGATAAATAAGCAAATATGAATCAGACATAGAATTATCTGTGAAAACAGAGGGAGAAGATATATGATAGTGGCACTACAAGTAATTTACTTGTGGCCCACGACTAATGCTTATGTCCCCTGACTAATCGGCATGTGAAGTTCTCAGTCTATTAATTATCTGGTTCATTTTGGTCGGACGATTTATGATCTGTCACTATCAACTGATTACAGTACATGTACAGTGTGCTTTCCTAAAGTTGACTGGTCAAATAGTAAGTAGAAGTTTGCTATTTTTTTTTTTTTTTTTTTTTTTATTTTTTACAAATGTTGGAAAGTCCTCCATAACTTTTATTATAAGCAGAGCAGTATTCTCAGTTGCGGGCATGTGCAGAGCTGGTTGACTACCCTTTAAATAATGTATGTTTAAGTATGTTGGGGAGTCAGTAAATTCACAACCAAGTATCTTTCCTAGGTTCATCTCGAGGTCATCCCTCCTCCGCAGATCACCCAAGAACCACAGGCAGGAAAAGAGAACCAGGCTTTCTCCATCCCTGGTAAGCATAGCCTGGTCATGAACCTTCAGAAGACTGTAGCAAAGAAGGGCAGTCCCGATGTCCTGGCTCCAGGTAAATGAAGGAAGGATTTCCACAAGATCAGCTTCTTCTTCTGTCTTTCTTTTTCTTTTTTTCTTTTTTTTTGGCAAAGCTTGGACCAGGCCCGTGGTTGCGACACTGTCACATGCTGATCCGCTAGAGCTCACCTTTCTCCGGGAGATGCACCGCGCACGCAATTTAGTGTTATTAATATCAGTGCCAGAAGAGCTGACAGATTGTAGGAAGCAATTATCTGTGAGCATCAGATCGCCGCTGTGTACTTATCCCGACAGAAGGTACTGCTTCCAGTCCGACTGACAGTGAGCCGGGCTCTGTTTATTATCGAGGATTCACACTGACATCTAATTACAGTAGCTCCTATTGTTGACAGCAGTGACATCGAGGACATTTATTCTGCGGAGTAGATGTATTGTGCTTTAATGGGGCTGGCTTTTTTGATATTTATCTAGTAGGTTTTGAAATACAACCATTTTTTAAAGCATTTTGTGCAACATATTTCAGTTTGTTATGTTAATGGCTCATACCGGATGTCTGTTTTTGTCAGGATATTCCGGCCCCTTGAAGGAAATTCCTCATGAAAAGTTCAACACAACAGTAATCCCCAAATCCTTCAGCTCCCCGTGGAGGGAAGCTCTGGGCAGCAGCGAGGAGCTCCTGAACGCCCTTAATGCCCAGCTGCCACAGCTCCCTCCAAGACTACAGCCGACCAACTACAGGTGCTTCAACAGGTAAACGCTCCTGCCACCCACCGATACTGACATCACCCCCACATAAATCAGGGTTCGGCCGGGGCCAACCCAACTTCACACAGGACCACGGATGGCGTCACCGCACTATCCATCACCATCATCTCCTCCCTCGGCTCCACTCCATCTTTCCACCGTTTGTAAATGAATCCAGTCCCTGGCTGGCAGCGCCTTGGAGGGTGGCTACGTGATGGCTATTTTGAACGCTCGAAAGATGATCCGCAGCGGGGAGGGGGGGGTGCAAGCTTTGAAAGAACCCCCAAGAAATATCCCGCGTGAAAAGGGATCGCTTTTCTTATGGCGCGCAAGGAGGTGCGCCACATGAGCAACGCAGAACAAAGGTTAAGCTCGGGCTGATGGAGAAATGGAGAATATTTCTAAGACAAAATCAAGGCTTTACTCAATTAACCATGTCAGTCAGATAGATTCTGCCGGCCAGTCTGGGAACTGCTCCCCCCGTGGAGGGATCTTTTTACACCCTTAAGATTATTATGAAGCCCTAATTAAATCTGGAGTCAACTAATGGTCAGAGTAGCTACATGACTCAGAGACGTCGAGTTCACCCCACACCCAGTTTGATTCCCTGGTGGTTTCAATCCCGTTAACAGGGCCTTGAGTTAAAAGCAGTGATGACCAGATTTATATCATGTAAATGTTTTCCCCTTTAAGGGAAGGAGTGTAAGCCACGGAAGAGCCTTGCCTTGCCAAGAACTTTAAATACAATGCTTTCAGTCTGCTCAGTAACCACCCTTTCTTGTTTCTCAGATCTCCAATGCCATTTGGGGGCGGGATGGCGAGCAACAGGGTGATCCCGACGATTGGCTTTGAGGCAGTGGAATCCCAGAACCTTCCTGGCATCGCCCTGGAGCGCATGTGTCGACGGCCCAACTTCAACAGAGCGCCCAGGGGATGGGGAATTGATTACAACCCCGAGTCTAACGAGCTATGAACACTATTTAAGCTGAAGACTGAAGCACAGGCTCGTGTTTGGCCTTAAAAAAAAAATGACCGCCGTTAATCAGAGGGTTTAGCGTCACGCCAGCGTCATCATTTTATCATCACAGTCAAGACCAGGACTATGCTGCCAGAGACTGGACATTGATACCTTGGTTTGTCACCCCTGGTAGTGTCTCAGTACCCACTAACTCTTTCCTTTCACATCCTATCTACTAACCAGACCCACCTTGCGAGTGGTATATAAATAAAAATGAATAACACACAGAAAAGACAAAATTGAGTCATTTTAATGACAAGGGAAAACATTCAAAGAAAGCCTTACAATAAACACTGAGTCATTATGCTGTGGAATATTAAGATGGCGCCAAATTAAAAAAAAAGAAGAAAAAAAAAAGTCAATGTTACCAAAAATTAACAAGTTTAAAAATCTCCTCAGAACTCCGTGACATGGTACGCACAATATGACAGACACGTTAACCTAAAGAAGTAATTTTTATATGTACAACAGCTCCAACCACCAGAGCTCCCATGGCCCTCATCACATTAACCAGCACTCTGAGGTCTTTCATTACAGGTTCCACTGTTTAGATGCGTCTCTGGTACGTTTTAACAACGAGTCACCCCGTTTGTCGTCTCCGCAGACCCAGGGTCGTTTAGTTCATGTAACTGTTTGTCTTTTCTCCCTGAAGAAGTCTGCATCTGACGGGACAACACTTGACCAGGTTTAAAGTAAAGTTAAGTAAAAGAACGACATCTAATCCGCAAGATTTCCGTCCGGGACCTAATCGCCATGGCGTGAGCCATGTGCAGCATGTGCGCCCATGCGCTGAGGATCCTGGGAGGGGTAGTGGATTTGACCCGGAGGTCTCATGCTCATCGGAGGGGGCATGGGCGGGGCCATGGGACCCATAGCGTGAAACATCGGAGGGCCAAAACCTGAGGACGCGAAAGACAAGAAAATGTTAAATCTCAACTTAGGCCATTTTTTCACACAATGTCAAAATAACAAAGATATAAGTTCTAGTTTTACCTGGAGGAGGCGGATTGATGCCTGGAGGTGGGGGCAAAGCAATGTTCATGACAGCAGGAGAAGAGCTTGGGTCTAGGTTGAAGTAATTTGCAGGAGCCTCTTCATCTAGAGCCGGTGGTGGGGGCAGGGCTGGTGGAAAGAGGAACAGAAATTGAGAAACATATTACGAAATAGTGGCGATGTATTTTTAATGTGCGATTGTGAAATGCTGTGTGAAATGTATATTGATCAGCCACAACATTATGACCCCCCTCCTGCTCACAACCATTGGTAAAATGAACAACAGTGACCATTGTTGCATCTGTTAGCGGGTGGAATATATTTGGCAGCAAATGAACATCTCGTCCTCAGAGTTTTGTGTTAGAAGTAGGAAAAATGAGAAGGTGGAGGACTTCACCGTCTTTGATAATGAGCAAGTTGTGATGGCTTGCGTTTTCCTGGTCTGCAGTCAAACCCATCAAAGTTGTCCAAAGAAGGAAAAGTGGTGAACCAGCAGCAGGGTCACGGGTGGCCATTGCTCACGGGGAGCTAAGGCTGGCCTCTTGTGGCCTGATCCGACAGATGAGCGACTGTGGCTCAAATTGCTGATGCCATTATGTGTGTCACTTATAACATATTGCGCAAGGATGCAAGGAACGCCCACTGCTGTTACCGTAGGGGTATGTAAACAATGAGGTGGTGGCATGTATCAAAGTGACCTGCACATAAATACCAGGAACCGTGGTTCTCAGAGCATCGCTTGGTAGTGAGATCATGAATGTTATTCACTTCACAGGTTAGTGGTTTTAATGTTGTGGCTGATTGTTGTAGAGGACAAAGTACATTCCATTAAACAGTGGGCCTCAAAAGCAGGTAATAACAGAGTTAAACCGCACTTTTCTGTTATACTCCTTTCCATTACGAGGATACATGCACATAAATTCTAACTCCCCGTGTGTTTGCACACTCACCTCCAGGCAGCCCAGGTACAGGATCAAGTCTGGTACCCATCTCACTGACACCGTCTTTGATACCGTCCTTCCCCCTCGCTGCCTGAGACCTAAAAGGATACAGCATACATGTTAGACATGATGACATGACTTTGTGAAACACCGCTGAAAATGTGTGCAGCAGCAGAAACTTCCAGCTGAGAAAATTCCTGTGTCAAGATCAAACTCTCACTGCGTCAGTAATTTCCTTACAGTTGTGTCAGTGGTGGCAGCATTACTTCGGGCTATTAAACACTCACGCTCTCAGAAATCCACCTGGAGTTTATTAAGCAAATTATCACTATACATTTTCACACCACCTCCAAAGTCACTCTGCGTGGTGGTGCTGTGAGATAAAAATCAGCTAATGGGATGATTTTTTTTTTTTTTTTGGTTGCATCTGCCCAGGCTATTTTTTAATGGATTCTGTGTCCTTGGTCCAGGTTGGTGAAGAACAGATTTTCCTGCCTGATTAACATTTTACCTTCCCCACTTGACAGTGAGTCTCCGTCCATTAATAATGAGTTTGTTGAAGGACTTCTCGGCCGCCATTTCAGCCGACTGCCGCGTGGCAAACTGGATGAACGCACACTGCTGCCTTTGGACGATGGTGATGGTTCGAATCTCACCAAACTGATAGAAGTGACTCCTGCAATCACACAGATTTAAGCTCATTAGTCCCCAAAACAAGAACACTTACGTAAGTATATAAATAAAAAAAAGATTTAAATTGGTTTTCTATGAAAAAGAAAGTCTTACTTGAGATCTCCATCTGTGACAGTATCTCCCAGTCCCCCTATGTAGAGCGTGGTGATGGACTTGTCCTCTGGGGGATCCAGTCGGGGCATAGTTGAAGCCCGCTTCAGCAGCTTGTCGGCTACTGGATCATTGATGCCGTAGTAACGATCCTTGATGTTCTGGTCGGCTAGAGGATCATCAGGATCTGTGGGCTTCTCGTGTCTGAGGCGATAGATAAACGGGAGAATGCATTCAAATTGGCCCACAGCATGTTAAAATCTATAACAATAGATGTAAATAAAATAAGAAATAAGACACAATCAATGCAGGACATCATGCTACTGACCTGTAGGGACACTCCTCTCCTCTCTTGCACTCTCCCTTCACCCAGAAGGAGCAGATGTGTGGCCGGTTCCTCTTGTAATAAGGTGTGGTCCGGGCCAGTTTGAGCAGCATGTCACTGGAGCTCGGAGCCTTTCCAAGCTGACCCACTGGCCGAGTGCCATCAGAATTGGCTATCTATAAATACACAGATCAATGACGGGAAAATAATGCGATTAACAAGATTCATAACGTAGTTTGTGATGTGCCTATTTGAGATCGTTTGGTTGAAATACTGGACTGCTCACAGCAGTTACATTTTACAACCACCACACAGCAATTATACCTCTCTCTCCATGTTCTGTGTGTAGTACTCCTTATTGACATCTGACTTGGGAACCTCATCTTTAACGGAGAGTCCGGTGTCTCGGACCTGGATGGGCAAACCTGCCAAACACAAGATGCAGTAAGAGGGTTAAACTCAGAGCTTCACGACATAGTGACTCACAGAGCAAAGCACACGGCCTGAATCACGAGGAGGCAATCAGAGAGACCCACCGTACTCCAGATCGAGCAGACATGTCTGACAAACGTTTTTCATTTTACTGCAGGTCTGACAGACTTCTGTCTTCTTGAAGCGCATCCGTGTCCCCGGACACCAGCGGAAAACAGTAAAGGGTCGAGCACAGATCTGATGGATGAAGAATGAAAACTGATAAGTGTTCTTGCATTAAAATGGTATTACAAGTTTAAGCTGCAGAGTAATTTATGCTGCATAAATATGCTATAAAGTGCAAAACATACCTTGCATTCTTTGCCATACTTCTCCTTGGTCTGCAAAAGAAAGTATAAACTGTTTTTCAGCTGCATGACTATTGGTATGCGAACACTAAAAGCAAATAATCCACCTCACTATGAAACCATAGAGATGCGCACTCACCATACGAATGTAAGGATTTTCTCCTAAACATGTCTGACACAGAATTGGAAAATCCTGGAAAAGAAAGAAAAACATATTTACGTTTATTTAGTTAATTCTAAATACCTTATCTGTTATTCGATGGCCCCGTCGGTGTAAGTCATCTGAAGCAATAACATCTCTGTTTCACCTTCAGCTGTGGGCACCTTGGCAAAGTCACATGTGTGAATACAGGGAGTGCTATAGGACTTGCTCGCTCCTACTTTGCCATCTGCTGAAGGATGCTGTTTCAGTCCAAGTGCTATTTGCTGAAAATGACCTTGCATTAATCCATCCCACTGGCAGCATCAGCTAAACGCCTAAATATGAGAAGCTCTTGTGGCTCAAACGTCAACAACATATTCTAGGGTTACAAAGTTTGGTGTCTGACTAAAACCAACACTGGTCAAATGCCCTGTTCTGTGATGGGAGGAGACAGTTTTGTTGCCTTATATAGAAGAGTTACAGTCCTAAAAAAAAAAATCCTGAAAGGTTCATGTTTGCTAGAAATATGAAAACTTAATTTTACATAATATTAGGTTACAACAATTTCTGCTACAATCACATGTCTTAAGATAGCAATGGGGCAATTCACGTTGTTAGCAGCAACGGCACAGAAAAACAATCAACACTGAAACAGTGCACATATACAGGTGGATTATGAAGAAAAAAATCAACATATATACATATATATTTCAAGTAAACAACGTGAATTGCTCCACTGTGGGATACATAAAGGCATATATTTTAACCACAATGGTGCGTTAAGTGGACAAAAAACAAGGTTGAGATTTCCTATAAAAAGATGTATAAATAACTTAAATAGTTATTTTACAGAGTAGACCACAGTTCCTCTGATGAGTGGACTATAAAGTTAAATCAACCGGGCTGTACTTCATCCATCCAGGCTGCTATGCTAAAGTTAGCGCTCCTCTTTACTGTAAACATTAACCATCACTAGAGATTACACAATGGTGTAATAACATAATCCAACACATACGATTTCTGTATCGTGGCAAACCTTTTGTCCACTACACCCATTTACGAAGACAAACTTTTCCCCTCTCCTTTTCCTATTTAATATTTGCCTGCTAACGCTAGCCTTTATTAGCCCCGGAAGCTAACTCCGGCGCAGTGTCGGTTCAGGATAAACTAGCGACATTTATTTCAAGACAGACCCCGCTGATCGTTGCTGTCCGATGAAGCGGAATGAGTTTTTGTATTAATAATCCATCTTAACATTTTATACCACCGCGCTAACTACGCTAACAAAAAGATAGCAGCCACGCTTCAACGGCATGCTAACGGAAGGCTAACTAGCAGACAAAAAGTCGACCAGTTTAGTAGCGAGCTGGAAGTGTTTCTGTTTCTGTTCATTCATAAGGTACAACAGGAAAAAGACGCAGCGTTTCGGGCAAACTCATAGCTCTGTTCGCTGTAACGCCAACTAAACGTACCGCGTCTTCCCAGTTCTGCCTGTTGTAGGTGTTGGATCCCAGGGACGTCGCCATTTTGCAACAGAGAGTGAGCCAAAGCGGCCTCATCCCATAATGCACCGCGCCTCAGAGCCACGTCTCACCCTGGTCTCACCTTAGGGTGTCGCCCTATTTCACATTTAGTAAACTAAATTAAACGTTAAGTAGGTAACAGATTAAACGAGCAAACCAACAACCGTGTTCAGCAAGTAACTTCTCAGCGGTTGAAGCGTGTTTTTGTTGTAAGTCAAGTTTTACTGCACAGATTTTGGCCTATCAGACTGCAACTGTTCATTATATTACAGATTAAGACTTAATAAATCACCCTCTTACAACATGGAGTGGGCCTGTTAAATAGTCCTAACAGATCACTCCACAGAGGGAGGGCGATTCTAATGATGAGTGCATTAATGCTTTACTGGCTGAATTTTGATGGAGGAATTAATTCAGAAATCATTTTTATTATGTCTATACTGTGACGGTGATAGCGCTGCTTTGACTCGTAGTAAAAGATCCAAGTGCTTTTCCACCACAGGGTGCGTGTGTGTGTGTGAGAGAGAGAAAGACAGAAACAGACGGACTGCTCGGCTGGTGTGTGAGAGCCTGCTTAAGCCAATTGTGTTGGCCACTTACAGTTTATCTACCCACCTGTTCCGATTCAGGTCATCGTGTCTTTGCCTTGTGAAACTCCAATTAGCAGGGTGAGGGATATTGAAGATTACGGATAGGCATTAAGTCCCTAATGTTTATTTAAGGTCAGGGTGAGGATGTGGAATCAGAGGGCAGGGATTAGATGGGCATGAACGTGGAGCTGGCACATCTTTCTGTGTGCAGCGGACATTAAGCAAGTCAAAACAATATGCTGCACTTTTTTGGCTCCTTCCATATAGAAAATATCTTTACATCCTGTTTGCTTTTTTTGCCATTCAGATTCAGTAGATTTACGTTATGAACCATTTTCACTATGTTTGTTTGATCTGTGATGCTGACTGACGGTCATTGTCTCCGTTTCGTCGGCTGGAAAGTGTCGGGTGGAAATCTGTGCCGTCTGACGCTTGCCCTGAGTTTAGCAGGACACCGCATAAACCTGCTGTGCATCGCCTTCCCCGTCTTAATGAGCCGTGTGACCCTGTCTCCACTGTCATGTGATGAGGATGAGACAGCCAGAGCTGTTTTGAAGGACGGCTTTGTCTTGGCTTTAACCACTCCATAATCAAAATCACCAACCTCATGAGTCACAAGGTCAGAGGCCGTGTAGGTGTATGTGGCAGCCGCTCCATGGTTCACAGCTCCGTTCAACAAATGTAATTGTTAGGAGGCTGTTGATGCTTCTAATTGTGTTATTCTGTATGGTGTATAATTTCGTATATTCTTGCAGTCCTGAAAGTTAGCTGGCCTCATCTGTTCTCTCTGCTCCTTCTTGTTATCGACATTTTAAAGATATTCTATTTGAAATATTGTCCTCAAAATATAATAATAATAATAAAAAGCTCAAATAAAGTTGAAAAGAAACCGCATGTTTTAAGAGGATTCGCAGCGGTGCTGTTAGGAAGACATTATGACTGACTACTGTTAGTATTAATATTTATAAGGAAACGGAGATTCATGACAAACGGCCCACATTTTGCGCTGGGGCCTTGTTGTGTAATCTGAATGGTGACTAATCAAATTCATCATACCTCTTACCCCGAAGCTCATTTCCCTGAGAATGATAAAAACGTAATAATTTCAACATCACTGCACAATCGCACTGGCAAGAGTCCCTTATAGCACACACACAACACCGAGGCCGCATGTTGTCAGGGCGGGAGTGCACGGATCACGGATGCAGATGAACCCCTGCAGGAATATGATCGCACAGTGATTTCTTTGAGGAGTCCTCCAGCAGGCTGCGCATGTCAGAAAAAAAAAAGAAAAAAAAAAAGTGCCCCGCTGGCGCCTCCTGACGACAGTAATGAGCTACTGCTCCGTACACAGGGCTGCAGAAAGAGAGGGGCATTCTCACATTTCCCGATTTCTCCCAGCCGAGTCCGCTGTGCCGCTTTCACATTACGGCCGACGGAGAAGCCGACTCGACGACATGCGAGCAGCGTGCTTCAGCCCCGCGTTCGTCCCGAGCAGCCTGCGCACTGCACAAAGGCCACGCACCCTGAAACGAGGTGAGTACGATCGACAAAGCAACGCAACGCGAGTCTCGTCCCGGCGCTTTCGGCTTCTTGTTTGGAGCACGACCGAGAGCCCCGCCGCTCCGGCTCCCAGGCCAGGCTAGTGTACGTTGTCTGGCGCAGACGGAGATGAGGCCAGTTTTTTTTTTTTTTTCCTTTTTTTCGGCCCGACTCTTTCCCCCCCAATAGCTAGGGACATAAAAGCCCCGGCGATGCGGTGGCTCGCCTCGGTTCGCCTCGGCTCGGCTTTTCGTCTCGTGCGCTCGGCAGCGGAGGAGAAGGAAGCGGCGGCCGCCGCCGTTGTTGTCTGAGCTGGCCAGGGCGAAGTTTGTGCTCAGGGTAGAGCCGCGTCCGGCCGCCGAGCTCCGTAATTTTAACATTCCTCCATCGAGTCGGTTCCCGTTGTGCGACCACCGAGCAACTTGGCTTTTGTAACTTTGCAGCGGCTGCGGTGTGTTGTCTTCGCTTCGCGTCAACCACCTGACCGCAGAGTAACCATTTACCTGTTAACAGTCTAATCCCGCAACTAAAAGGCCGAGCGAGTTTGGTGTGCAAATTCAAATTAAAGGTCTGTCTGCCGCCTAATTTAGTGGCACTGCATGACAGACGCGGACAAAAGACTAGCGCCGTAAGAATGCTTGGACATGTCCACATTTGTCCTAATGGCTTTAGGTAAGTTTCGGTTAATTATTAGCTGTGATGACAGGCTCATTGTTTTTGTGCGATGCATCTGATTGACTCCTCTGCAGGGGGCTGATCACTGCAAACGCATACCAGTTTTGTCCTTACCATGAGCTGTGCTTATTGATGCAAACAAACAGAATAAGGTTGCTCATTCCATTTTCCACATTTTTTTTTTTTTTTGTGGAAGCCTACAGTTTGAGATCATGCGTCTACAAAAACACCCATGCGCTCAGCCTTTTATATGTTGCTCATATGTGGCTCATAAAACATCTGTGTCTTCGCTGTTTGCGGTGCAAATGTGTGTCTCCACCTCGAGCTGCATCTGTTAACTACTATAAACACTTTGACTGTGCTCTGTAGAGAAAAGGGGGCAGTCCAGACCTGCCTGAAATCTGTTGCCTTGGGGAGCGCAGGCGTGCACCTATGTGAGTAAGAGATCACTAAAAGAAGAATGACTCACACACTTCGAATGTGTTCGGCAAAGTCATAAGGACTTTCCCTGCGTTTCATTTCGCCTCAGCTGCAGAAAACATTCCTGCAAACTGCAAAGCGCAGTCACTTGTGTCATGAGATTTATTTGACCAATGCTTAAGTTCTCGCTCTCTCTTCTCCTTTTTTTTGCTATTCCCAAGCCATGTGTTGTTTATCACATGTTCCACCCTGCATTTGTAAAAAAAAAAAAAAAAAAAAAAAAAAAAGGGGGCTTATTCCATTTGCAGATTAGATTAAAAAAAATAGAGTGTGGCTGCTGTCATGTGTTTGTCAAATTTGTGGTGAGCTGAATCTTAAGTTGCGCTCTATTTGTCGGTGCCAACTGTTCGTCTGGTTGTTCTAACCCTCCATCTGACTGCTCCCACTGGCTGCCAAGCATGCTGTGATCTAGCGCTTTCAGCTGATGAAGGCTGCCGCAGCCATTTGATCATATATCAGCTCCTCTGAGCTTAGATATACCTGCGAAATGGTGCAACCGGGTCACGGTGCCTACACGCAGGGGTTGATAAAATGTTTTCTGCGGTGATAGTGTATGACAGGCGGCGTCGCCGAGCGGCGTTTGGGCGTTTATCAGAGTGAGACATGATCGCGGACAGTCCGTCATCGTGGCTTTTGGGTTTGCGCCGCAAGAGACGAGTTGTCAGTCAAAGAGGTTTACTGTGTCTTCTCGCCGCACGGAGGAGGGTGGAAGTTTAATTGCCTCGCAGTATAACTAATACCATCACTTTTAAAGTTGCACAAGGTAATTGTAGGAAGCTCCCAGGCCCAGCAACATGCCAGCGCTTGTATTTTTCCATGTCGCTGCCCCTTGCAGCCACGCTCAGTGTGTGGGGGGCAGACCTCTCTTTAAGTGTGGCTGAGGCCAGGCATCTTTCCAAAACTCGAGCACCCCTCCCGCCCCCCCCCACCCCCTCCCCAAATCTTCTCTGCTCGGTATAAGCGCTGCTTTGTGCCACAGTGCTGCTCCCTATGGTTCGTATTCATATACTACTACAACATCGCTGGCCCCACTAGATACTGAAATCTACAACTGGAAGTGCCCCCAGTACGGCCTTGCTGTTTGACAGGCAAACTCAGATGTTTCCTCATTATATCAAGCCTTTTGGATTATTATGCCAGAATGTTAGAGGCAGATTGTAGCGTCTAAAGGAGTTTGTATTGAAGTGTCTTTTTTTTTTTTTTTTTTCTTGTCTGGAATGTGGCTGTGGCATATTTGGCTTAGGCTAAGTCGTAAGGGGTATTGGAGAGCAGGGGTGGAGTAAATACATTTCAAACAGCACAGCACAACCGAGCATTAGCAAATGATCCGATAGCATCTGTAATCCCCGGGAAAACCTGGAGAGTTGTTTTTTTGAGTGGCGCTAGCCTGCATCAGACAGTTGGCAGGCACTGGGGGTGTCCACATGTGTGACTGAGTGGCTGGCTAGGCTAACGGTGCGGCTGAACGCTACAGTATGCAGGCAGATCAGATTACTGAACGATTAGCCATGGCCTCCTATCCCCGGCCCAGGGAAATGATTTTCCACTGTCATAATTCCCTAGACTGAATTACGCAGGCCAGTGACTCAGAAATACTCAATACTACAGGCCTGAGTACTGTGGGGCATAACTGTTGCTCTCTGGAGAGGGGAGATATGTTATGGCATTATTGCACAAAATAGTTTTCTTATTAGAATTTTGGGTTTTAGTTCTGCTGCTTGTTTTGAGAGCGTGGACGGGAGTGTGGCCCAGCAGCAGTTGAGCAAAAGGCAAAGTTCATTGTGGTGTTTACTCTTTGGCTGGAGCTGTGACCTAAAGGGGGCTGCAGGAACAGGGCTACAAAGCTCTAAATTGTGCTGTGAGGCGTGAGTCAAATATGTGAGCACATGTCAGATGAAGGAGTTCAAATGAAGCAAGCCTCTGGCAGAACTTTGCTGAATGGGAAGATGGGCGACGACTGGAAAAAGTGGGAGAGGCATGCTGGTGGAGGTAGGGCCGTGTTGTTTCCAAGGTGCATACCCCCCGAGGCAGGAATCCGATACATTCCAGAGGCTCCTGTATCCAGACGAATAATGGTGACTGGGGTGTAGTGTTTCATCAGGTGACACATGATTGGACCATAAGTGCTGGGAAAGTAAAAGCTATGTCATAGGCTCAGAGGTAGCCAGCTCTGGTTGCCTGAGGGATCAGGAAGTATGCCAAAAGACTGGGACAGGTTATGAGAGATATGGATTTATCCCTAGCAGAAGATAGCCTTGCTTTTATAGCTGCTTGCCCTATCAAACCCAGCGCCCCTCTAACTGTTCGGATACAGACATTTACACAATTTTTTAGGCATTTAGGTGACACTGATCCAAAACAAGACATAATGAATGGGATAGCAAGGAAAAAAAAAGTCAATTATCTTTAGTACTTCATCCTCAACTGGATTGTGATTAAGCCATCAGTGGCAGTTATACTGAACAAGGATTGTAGTGAAATTACTTTCTCATGAATGAGAGCCTGGATTGCTACTCTCGGGACAAGTTATGGAAAGAAGCTGTTTCTTGAGAATGTGCGACACTGCGCTTCATGTGGGAATTTGTAACTGGTTCGAGATCAGCTCCCGTCAGTCGAGGGGTTTCATTTTCTTCTCGACTTATTTCCGGTGTCCCAGAAATTTGTGTTCCTCAGCCCCAAAGCTAAGGGCTATTTATACTGCAGACACAGAAAAGTACCCTGTTTTATTTAGTGGTCAAAAAACAAGCTGTCTGGTGTTAATGGACTTCACCTCAACCCATTCCGGCGGACCCTCGGGGTGCTGCACGTTCATACTCTCGGCAAGGGAGCTCTCGGCACTGGCCTGTTAATGAAGCCATTTTCAGAGATGGAGAGATGCAGTAATGGGAACGCACCACTTCACTGCAGGATATTCTAACCCCCGTCCTCATCGTAAGTGCTATCAGTCATCGGATATGATTAGATTTTTTTTTTCTCCTCTGTCCATTTAGCTATTTGGATGGCTCTTAAAAAAAATAAAAAAACCCTCAAGTTGCATATGTATGTCTGTGTGTTGCATTGAGGTTGCATTAATATTGATCTTGCTGTGTTAGGATTTTTTTAAATTTATTTTTTTTTGTTTTTTACTGAAACAGCAGCAAGCCTATCCTGCCAGAGTAACTGTTTCTGTCGACCTGTTTACATCGTGGACATTTGCCTTACGTCACCAGAGGTATGGTTTGGTGCTCCAAAGCTCAGTGAATGAGCACAGAAGTGGGGGTCGCTATGTTTGTCCAGTTGTGTGGTGGCCTTGGCTGCACTACAGATACCACACACAGGCTCTCACTCTCTGTAGGAGTGATGCGTGTACACTATCACCCATGCAGGGTTGTTGCAAATTGTGTAAAACGGAGAAACACACCACACTAGTATTTATAACGCAAAATTAAATTGCAAACGTTCTGCACAGACATGCACAGAAATACCGTAATTGTATTTTCTCTAGTTTAAAGGGTACTGAGCATGCAATTCTCACTTTTGGAGTTTTTTTCTACATTTTGCAGCATGTCTGTCAGCTCTGCTGGCCATTTTAAATCTTAGCCATTTGTGACGTAGATTGTTTGTTCTGAACACAAGACCCGCAATCCCATTCCCGGAGTAGGAAACACGGCTTTAGACCACCCCCTCCTTCCCCTGTACACAAGCGAAGTCACATTTTGTGTCAGCAAGCATCGGATACACCACAACAATGAAATGGTCCTGAGATGTAAGCTGCTCCGTGCATCTTTACACCAACTCCTCCGCGTTACTCGTACCACTTTAACATCGAAAATAGCGGGTTGACACAGGATTTTCAGACCCAGGTCGACCCACCTCGTGTGCTTTCATATTTCCAGAAGTCATCGTCATCATTACACATTTAAGTGCACTGGAACACTGCAAAATAAAACAATGGACAGCATGGTGCGTCCCATGCTGCTCCTGTTCATCTGGTCAGTTTTTCTTTTTACGCTTTCAGTTTGTTGATGACCTGAAGAATGGACTAGTCAAACCCCCGCTCTTTCAAAAGGCTGCTGATATTCAAGTAAATCACTGCACAGTGCTCGAAATCTCCCGCCGAATCTCCTCTTTTCCTTGGATGCACACAGCCTCAGTCTTGCCAGTGCGCTGCCATGACTGATTAAAAAAATGTGTGCCATGTTGCTATACAAGCTGTATATAAACACAGTCGCACATGCATTCCCCGATTGGTGCCATTTGTAGGGCTAATGCGCTTCCATTAACGATCGTGTAACAACACATTTGATTAGTTTGGTTGAAAGAAATGGACAAAAATCTCTGCCCTTAAGAGATCAGTCTCTTATAGGAGTAAACCAAATCTTTGCTCTGTTTTTTGCTCGCAGCTCAAAAACAGAGCAGGTACATCAACGCCTAGGTGTAAATTAGTGGGTTGATGCGGGATGCCCGTCCACACTGAAGCCGAGCCGGTAAAATTCCAGATTGATTACCGGGTCATTTGACCTGGGTCGAAATGCCCGGGCCACCCGGGTTTTTTCGTGCAGTGTGGGAGGCGCTTTGGTGTACATTTTGTGGAAAATGTGCTAATAGTGACTGTTAACTGTACCACAGACATGTAGCGAAGCCATCAACAAATTGTACTAAAGTAAATATCCCATCGATTTCATCCTCGAGTCAGCCATAGCTATCTGGCGTGCTAGCAAACATCAGCTTAATGTAGCATCCACCAAACATTCAGAAACGCCTTGTTCAAACCGTCTTCTTCAGGGCTCAGCCATACTGGAGGGTCAGTTTAACAGGAACTCACGAGAATACAGTTATTGAGAATTTCTAACCAAAGCATGTAATTGAGATTCAGGTCAAGAAAGAGACAAATCAACTTGCGGAAATGGCCATCCATTAAAAAACTTGTCCAGATACAACATGGAAATCATTTGTTAAACAAGAGTGTGATCTATTTGAACTACATAAGTTTTGAGTTTACAAGTTTTAATTTTGGCTTGGAAAGTTCCCAAAACTCAAGATGGCAACTCCGTGCATCAGCAGAGCTGTTAATGTGTGTCCCATTAAGTCTGTCATACATGCAGCACCATCATCTTCTATTTGTGGACATGTTGCTACAATGTTACTATGCTCAAACTGCAACTAAGGGATTGTTATCAGCTGGTAATGCTAAAAGTGGCTGACAAACATCCTCTTGGTTTTCTGACTTGTTCAACTGTTTCCATGTGCTTTAAGTGGTGTTTATTTGTTCCATCTTTATGTTAATTTTCATAGACACTTGGGGTGCTTTTGTGCATTCTACCAAGACATGTTTCTAATGTCCCAATCAAGTTTTTTTTGCTCCTGATCATTTAATATTGATAATAGGCTAATCCAAGTCCTGATCTAGGTGATTACTTTTTATTCTATATTCATTTTTTTGTGTGCATATGTTGTAAACAAACAAAATTCCCTCCGCTGGTGACTTATATAGACTTTTCTTATCTTGTATTCTCCTTGTGCACTGTGCAACTGTATTAAGTACAATAAGCTTCAAAACCAATCCAATATAAGCCTATATGTATGACAGTTCAAAAGCTCTGCAATGCGTTAAGAAAGAAGCTATTCTGTAAAGATTTCTTTTTATTGTACAACAGCAGAGTCTTCTTTGTTGTGAGAAAACAACCGATTTTTTTTTTATATATATATTTGTTCTTATCACAAAAGACAAAACAAAAACACTGGATGGTTTTAACAAAATGAATAACTAGTGTCCTGGAAATAGTCCTGCGGTGTATAGCCCAACTTAAACATCCACGCTGTGACAACATACACTAGTTCACAGTTCTGCTTAGACCAGCATTATATAACTATACAATAGAAATCTCTGCTCAGTTGTGTAAAGTACTTCCAGGCAGCAGACATGTTTAGTCACGTTCTCTAATGTTTGGTTTTGGTTTATACAAATACAAAAGATCAGGCATGGCTGCGTGCTCAATCCCATGCGATCATTTAAAAATGCCACAACTGGCCCCCGATACCGATCTGAACATCCTATTAGAATCACATTTCAGTATTCAGCGGTCCATCAAACTACAGCTTTTTTTTAAAATGACCGCCAACTTGACACTCTAAAGTAGTTCAGGCAAAAATGGAACATTGTGACCTTCACAGACATAGCAGCCATTGCAGAGTTTGCCTACATTAGTTTTACTTGCTTTTAACTAAGAGTATCACCGTTATTTTGTACCTGTGGCAGTCTTTCCTCGTATTGTTTGACTGCTCCCAAACAAGATCACGGCCTTGACCCGATACTGTCAGGAAACCCATGTTCTATGTTTACCGACCAGAGTTTCTGTTTACAGTACTCTCTTGATGAGCAGCGTTCCTGTAAAGAAAACGAGGAGCGACTGCCTACGCGAGGTCACGCAGAGGTTTCACTTTTCCTCTGTTAGCCAGCGATGACAGAGGCTGTTGTTAGCTAGGACGACGGTACAGCATGAAACTGGGCTTCATCTGCTACACGCTCTCTCTGCTCATTGTCCTGATCCTAGTAGGACAGTGCGTCCCACCAGGACAGCAGGACTGAGTAAACGTTAGCAGGGCATCTGGTGCCCAGCGCCCCTGTTCCCTTCTCTTTCCCCCCGAGCAGACCACCACACCGCACCAGGTCATCTGGTGTCCAGTCGGCTCCCATCTGTGACTGCGTTTGACTTCACTGCAAACAAAGCGTGTGGCATGCAGTCATCTGTTGATGCATCTAAACAGCTCAGCCTGACTATTTACCCCAATCTTTGGGTGGAAACTATCTTCGCATTGCCAGGGTTATGGGTCATCTCCATTACAGTTCAGTAACGAAGTGGCCACAGCTGATGGCATGCCTCTTCTCCATTTTGAATTGCTGAGGTGGAAAGAATTGTAATGATGCCGACCCAAGGTTTAGCTTCTGGCAGCTCCAAGTGTACGCCTCCACTGATCCGAGGCGGAGCCGTGCCTGCCCAGCCTGCTGTCTCTCATCCATCGTGGGTGGTACAGAGGTGTGTGTGTGTCTGTGTGTGTGTCCCTTTCTGTGCAGGACAGGTGTTGGCAACCCTCGCGTCAGTCCTGAAACAGCTGGGGCACCTAGACAGAAGGGTGGCTGGAGGCTGCGAGTGACAGCAGGATGAATGAGCTTTGTTTTGCCGGGTTCTGGCCGGTTTTATTCAGAGGCTGCAGCTCTTCGAGTGGGGTCAGTTGTGGCGGTCAGGTGGTGTAACGGCTGGCTGCTCTCAGCACAACGGGGCTACAGCGGCAAGCATTTGCTCCTCGCAGAGAGTCTCGGAGGCTGTTTGGGTAAAGAAGCTCAACTAAAGGAACTTTAGTGGGGTGTGCGAGCCTCCAAACACAAACAGCACCCTACCCCCTCTGCGAAGTGTTAAGTGGCCGGATATGTTTGTTGAATAGGACACAGGTGTCTGGGCCGGGCTGTGTGTGGCTGGCCACTGGTCTGCGTTTGTTTTCTCTTGGTAATGGCCCCCCAACTCTCCGCTGCAGCTTGACCAGAGCTCGTTGGCTCTCAATGGGCCGGGGTGGGGCCCCCTTCATTTAATTCACTGTGGGACTGAGCGGTGGGATGAACTCGGTCAAAGAATTTTGATAATGAATTTCACGACATCCGTGTCGTGGCTCGACAGAGAGCAGCCCTGGCGCTTTGTAGATTCCTCTTTCTTCATTCCTTTATCCTCGTGCTGCCTCTGATCTGCCCCAGCAAGGAAAGCATTTGAAGTTGTCAAGGCTCCGGCTATACTGTTGAGTCCTCAAAGTGCTTATGTGACAGGTAGAGAAGAGCTGGAGGGGAGTAATGTACCTCCGCCAGAGACGACAACCTCCCCAGTCTCCATCTTCCACGCTTGACTCCCGCGCACAGCCTCCATCTCTGTGCTGACGTCACTCCTCTGAGCTCCCCTTTGTGGAGAAATAGCCCAAAGGTGCGCTTCGGGCTTTAAGGAAAGTGCACACACATCACCACCACTCCGCACTTGCTGCGCCTCCCCTGGGAGCGCAATAGGGTGAGGTAATGTGTTGTTAACCCCTCGACAACCTCCATGTTTGGATGCCGTACCGTCAGCGGTGGCTGCAATCGCCGCCCTGATCTGATTGTTTGAGTAACCCTGCGGCCCCTCCAGATGGTCATGTCTCGGAGCCGGTTTATGATAACCATGCAGTTAATATCTGGCCTACATAACACTCTCCCAACTCCTTGCCCACCCCTTCTGCTCCCCTCAAACTCTGCTCTCATTTCTCCCCGCCACCCTCTGTGCTATTGTCTCTGACGCCTTCTCCTGAGTGCCCTGTTTTATTTCTTTATTTCACTCATCTTTTTAAATTCCAGAATCCATTTCTTTTGCCCCCAGGCGCACTGGGAGATGGCTAGAGACAGTATAGCAAATTAAATTTGGTCTCCCTTTTTATTTTTTTTCATTTTTTTTCCGCTCCCCTTGGACACGAGCGCGGCGGAACAGCAGAAGGAGAATGGGAGCAAAGAAAGCTGCGGGAAAAAGCCTATTTCCCATGCATTACTGTCTCTTTCCTCGGGGTCTACCGTAGAGTAACACCAACACCTCTATTGCTTTTTTTTTTTTCCTCCCTTACTCTTTAATATTCTTTTTCTTGCTCGATCTCATTGCCGCTGTTCTCTCACACACTGATGCCTAACCTGAAGGTCTCTCTGCTCTTGCCGCCACCGCTAACACAATCTGACCCAGTTTATTAGTTTGGGTCTAGTGAATCATTAATCGAGGTTATCTAACTGTTCCTGTAATGATTCCACTGTGACTTGTGTGTCAGTGCCTGTCTGTGTTCGTAGCCAATCAAGCCGTATCTTCATGCTTCTTGCTTTACACATTTGTACTCTATGATAGCCATCCTGGAAAAAAAAAAAACCCTAAAAAAAGCATTCTACCTCAAGCTAGACTGTATGTTTAATAGGTGCGCTGTGCACTGTAATATGTCATTGTGTCAGAGCACAATACGAGGACTAAGTGCACTGAATGCAAATTAATCTTGTGGGATGGCAGCAGCTGAATAGAGTGCGGTTTTGGGGAAAGGGAGGGACAGAAGGAGGGCTAATAGTGGCGACAGAGAAGAGAGGGAGAGAAAAGAGCATGTGAGGAGGAGGAAGGGGGGGGGGTGTGGGATGTAGTCATCGCCAGGCCCATTCATCATGCAATGCCTGCTGGGATGCGCTGGGGTCAGTCCCGCACAACACAATTACAGCCTGTTCTGGTGTGTTGTGCTGGGCTCCACTGTGTTCCGACTATGTTCTGTTGTCTTTTGTTAGATTTCCTCTGTTTTCCAGCTCTCTTGTTTCCCCCTCTGCGCTTTTTGTTCCGTGCCCCGTTTGCCTCTCTTCACTGGCAGATCTCACATCTCTTTCTTCTCCTATTGCATATTTTTCAACTCGCTGTCTCAAGCTATCACTTAAGTGCTTGTTTGGAGCTATGTCTCAATTAGCTGCACATTTGTTGTGTATTTGTTTTGTCTTTTGAGTCTCAAACTTTCTACTTTGCTTAGCAGTTGATGGCCGTGTTTTTTTTTTTTGTTTTTTTTTCTTTTTTTGCTGCTGCCCGCTGGGCTTGTACCCTCCATTGCACGGCATCCCTTCATCCACATCTGAAACTCGGCAACAAGCCTGATTCATGTGATTGGCAGGCGTGGTTAGCACAGGGGTGTGAGATGCTAGTAAGCATGATGTTTACCCTGCCTTCCTGACAGTCCTCTATGAGCCTACAGATGTTTCCAGAAAGCTGCAAATATCTGCCGTGCGCTCTAATGTCGGTTGACAGCATATCCGATCATAGGGAGATCTCTGTCTTCCCACCCGTGTCTGTTCTTCGTGCGGTGAAAAAAAAAAAGAGAGTTTTTCCCACCGGGAACCTTTAGGTGGTCTGAAGGTCTAAATGAAAATATTGTTCAAGGATCCAGCAACAACAACTTTTGAAGGCTGAGCCAGATATTTCTGTTAACCGTGCGCATGGCAGGACTTATTGCTGAAGAGACGGCGCACATTCACCTGATTTGACTCTCGAGCGCTCTGCCACACATGATCAGTTGGAAGCATTTGATGCTTTAAGGAACAAATGTGTTAATTCCACTTTTTTTCCTTATAGATGTAGCATATATTTTAATTAGCAACATCTGTAGCGCTACATTGAAATTATAAATCTGGATTTTCATTTTTTTATTTACCATAAAAAAATATTTATTTATATTTCTGTATAATGCCATTAAAACGTAGGTGATTCTTTTATTTCAGTCAGTTTTCAATTAAAGATAAATCTTGAGTCAATAAATAAGTAAATAAATATATTTTGGCTTTTAGTGCATTGACTCCACTGACCTGAAAATAATGCGGGAGTCAACATGTAATTTGTTTACTTCAAAATCTATTTTTGTCCACTTAATAGGAACTGTATTTCATGTAAACTTGTATACAAATTCTAAAATGAAAGTGTATTTACTTAATTTTTTTTTCTGAACGTCTGGGTTCAGTAGAAACTGTGGGTTGTGCGTAAGTGTAGTGGGGGGGGGGACTCCAGTGTGGTTATTAATGTCATTTCTCCAGCAGGTTAAAACAGCCTCTGGTCCAAAACATCGGTGCTGGTCTTCGCCCACACCAGGGCTGGGGTCAACTTGAATTTGTCCGTGATGAAATTCCAAAACATACTTGACAGATGTCTCGCAAAGCAAAATGTCAGGCCCTTTGGGACCATTTTGGTCAAGAAACATTAGAATAATTCCTGTAAGTGTAGGAGGAATTACCCTGCCTCAACAGGAAATGAAAATGACTGTTGTCTGGTTTTAAAGGTCTTCTTTCATTCTTACTTGGAGGCTAGGTACTTTCCCTGAACATGTGTCTTGAGTGACATAATTGACTCTTTGTTGGCCGTCTGATTGGTCAGCTGACCAACAACAAGAGGAACCTTAGCCCTAATGGTTACAATGTTGATAATATGTTATCTGTGTAAATATTGATGACATAAGTTTAGTCAAGCTGAGTGTTGTCACTTCTTATAGTGGTATGAATGCAAACCGCAAACAAAATATCCTGGAGTCCCCAGAAATGCTTGGTCCACTAGCGACTTTTAAATCCATGCTGGGCTCTAACACTTCTGCCCTGCATTGTCTTCACATTTGTTTTTCTTTCCGCCCCAAAAATGTTACGTCTACCGTCGTGTGTGACAAAGCAATATAGAAAACATTCAGTTTAAGGAAACTGGAGCAGGGGGGCTGTTTGGTGAAAGAAGCGACATTAAATTGTTTTGCGCTTTAGAAAATCGACTGTATATAATAGACTCCTGTGATGTAACCAAAATGGCATCAGCAGTTATTAATAGATCAGACTGAGGTGTGTGTCATTGGTAAATGAGTTCTAGTATGTTGCAGTTGTTTAGTGGTACTCTGATGATGGGGCTGCTACGCTTTGCTTTCCATTTTACACTTTTGTGTTTAAGTATGTGTATTTATAATGATGAACCTGCTGTGAAATGAGATAATCTTCTAGAAATGTCTTCTTGGCATAAAAAAGAGCTGTTTATTAAACGGCGCATGGACCGTAAGGAATAGGTGTTTCTTAGTTTTGCTTCAGAGTGTTGTGCTCTCTGCATAGCTTAATGGTCCGGGAGTTTATAAAAGAATCCTTGTAACAGAAGAAAATAAGAATCCGCCCAAAGTCGCCAGAAGTTCACTTGCTCACTATGCAACCATGCTTTGGGTGGTGGTTTGGCTGACGCAAACTAATAGGAAGCTCCAAGACTGACTGAAAGAATGACAAATTATTGCCAGAAAATGCAACAGTTTAAAGTATGGAGCGTCTGGAAGCAATTTGAAACAATGGATTGTCCTCAGATGGCTCTATATCAAGCTGTCTAAACCTTCTGTTTCCTGGCTTCCTTGAATTTAGGCCTCCTGAGGCAACTCCCGATCATGGATGATTTAGAAAGATTGAATTGGCATTCTTTAATTTCATATTCAAAAGTCATCACGGCTCCGGGTTCATATTGAAATAGTTCTGGTAGATTATCAGACAGGCATGTTTGTGGATTTTTATAAGCGTCTACGCAGAAACTGAGGAAGTGTTTTTAAGGTTTTCCTTCCAGTCATTTCAACTGTGGATGTTCTTTGGGGTAAAGATACCAGGACCTTTAACAGAATTACCCATGTACACACCACTAGCGTTGACACGAAACGTCCACTGATGAGGAAGTTATTGACGGAAGTTGTAACAATTGCTAGACATCCTGGTACTGCTCAGCTCGAACCTTAAAAAGCCGCATTTAATGTGAAGTTGCCTTTTGGCTCAGTTTATAACCTCTACTACCAACAGTAAAGCTGGCCATAGTGTATTATCTGGGACAAACGGCATCCCATGGCGACGGGGTTGCTAAGTACACCTGCTCGTGTACATCCCCAACCTGCAGACGCAGCAGCGTGTCTGTCGTCAAGATGTCTTTTGTGAGGCCTAATGAAGCCTGGGAGATGTGACGACATGCCTCGTGTTTCACTCTCCGCCTAATTGTGTTGACGTGAAGGCCGATATTAGTGTTGTTGTGGTTAATCTTCCCGGTGAGAGGAAGCGGCGGAGTCGTCAAGGGATATGACACAGCTAATTAGAGCCGCGCACGCTTCCATGTGTGAGGGGAGATTTTGGGGAAGCGAAGTGAGACGTGGTGCAAAAAATAAAATGGCTTTTTTTTTTTCCTCTCTTCCTTTCAAAGTTTTTATTGATTAAATGGGCACTGAGAGCCACTCTAAAATCACATCTTGAATGTGTGGGATACTAGTTCAGTGCTATCCTGCTCAATGGGATCATCCGCTTCCTGACAAGTGGAACAATGGGGAAACCTCACCATTCATTACGGCCTGACATTTTACGCTCTCAACAAATTTTGAACAGCCTGAAATTAAAGTGATTTTGAATATGCACACACACCATATGCTGTAGCGGTACAGCGGTTCAGTGTTTGTCTTCATAGCCCCCTCCCCAATCCCCCCCAAAGGAAAGCTCTTAGTAGGATTGACTGATCACATTGACTAGCCTTCAGTTAGACAAAAGACGAGGCTTCAACCCTTGCCGCTGGAAAATCTAAAGTAATGAATAAGTGATAAAGGTTTTAGAGACAACACCATTAAGGGAGCCGCTGCAATTTGCAGCAGGTACTTGGAAGTCTGAAGGAATACAAGCGAAATGCTTCGGATTTCGTTTTCATTTTCTCATCTGTACTCGTCCTTCTGTCTCCTGCTGGCGACCAGTGACAGTAATGTTAACCTCATCTCTGCGGCAGTGACCTGAAAGTCATCCCTTGTGAGACGTGGTCAACTGCTCCGCTGCTCTGGGTCTTGAACCCCGCTGGAGTTTGTAATGCATTGTGAGTCCATCGCTTGAGGGTGGGCAGATCAAATAATATATTAATATTGTGTTGTGAGCTGTCACGCCCCTCTAGGGTTGAGAAGTACTATGCCAGCACAATTTTCTGCAGAGTCACACTCTGATGGGCCTCTTCTTTTTTTCCTTTTTTTTTTCCAAAGCCAGCCTCAGGCCTCCTTTGATTTTTGTTTTGAATGCTAACCTATTGCCAATGACATCCACACCACTCTCTCCCCCCCGATATTGACCGCCATTAACACACACACTGCCTGTATTTATCAGGCTGAGAGTGGCACCGTTTGCCACATTCCCCATCTGCTTGTGTTCATCTCCGTTAGTGCGGGGAGATCAGTCCTGTCACCTGAGGGATAAACTGTATGGTGGAAACTTGTATCCTCTGAGGCATGCAGGGTGGATGCAGACCCTCCCGTTGATTCAGCTGTTGTGCCCTGCGCAGACAGGGAGGGCAGAGCGCGTCTCCGTCTCTGTTATTGGAAGCGTTATAGGGCTGGCCGAGACATTTACTGTTTGCAAGGAGGCTTTCACGCCTCTTTAAATCTAAATTTAGGCTCACTTTGGTCATTAATTAATTTGCGTTAGAATATCCTTTTTTTTTTCTTTTCAATCTGCACTATATTTTGCTGTTTTTATTTCCCATCAGAAAACAAACAAAAAACTACAGGCTTCTCCTAAATGGTCCCATCTTGTATTTTTTTTCTTTTCTTTTTTCTTTTTTTTTTTTTTTAAGACAGTGGTTAGCGGTTGTGGTTTTGACGGCTGGGGCGCCTGGTCTGAGGTCGGCCAGCTTGTATTACTCACAACAGTGTGCCGGTTGTTTTTCCTTTCCACGTCAGGCTTTAGATTTGTTTACATTTTGACCTGACAATACTGACTCATACTGTGGCGGCATGCTCGGTCAATAATGAATTTCAAGGAGTCGCACCAACACTTATACACCGATCGGGCATAACATTATGACCACCTACCCAATATATGTGTAGTGGTGTAGGGTCTCCCTTGTGCTTCCAAAACAGTTGTGACTCATCAGAGAATGGACATGGTCCAGACACCACAGGGTGTCTTGTGGTGTCTGGCAACATAATGTTGTTAGTGGGGGCCTATGGGTTGAGGGGAGGTTCCTCTGTGGATGAGGTTTGTTCCAGTGCATCCCACAGATGCTTGATCATTTTGGGATGTAGTGAATTTGGAGGACCTTGTGCTGTTTCTGATGTTTTTTTTTTTTGAGTTGTCCCTTTTATATCAAAAAAACACCAAGTCTGACCTCCCATTGTGAGAGCTGCGTGCCTGTTTTTTCCTCCCTCTCATACATCATTGCGTTGACGACGTCATCATTACACATTGTGCACCGAATCTCCTCTTCTCCACAGATGCAGAGCAGCTCGTGGACCTCACGGTCTTGCCAATGCGTTGCCATGATTGATAAAAAGTGTGGCATATCGCTATACAACCTACAAAGCCGTGCATGCGCATTTCACATCAAGATTCTTTAGTGTGGTTTTCCACATGAACATGACGTAGGGCTAATTCACCGATTGGATTAAAATGGACAAAACTCTCTGCCCTTCAGAGATCAGTCTTTTATGGGAGTAGATCAAACCTTTGCTCTTTTTTTTTTGAGCTGCTCACAGACCTGGAGCTTCTACAATGACACAGTCTGGCATCGTACATCAGGTCGACACGGCATTCCTGTTCACACTGAAGCCGAGTCGATAAAGTCCCAGGTCGATTGTCAGGTCATTCGACCCGCGTCGGCCCAGGTTTTTCGTTCGATACGAAAGGGGCTTGTGTCAGGCTGCATCCTGCTGGGGTATAACTCTTTTCTTTATAACTTTTTTCTCTTATACTAATTAACCCGTGTAAATTCACTGATCTTTTATGAACTTTTGAAGTAAATATTTCTGTGGTGTCTGTTAGTTTCTGACCTTAGTGCAGAGTTTGAGCCAAACTGTTTCCTCTCCTGCCCTTGCGATACAGAAAAAGCCTGCACGCTGCGTTTCTGGTTTTTAAGCTTTTCCCCTGTCTCAGAGGTCACTTAGTTTCATCAAACAGCACGGCACTAAAGGCCTGGTACTCCACTTAGAGCACATGCCTCTGTGACCTGGGAGTGAAGTTCACAAGACCACCTCTACTTTCTCCTTAACCTTCTCCGTTGTTTTAGAAAAGCATTTCTCACTTTGTCGGCAGTAGGAGAGGTGACAGCGAGCCCGGTGATGGGATGTTACAAGCTCCTGTCGGTACGACGGTGACACAGAGCTGTCAGTGACACCTGGATAGTGAACATCGCACTGTCTCTCTTACAGCCATCACTTCACCTTTCCGCAGCCTCGACCCTTTCACTTGATACGCCGGCGACATCACTCTTGCATAATGGAATCCAGCCTTTCTTCCTTCCTGTCCCTCTTTGCTCTCATCGGTTGCTTGCTCTAATTAGATGAGGGTGATTTCAATAAAGTTACTGTCGTCCTCACTCCATTAGTTATATTAACACTCGGATTCCTGCCCCGAAGCCGTCTATCCGTCCTCCGCCTTTTACCAGGGGGGCCAATCCTACTCTTTTCATGGATCTGTGTAACCTAGTTACTGGGGCTCGGCAGGGGAGGCCAATCAATTAATGAACAAAGGAGCCCGCTCACTGAGCAGCGGCGCAAGTCTGGGACTATAAACAGGGCGCTCCCAAAACACGGTCCCTGTCAGTTCAGCGCTCATCTGATGGATGTTGTTTTGCTTTGTTGTTTTGCCCGTGTTGTGCGAGTGTGTGCCTGAGACCACTATTTCAGGCGAGTTTAAAGCCGGTGGATGTCTGTTTGAACGCGCTACCAGACAGCATTCAGGTATCCATTAGTGAGAGAGGTGAGAGAAAGGGATGATTTTGAACGGTTTTGTCAGGAAAGCGCAGAGGGCCTTCCATTACCATTACGCTTCAACATATTTGAGATGTAAGGAAATGGGCTGTGGCGTTTTCTGCCTGTTTGTTGTGCAAAGACCAGAAACACTTTAGATATTGTTTAAATCATCTGTTTGCCGCAGAATAAATGTGGAGCTGAGCTAACAAATCAGGTATGTGGTCCAAAGGTTAAACATCCATATTCAGAGGTTCTCCCCTGGCAACAGGCAGATTTGGATGGACAGCCCTCCTCTTTTCCCTGCTTCATCCACCTGTGCTCACTCACTGTCTTTCACCACTTTCTCATCCTTCCCTTTTCTCAATACCTCTTTTCATACCAGTAAGTCCTCCTTTTTTCTCCCCCCCCATATCCCTCAGGTCCTCCCCTCATTCTATTCCACCTTTCTTCTCTGCAGTCTGCCAGCCGCTCTGTCATCCCCTTTTTCTTAATCCGGCTATTCGTCCCCAGTGTTCCCCTCCCTGGAGTTTCCAGGCCTGTCTCCATGCGTGTGAGATCAGGGAACAGGCTGTTGTAACAAGCTGCTGAATAATGTAAGCACAGGGCCATAGGCCAGAGTTTCAGTTAACCCTTTGATCTCTGATCACACAGTGGGTGAGGTGGACACATCATAAATGACAGCTCCAGAGCCGCCTCAAGGCCTTTTCCTCCTCTTCCGTCGTCCTCCATCCCTTACCTAAAGGCTAAAGATCTCCCATCCGGTTTCATTGTCCCGGCCTTTGTAGTGGAGGGCACAGTGAGCGTCCTTAGCCTTTGTTATTCTAACATTGATGTATAATTAAAGGGTTAGAAAAGGCAATGCTGAATAATTGATGGCAGAGCAAAGATGTCGCGGCATCCCGAACCTTATCGTTCTCAGTATTTTTACTTGTGGTGCAGATAAAAGATTTACCAGTTTGCTTTCTTTCTGGTTATCCGGTTCAGTCTGCACTGATTCATCGTGGCACAATGCTACGCTCTGCCCGAGGAGCTGTTATCATCTATTCATTCAACCATACTCACCTTTGTGTATACTGTTAAAAACACAAGGCCATGGACTTAATGGTGTTAACTGCAGTGAAGTTGCACCAATGTGTTTCAGTTAGCCAAGCCGTGCATTTCCAGCCTCAAAAAAGAAAAAAAAAGAAAAGCACAAGGTCTCATTAACCCTTTGTAATCGATACAGATCCCCCTCTCCTTAAGTGCTTCCAGTTGGCTTTTGAGCCTCATATCCCGAGGCGAGGGCGTATTGATCTGCCGAACTGATTGGAAGTTTCCCTTCAGGAGGTGAGGGATAGCAGTGGGACTATGGATGTTTTGGCAAGAGTGGAGAACGAGTGTGTCCCCGGGACTGGATCAGCTTACCCCTTCTTACCCCCACCACACCTGTTACAGCTCGCAGGAAGAAAAACCTTTCACCAGGCTGCGTGTGCGCGTCCCGTATGTGTGCCTGTGCAAATGGATTGTGTGTGCGCGAGAGAGTGGCGAAAGCTGTTTGTGTGCTCTGGAGAGCAAATGGCTGAGAGGCGTATCAAATGAGAAATGTGTTACATAGGGTTTATGGTGACGGCGTGTGCCTGAACCGCATTGACTTTGGCAGCTGCTGGCCTGTTATGGATGGGTGGCAGGAGACAGATTTTAGATTTTACATGGCCAACGCGCTACGTGACCGTCTGCTTTTCAGATCGGGCGGTAGGACCAGTGACCCGCTGGCGGTTCCGCATGTGCACACTCTCTCGCATTAGAAGTGTGCGCACTTCTACACGCATGAGCACACATGTACACACCATTAAACTGTCAGGCGCAATGTGTGTGTTTTGTATAGGATGCTGCACGGTGACGTTTAATCCATAACTCCGGCAGGCTTTCCTTGAACGGACAGGAAAAACCGTAGCTCTCTTCCCTCATAAATACACTTAGAATTTTCTACCATTCGCCTATTTTCTTCTATAAAAATCATGAAATATCGCTTTGATTTCGAAGTGTTGTGTTCCAGGACGTAGACCATGCGTGTCGCCCTGTGAAGGCTTGACCCTGCGAGACCTCAGCCTACCCCCTTCTGTAAACTGATATTTGTGTGTGTGTGTGTGTGTGTGTGTGTCTGGTGTCACAGTCGGATACACAGCAGCTGTAGAGGCGGCAGCGAAAAGGGGAAATGGGAATAGCCAGCACGGTAGACAGAGCCCAGATAGACCTGTCAGCTCGGTGACACCCACACATGCCTCACCCTCTCGTCCAGGACGAGAAGAGAGGAAGGGAAAGGAGCTTGGCTGGGCGCAGGTAGAGCGCCTCAGCGAAAGGGGTTGAAATAGACTTCCGAGCAGTGGCGAAGTCGAGACTAAAGCTATGAATCGGATAATGGTGAGCTGTGGCAGAGCTGTGTTTATTTTGGGGAACGCTGAGACACCTTAAGGGAGCAGGAGTAGGAGACCGAGCAGATACGGAGCCATAAAAAGTGTTTACTTTGTGGTTGTTACAGGGAATAGGATTCATCGCCGATACCACTTAAATTAAAGAGAAATCTCCACAAATGAGCCTAAGCTAAGCGCAAATTCTAACAATATTTACCCACTTCACATTTACAAGTAGCTTCAACAGCAATTGAAAACTAATTCAGAGAAGTGTTTATCTGCACATATTGACCCATCAAAGGAACTGGTGTTGTAAGTCCTGGTGCTGCTGCTAGATTCTGGCCCATGACATGATCCCTTTAGTGCATTCTTGTGTTGGTGTTTTCTATGTGACTATGCTATACGCTTAGTATTGATCCGGAAACCCAACTCAATGCCTTTGTATTCCCAAATGTTTTTTTTTTTTTTTTTTTTTTGCTGCATTTATTTCTCCCCTCTACCAGCTCCTCCCGCATCTCCGTCGGCAACGACCAGACTTGATGGTGATGTTGGTCTATACATAGCATTTCGCATGATGTCCAACAAAAAAAAAAAAAATAGATTTTTGGTCTCATTTAAAACCGCCTTCAGTTTTGTTCCAGATTCTCCCACATGCCTTCTGGCAATCACTAGCTGAGATGTCATCAGTTTTTTACAGTGACTTACGTTTCGCCAGTCTACCATAAAACTTGAGTGCTGAATCATCCGGGCAACAGTTGTTGAATGTACAGTGTGTCCCATCTCTCAGCCATGTAGGCACCATGTAGATTCTTCAGAGCTGCTGCAGGCTGTTGGTGTCCTTCAGTGGAGAGCCGCTCGTTTTTAAGACGGCCTTCTCCGGGTACAACTATGCTGAATTGTCCTTTTTATAATGATTCATTTTCACTTTACTGTATTCAGGGTTATATAGAATTTTGCCACGGAAATATTCATTGTTATGTCATTCAGATGTGAGTTGCACACAATTTAAAGAATGCAGTCCCCCTTGAAAACTGGCTGTGCTGGTTATGTGTCGTTTAACCTCGCAACAACTTGTGCAGCGGTCATGTAAAAGCAGTGTTGAATAAGTGTATTATAACATCAAAATTGAGGAAACTCATTAAACCTAGATTCTTGAGAGATGCTGATTGTTATTGTTAATAATTTTATCCTGTAGGGGGCAGTAATACAACCATTGTCCCCAAAAAGTTGGCTGTTTTTTGACTATTACAGTGAATTTAGTCTGATTGTTGTTGGTGGTCAGAGTCTGGGAGTGCTTATGTTCTTATCTGTGGTTAGCGAAGATGCTAATCGCTAGCATACCTGTAAAACCAAAAGATACATGCTTCCAGTAACGGTTAACTATAAGTGGGTGGAGAGTTTAGGTTCTAACCTGTTGGCCGACTGGGTTCTTTCTTTGTGTTTACATGTTCTTGTCTTCATGTCCGGTGTCTCCTCTTCACCTTAGGTGAACTGATTGATGCTAAATTTGTCGTAGGTGAGCATGTGAGTGTGAATGGTCCCTGTACCCTCTCCAGGATAAAACGGCAGCAAATACAATCAGCACAGGTCATTAAGTGAAAAATCTTTCCTAATTACACAGAATGAATCTGTACTTCTGTGATGAATATTATCATTAGGTAAAAGTTTACAATGGGTTCTTAAATTATAGATTATGTTAATATGTTTATTAGAGGAAGTTCTGTTTGTTTGTTTTAGAAATTAATCAAAGGATTCGTTGAGTACTTAGAAAATGGCCTCCAGATTAATAATTAAAACAACGCAGCCCTAATCTAAACATTTCTCAATCTATTATTATGATTTTCATGACAATAACATCCCCATTCTTATTCAAACTTATGGAATTGCAGATATACTGAGACATCTGAAATTTCTTTAATTTTTAAAATCCTTCAGCAGAGACAGTGGGGTTTGATTCTGCCACGTTAGAAAACTGGGATGTAAAGCAGAGCTTGACTGCGGTCGTGCATTTTAAAACCGCGACTGTGGCAGAAAGTACGAGAGGGGGGGTTGAGAAGAGTCGAGGCTCAGTTTCAGAAAACACACATCATTTCTAATGGGATTCATGACTGGGCCTACAGCTGGGAGTGTAATTATTGTTATTGGGATAAGCCAATCATGAGGCCGGTTATCTCGCTGCTCTCTGAGTTTTTTACACCTTTGCTGCCCGTAGTTGCCCCGTGGGGGGCATGTGTCAAGTGTGTGCAGTTTGTTTATGTAAAACGCACCGTACACAAATATCCACTTCCACCTATTTATCTGTTGTTCTTGATTGTGCTTTGAAAGCAAGCTCATGATTACGAGCGTGTTTTCATGCTGGAGGAAAAATCCTATCTGTTTGATCTCGCAGGCAAAAATATGGGCAGCACAACCGAATCTCATCTCGTGTGTCAGCTATTCTTCCGCGCTGTGATATTCCCATGGGAACCTATTTCTGCTGCGCGAATCACAGGCCGATCAGTGCGGGCCGTTTCTTATCTGGACATGAAAGAAAGGAGAAGGCGGAAGTGGGAGGTGTAAATGTGGGGAGGGGGGGAGGAAGAGGAAGAGGAGAAGAAGAATGGCTCCCGTGGGAATGATCATACCTGCAATTCACTGGCCGTCCTCTTGAATCCAGCTCATTATCATTTCATGAGCCAGGTATTGTACTTCTCCTTTTTTCCAGCCGTGGACATATCCACAGCTCGCCCACTTTCCCTGCATCTCTCCTAGATTGATTGAGTGCATTAGACAGTTATGTTGTTTATGTGCGCGCCACAGCTCAAGTTACAGCATGCCCAAGGATTTTATTATTAGTCTGATTGTTTTTTTTTTATTCGTCTGTGGTCATCGTGAACGCTGCTGTTTTGTCGGCATCTAGTCCACGTCGGCTCAGCAAATCTGCTACCGCCGTTCCGCCGAAGGTCCTAATAAAGCTGTTGTGCTCCAGCCAGACGTGCTGCGCGTTTTTTTTTTTGTTTTTTTTTTCTCAGCTGAATAAGAGTTTGATTTGATCGGCAGACCCTGCAGCCTGAACCCACTCTGACAAGTACTGTTATCTCCACTTGGCCCCTTCCACTCAGAACCCGCTACTCCCACGCTCGCCCTCGAAACGCGCACACAGCCGTGTGCCTTATCCACGAGCGGCGCGACTCTCACCCCTGACTGATGTGTATTGTCTGTATAAGGAGAGACCCATTACAAATCCTCAGCCCCAATGGAGACATTGTGCAGCCCCGCCGTGCTCCCTTGTCCTTCAGTGGCGTCCTGAGATGACAGTAGATAAACAATGGGAACAAACAGTCACTCCCACCAGCATTGATCTGGCTCCCTCGGCCCTCCCTGCTTTCACCAACACCGCCACATTGATTCCACCTACACTCAATTTATAAGAAAGCCCCCCCTCCCTCCCTCCGCACCCCCTCACCCCACCTCCTTTTTCTAGCAGGACTGACAAAAATGATAAATGACCAACCCCTTCCTCCCTGTGCCTCACGTTGGCAGTCCGAGGCGCTACAAGCCTATTTCTACCCTTAGAACTCCAATAGAGCGAGCTTCCCTTTTTCTAGGTAGTGTGTGTGCGTCTGTGTGCAGTGTAGGTTATTCGTCGCTTCAAGTCCTCCTTGTAATTTCCACGCATAAACATGTCACTGGCGTAATTTCTGCTCCGCAGGACATCCATATGCATGATGTCAGACCATCAAAAAAAAAAAAAAAAAAAAAAGACAGATGAAGGAAATTATTGTGTGTTTCAAATGTATTTCACATATACACCGTAGGATCACCTGCTGGTTAATGTTTTACAGTGTCGCTCAAAGATGAAATCATATACGGAGCTGAATTATTTCCTTCTTTGCCTTAATCAGGCAGCGGTGCAATCAGGTGAACGATACTGTAGTTAACTCCGACACCTCTGATCAGGTGTCTAACGATGATTTGACTTTCTGTCCTAATGCGGCTTTGGATGTTTCTTTTTTTTTTATTATTATTATTGCACAGATCCCATGTCCAGATGCCTGTAAATGGGGCACAGAGGGTCTATAAATAGATATACTGCCGGTAGTTACCAGCAGGGGAGGCGTGTGTGTGTGTGTGTGTGTGTGTGTGTGTGTGTGTGTGTGTGGTTTTCAAGCGTAGCGTGGAGGTGATCGAGGCTATTGACGAAGGTGTTGGTTCCACTCTAGCCCACGGCCCAGGGGAGTAATACCTTTGAGGAAAGTCTCCATTTCACGTCTGAGTTAGACCGGTCCCTAATGACCCTTCCCCGCTCCGTCTCCTCCCAGCCACGGCTTCCCATGGCTCCCACAGCTCATCCACACTGTGAGGTAATCCATTTTGCACTTCCTGATGCTCCCCGATGCCTCCGTCCCTATAGCTGTGGCTCGAGATCTAAAGAAGACAGGAGGCTCGGGAGCTTATCTGAGACGAAGATGACTCAGAAGTGCCATGTATATTTTATTCTCTGCTCTCCTTGGTTTTATTCATCTCGGTCCTCGTAGTCCCCACCTAATATGAATGCGTAATCACGCCATTATGCCCGTGCCTGCTCAGGTTATCTTCCTGCAGGGTGATATCTGTGTTGATGGGATTTGACATGATATCTCTAATGTGAGTTTAAGGGAGGGCTCTTGCCCTGTGCTGTGCTGGAATTAGACTACAGCTTTAATACAGAGCCCCCCCGCCCCCCACCTCGTTGCTGTCTTCCCATTCTCTTCATAATTGCTTGTAGAAAAGGCCGCGCTCCCTTGTCTGTATTTGAAGATAATTCTCTCCCTCTTTGTCCCATTACTGTGTCAAAAAATAACATTGCAATCATTTCAATTATGGCAGTGCTGGGATCGAGGTCTTCAAGTAGGGCCTTGAGATGAAATTGGAGGGGCATGGGCAAACTGAGGAAAGGCATTTTACTTCTGTGAAATTGCCTCAGTCTTGGGGACAGTAAATTGAGGTGCTGAAGAACGATGTGATAATTCAGCCACATGGTTTGGTCGGGAGGAGGGGGGGGGGGGACGGGGGGGACTGTCGGAAAGTCACTTTCCGGAGAATTAGAAGGCAAAACTCTGTTTCCCTCCCGAGTCCTCTGTCCTTCACGCAGGGGCATGAAATGAATTGATGAGACAGAGGGAGAGGGAAGTGTCGGTGTAAATGCTCGCAGCTAAAATGAAGCTGCCTGCTTGCGCATTCAGATTGGCTGAGGGGTGGGAGGCGGAAGCTGGAGTGAGGATACCGCGCCTCGTTCCGTGCCATTTCACGGCCCTAAGCCTATAATCGCAGCAGCCACAATGAATGCATAAAATGAAATTCACATTTCAGATTGATTGATTCTATATTGATGAATGCCAAAGCCGACTTAAGGAGGGAGAAAAACCTGCGACTGTGGCTTTTAAATGGAGCCTCTTAAGGAGGGCGAGCCCGTGCGTCTCTCATGTGCTTGTTTGTTGCTTTAGATGTGCTTCAAAAGAAATGGGAAAATTCTTGCTTTTTGAAGTTTAATCTCTCCCAAGAAAGGGTAGGAGGTTGAATGCAAATGCAGAAATTTACTTTGGCTCTCCTCCTTTCAGCTTGCGGTGGGACGTTCCATCTCATTGTAGTCCGTGGACCGTCACCACCTCTAAAGAGGGTGGGTTCGGAGCTTCGTTTAAGGAAGGTCTTTGAAACATCCATCATCCTCAAACAAAACTAAGTAAATAAAGTAAAGTAATATACTGTTGACAGCTCACTGTGCTGCGTCTCGTTTCTTGATTCTTTCACGGCATCTCGCACAGTAACATAACTAGCATGAGCATATTTGGTGGTGTTTGCAGTGTTGAGATTAACGGGATTACAGAACTGGGATTACATTGGCGTCATTCTTACTCATTTAACCTTGACCCGCGGCCTGCTGAAACGTTTCCTCCGGTCGGGCTCAGCTCGTTTTTGTGGTCGAGGGACCCGAGTGTTTGAACAAAAGCTCAGCGATATTGTCCGCGAATAAATACAAACAAGCCGATCTTCTAATGAGTCTCTCTGGTCCGCCTCTGCCGCCGCCGCCGGGACACTCTGCTACGTCCGCGTCGATACAAAGACAAAGACGGGCAAAGTGACAACAACAGTAGCCTTTTGATGAATGTCCTATGGATTACTGCACTCACTCCATTTCCTTCAGCACAGTTTCCCTGCCTCTGAACACACCGCATCTCCAGCGTTTCCATGGAGAACGTGCGGTTGCCAGGGCCTGTGGCGGTTGAACACAGAGGGTCATCGTTTATTTCTGTCTGTCAGCGGCAAAGGGGACAGATTGGATAGTGGAGCAGCAGGGGGAGACGGGGGCGCTGCCGGGTCCTGAGGGGCTGCTAGGGTCCAGCTCTCCTTTTAAAAGTTTATTTGTCCAAGGGATCACCTACGGGTAGTCTGACTCTGGTTGATGGTGTTAATGTACTGACTCTCCACACAAATCCCTAGGACACTTAGTCTTATTCACACTTTAAAAGAAGTGCAACAGCAGTGTCAGGGAGGGAGGGGGGAGGAGGGGGGGAGGAGGGGGATGTGTGAGGCTGCATATGGCCAACCCTAGCGTTGTTTATCCAGAGAGTTGTTACAGCTGACGACCAGCCTCAATCCCCCCGTTCCTCTTCATCTCTCATTAATCTAGCAGTATGGTTCTGGCCCGCTTCCCGTGCCGTAGAGCGAGCAGGTCTGGGTGACCACCCACCCAGCGGGAAAAGCATTAGCCTGTCCTCCTGGCCGTCACCTGCTATTGTTTAGGCCTCCGCTTCAATCGGCCGCCATCTTTCAGCTGCTTTAAAATAATCAAGGGGATTTCAAAGCTTCGAGAGTGACGGAAACATTTCTCAAGGTTTTAGTCATCGATGATCAGCCTTTAACTTTCCTTTTGTTTCCATTTCCGCTAAATCCTTTCGTTTTGATGCTCCTTTTCCACTTACTGGCCCGTCTGACACCTCTGTTTAAAGCGCTCTGTGTGTAACTACGGAGCTCTTACGCGACGCGAGCTCCTTCCATATCCGAGAATGAAAAGGTTGGCCATCAGATAGGCATTACTCTCCATCCGCGTCTCCTTTGTGCATGAGTTAAGACACTGACTCTCTCTGGCAGACTGAAACACCGGTGTCTCCGAACTCTCTCGGCTGTTCTTCACCTCACCAATATGTCCGCTGGCTTTACCGCTCATCTGCCGCTGCAAAACATGAAATATTCATGTCCTCTTTTCTTCCTCCTCTGCATTTTTGCATTTATTATTTTGGTGAAAGGAGAACAGACACTTACAGCTGTGTCCTGACGTCTTCATCTAAGGTCTGTGTAGCAGATAGAGTGGAAGACCCATTAGGTGAGATGGGCATGAAGACCTTCAGATCCATTAGCCATATTCTCTTCAGTCAAGTGCCGTATCCTCATCTCTATCCGCTCTGATGTATTGTACCCTCTGTTTAGCTGCTCTTATCTGGCTGTATGTGTATCTCTCACTCTGCCCCACCCTCACTTCCTTCCTTCATCTATAGCTCTCAGTGTAACAATCTGAAGGTCAGCATTAGGAGGCGGTCGTCGCCGCTGCGAATTGGACTGGAAGTGATGTTTTCAGTTCCTCTGCCCTTCCACCATTAAATCTGCTCCCAAGCCATATCAGCGGGGTCATTAGAGTCACAGCAGAGCTTGTTGTCTTCCCGCAGACGTTGGCCAAAGATGGCACGTCTTCAGTCTGATTAGTCATTAGCAGAGAATTGCTTGACGTGGCATCTTTCCCGAAGACCGGGGCAAAGCAATACTAGTAAAATCAGCAGTGGTTTCCGCTTGTCGACGCTGATGATTCATTTGTTTTTGTTTAATGACATTGTAAAATCAACAGCCCAAACAACCCTGATCAAGATTCTTGGGGAAAAAAAAAACAAAAAAAAAACTGCTAGGCCTCGGTGTCATGTTAATAGTTGTCATCCCGGTCTTTGGCTTCACCGTTTCCAGCAGGAGTCACATCCTGTGGCTAATCGTACTTTGATATGCCGTGGCACGAACCCTGGCTCCTTCAGAAGCGAACAAACAAGGCGCCCGGGGGGATCTTCAAGAGACCAGCGCCGTTGGTTTTTGTCTGCTCGGCTGTGATACATTCTCTGAACGCCCACCGTTCTTCCACAGCCTCTCTTTACATTAGACTCTGCCTCCCTGTGAAGAGGGAAGTTGGACGCGATTCAGAGAGAAAAGGAGTGCGATTTCTTCCACCGCACTCGGAGGGAGATTTAAGGCATCCTGTTAAGCTTAGCTGGAAGGGTAGCGGGGGCAGAGACACTCGCCAGAATGCTGACCTTGATTACATTAAGGGGACACTCTCCATGTAGCGCTGTGTGTTCATAAATGATAACCGCAACTGGTGAAAGGATTATCTTTATTCCGTTCTGTAGAAACACTACAAGGATTATTGTAACTTTATCTCCCATTTGGTCATAAAAAAAAATCTGAATTCAGTGTGCTGAGCACAGAGTGGCCACTCAAGGTTTAATTAAGACTTGGTTTATAGTGTTACTAATAAACCTCTTGATGGCATTATCACGTCTATTTTACGTCCATTTTGTGTCAGAGTCTTGATGGTTTTGGCGGTCACTGTTTAATGTCTTTTGGTTGAGAAGAATGCGACTCTAATGTGGTATCTAGGGTTTTATAAAGGGATGTGTGTGTGTGTGTGTGCGCACTGCTCTGAGATAACGCTCCTGCTTAATGGTCGGAGCGTTTCACTGCAAAGGTAATGACGCTCCGTCTCATTTCTCCACGAGGGCTCTAAATGGAGAAGCAATGTTTTTGTAAGTGACTCGCTCGCACCATTCTCATGCTGCGTCTGGTGCAGACGCACTCAGCTCGATGGAGATTGACTAAAGTGCAGGTACACACCAACTGGGCGCAGCATTATGACCACACATTGTGTGGGTCTCCCTTGTGCCTCCAACGCGGTTGTGAGTCATCAGAGAATGGACATGGGCCTTCTGATGGTGTCCTGTGGTGTCTGGAAACACAATGTTGTTAGTGGGGGCCTTTGGGTCCTGTGGGTTGGCCTCTGTGGATCAGGCTTATTCCCACAGACACGTGATCAGTTTGGGATCTAGTGAGTTTGGAGGCCAGGTCAACACCTTGTGCTGTTTTTCATGTTTTTTTTGAGTTGTTCCAAACCCATTTTTTGTGTTTCTGTGCTGCCATCAAGGAGAGTCATTGCTATGGGGTGGGGGGTCCCTGGTCCGCTCTAGGTGGGTGGTACACATCTAAGTGACATCGTCACAAGATGTTCAACATTATTTACGTCTCCTCTCGGTGGTTTCGACGTTGTGACTGATCGGTGTATAACGTCGGCTGTGCAGATATATGTTGAGTTGCGGCGAGGGATTTATTCCAAGACTAAAGGAACCTATTGTTCCCAGGCCTGTCTGTCACTGTCATCCACTCCTCTGCTCTTGGATTGCGTCCCTTTCCATCAGCTTGTTTTTATTTTCCTTCTCCTGCGCTCCATTTTGGGCTCGGCGCTGTGAGGATTTGAGGGAAATAGAAGACAAGTGTCCCCGCGGGTGATGGCTTCACTTGTATGCAGTGGCACAGTTCTGCTGGACTGAATTGGGAGAAGGCTCGCCCTGAAGCTTTGTTGTCGCTAAAATCCATCTTATTGATTGTGCGGAGGCTGTGTTAGCGGGTGATTTTTGTGTGTGTGTGTGTGTGTGTGTGTGTGTGTGTGTATGTTTGCATGCGCAGGGGTTAGGTGTGCGTGTGTGCGTAGGGGGGGGTGGGGGGGAATTGGCAGCTCTTACTTTGTGTAGGTGAATGCAAGGACTACTTTGGAGTGAACTTTTGGAGAGTTGGTGCTGGCAGTATACACACATCTCCCACACACCACAAAACCCACACAACAAAAGAATCTGATATGCTGCTCGTTCTATAGGAGCTGGTGCTGTTAGATTTTTTTTTCTTACATTATTTTCTTTTGCTGTTTTTTCTAGGTCAGGAGATTTGATCGTGAGGGAATGGGACTCTTGAGATGACCTGTGTGGCCTTGCTTTCCTCAAGAGATTATTCTCCAATCGCGGGAGCGGAGCGAAGTCGAGCCCGGGCATGGTTGACTGGCTCGCATGATGGACAGGTGATGGAGTCTTCCATCATCTTTCTCCGCCAGTGACTCGGCCCGCCAGCCCTCTCCCCCGAGGCGCAAGTCTGCACCAGCGGTCCAAGGCCCCCCATTTCTTTGCCATGGTGACATAAGCTGTGCTGCAATATGAGGGAGAGCCAACGTGAGACCGTCTCATTTCTTTCCCCGGTAGCTGCTGCGGCTGCTAGCTTGATGCCATTTGTTTTTAGCGACGCAACGAGACTGACTTCTTTGTGAATAATCCTTGCTCACCGGTCACCAAGAGAGACTGTCCCCGAGGCGACGTTGCTGGGCCGAAGGGGCGGTGCGGTGCGGTGCGAGACGATGCTGGGATGCGTGACACGCGTCCGTCGGCTGGTCCGTCTCCTCCCCCTGCAGACCTCCCTGCTCCTCCTCTTCCTCTTCTGCACAGTCAGCGTCTTCATCTCGGCCTACTTCCTCTATGGCGTCAAGCGGGAGCTGGAGCCGTCGGGAGGGGGCGTGTCCGGAGCGGAAGGAGCGTCCGCGGACTCTGACGACCCGAGGGTCACGCCGTCCCGACTGCTCCCCCTGCGGAGCGTCTCAGGGGGCCCCGGGATGGATCCGGGAGGGGCCAGGACGGACCCTGTGGTTCTGGTGTTTGTGGAGAGCCAGTATTCTCAACTGGGACAGGAGATCGTGGCCATCTTGGAGTCTGGCCGCTTCAAGTACCGGACTGAGATCTCCCCCGGTAAAGGGGACATGCCCACACTGACGGACAAAGAGAGAGGGCGTTTCACACTGGTGATTTACGAGAACATCCTCAAGTACGTTAACCTGGACGCCTGGAACCGAGAGCTGCTGGATAAGTACTGTGTGGAATATGGAGTCGGCATCATTGGCTTCTTCAAGGTTAGGACAACACCACACTCCCTCTGCCTCCCTCCCCCCTCTCACTCACACCTTCTGCCCTGTCCATCTGGCTCCACCGTCTCTAAGGAGATGGGATTCACAGAGTTGGAAAGTGGTCGGTCCCGGTTCAATATCACTCACTGCAATGTCTTATGTTATACTTCTGTCATGTTACGCTCTCTCCCTCTGTCTCTCTCTGTCACTCTTCGTCTCCGTTTTCTCTGTCCTAATTTTATTTCCGTCGTTTTGGCCTCTCTAGTTACTCACCCATCTACCTCATTCCCCTTCATATGCATCACACACCCTCCCTCCCCCGCCTCTCCCTCCCAGTAATCCCTAGATGCTTCTGTTAGCCCAAGGCCAGTTTTCAGGTCATATGCTTTTAATCACCATCTCTGAACCATGGAGCGAATATAGAAACACGTGGAGATGAGGATGATAGTGGAGAGATGTTGGACAGTGTAGGTGAAGGTTAGCCTGGTGGGATTTACTGTCTAGTGGGAGAGGAGGGAGTAGAGCCAAGGTGTGCATCCCAATGACCCGATCACACAAGGCCGGTGCTCTGCTGTCTGATCTGTTCACAGTAGAGTCCAAGCGATACACATCTATATCTGAATTATTGAGACTAGTGTCCAGTTTAGGTTTATGACAGAATTACAAAACAGATTAACAAAGTCATTTTAAAGTGATTTAGATTATAATTAAAACATAAGTGTATTTTCATCTGCTTTTAGTTGCACTTAACGAAATATTTAACTTGACACTTTTTTCCAAATTGGTGTTTAATTAGGGCTGGGTGGTATACCGGTTTATACCGGATACCGGTATTTTTTCTTGTTATGATATGAATTTTCAATATCCCAGCAGCATACTGATGTATTTGATTACGCAGCATTCAGAACGCTGCACCGATGACACCGTTTCCGATCCGATACTGAGTAAACTTCATGATGGTATCAGTGATACCGATCTGATACAGATACTTTATGTAGATACACCCTAAGGTTTCCGGTAAACCTAAAAAAAAAAAAAAAAAGTAGTGTATTTCAAAACATAGCTCCATAAAGAATACAAGACAACAGTCTAGTGTGTTCCTACATTACATTAAATGACCAAGTATCAAAAGTATCAATATTTTGATTTGAGAATCGATTTTAGAGCATAAAGACCTAGTATCGGAAGTATTGATATTTCAGTATTGACTTGCACATCACTAGTGATGATGGAGCGGCAGAATGAGAAGGTGAAAAAAAGGTTCCTTGTAGTGGAGTTTTTGTGTTTTGTTTTTTTAGGGTGACCAGATTTTCCTGATTTTTTTGGGGACAGTCACTGTTTTGGATGACCTGTCCCCTGGCTATAGCTGTCCCTGAAAACGTCCCCAATTTTAGCTTTATGATTGGAAAGAAAAAAAAAAAGTAATTATTACGATAGCCCGTCGCACTGCTATAGACATTACAGACATAGCAGTTGAAATATGAATACATATGAATATTTATATCAAAATAAATTAAAACATTAATTGTCCCAGTTTCTTCATTACATCTTGGTAACATTTATTTATTCATTTTAACCTCCGAGCTAGAGGTTAAAACACAGGGCCATGCAAACCTGTTTTACTACAGCAAACAGCCAATAGTCCATCCATTTTCAATTTTCTGCATTAATTCCTCTCTCAACCAGTAGGAAACGTGAATACATTATGCATATACATTATGCATAAAAAAAATACATGATATATCGTCAGAATTCTCGAAAAATACTGTGATATCTATTTTTGGTCATACCGCCCAGCCCCATGTTTAAGGACTTTTTATAGGTTAATGAAAATCCAGTGTTCAGTGTTTTAGAAGTAAATTACCTCCACCGCATTGGAGTTTCATCTGCTCTGTACCTGTAATTGGCTTTGACTGTACTTTTCACGCACTGACCGCCCAAAGCCCCACTAAGTCTCTTTGGATGGCTGCTATTTGGATTAGAACTCTGTGGCATCTACTTGACTGTAAACATTATTAACACCGCCTCTGTAGGATAACATAGTCTGTTCTTTGTCTGTACAACATGGCAAAAACATGAAAGCTTTGTTTTTATTCCGGCGGTTTTATATCGACCATGAGGTGTGCATTAAAAGAGAGAGAATGATTTCCAATATGATCCGAGAGCAAACAAAAAAATAATAACTGGTTTTATTTTTTGCAGTGATTACCATATTTACACCCACAGCAGTGGGGTTAGTGGGACTTCAAACAATGAGGAAACAAAGACGGTGGTTAAAGCGTACCCGTTCCTATGTTTTATTGGAATTTTTTTTTACTTATTTTTTTTTTTATAAAAACTGTCAAACAATGTTAGAAAAATCCGGTCTTTTTCTGTCGCACATCAGAATGGATAAACATCAGCAGCCACCAGCCGCACTGTTGAAATTCTAGTAAGAGCTGAGTGCAAGTGAAAGTCAGAGAGAATCTAAGTTTGGAAAGGAAAATTTCACTGAGTGACCACTGAACCCTTAGTCTCGGAGCCATGGAGGACACAGCGGGAGGTTATTCATTTTGACTTCAATCTCAGAGTATAGCAGATTGAACATAGCAGGTAGAGGCTGCCTCATGCCTTCACGTTTGAGCAGGCCTGACATTCCTTATTTCACACATGAGCGCAGAAATTGGGGAATTATATCCAATGCATTTCTTGTTGCTCATCACTCCGGCGTGTGATGAATCTATGTGATTTCTCTCTTGTCTCCCTGCGTTGATCAGGCCAACGAAAACAGCCTCCTCAGCGCGCAGCTGAAAGGCTTCCCCCTCTTCCTTCACTCTAACCTGGGTCTGAAGGACTGCACAGTCAACCCCAAGTCCCCGCTTCTCTTCATCACTCGCTCCGGGCAGCCCCTGCCAGGCCCTCTCCCCGGGGACGACTGGACCGTTTTCCAGTCCAACCACTCCACGTACGAACCCGTGCTGCTGGCCAAGACCCAGTCGGCCGAGAGCGTCGCGTCGATGGGGCAGAATGCTGCTCTGCTCCCCTCCGTGGTTCAGGACCTGGGGCTCCATGACGGCATCCAGAGGGTCCTGTTCGGCAACAACTTGGTCTTCTGGCTGCACAAGCTGGTGTTCGTGGACGCCGTGGCCTTTCTGACGGGGAAGCGGCTCTCGCTGTCCCTGGAGCGCTACGTCCTTGTGGATATAGACGACATCTTCGTGGGCAAAGAGGGCACCCGCATGAAGGTGCCTGATGTGAAGGTGAGTTTATTCGTGTGTTTTAGAGTGAAAACTCGGAGTCGAGACTGAAGCCACTTATCTATTCAATGTTTTCAACAGCAAACTTTGCTAAAATATAAAAAACTGCCTCACGCATAGCATGTGCTATCCTCTGCCAGTCACACAGGAGCCCCTTCTTCGCGCTCCTCTTCTCCTTCTGAATGCATTCGTCCCAGTAGGCTGCTCAAAGCTGACAGGCCCCACTGCTCACACTGTCACAGAAGCTCCACAGCGATGAATATTTCAGGGGCCCAGAGACATACAAAGAATGTTGAAAAGCTGCCGCTTGCGTTCCCTCCGAGCATAACAGGCTCCCCTCACATGTGGAGGCGGACGGTATATGGGAAAGTTAAGGAAGAAGCATCAAGGCCTCCTCACTGGCGGCGTAACGGCGGGCTTTTAGGAACGAACCATACCCCGACAAGATGGAGGAATCTAAGGGTGGAGGGGTGGGGAGGGGGGGGTGTTGCCGGGAGTCCCATCCAGCACGGAGATCAAATGAAACAAACACCAGAATCAGAGGAGAGCAGAAATATCAAACAGAATGAAGGAGAAGAGTTAGGCAACCCGGGAGTGGATGTTGGATGTTTACCAAAAGAAACTTGGGGGGGATGAAATATGTATGTGGGCACGCGACCGCCCGGGTGTTCGCGCTTCCTCATTACTTGCACTCCTGCGTCGGTTCGAGCGCGCATCGTGTATTGACTCATTCTGCTTTCCTCCCACCGTTTCAGGCCCTGCTGGAGACACAGAGGGAGCTGCGCACCCATGTGCCCAACTTCACCTTCAATCTGGGATTCTCAGGGAAATTCTTTCACGCTGGTAAGATGTCGGTGAAGAGAAGCTCCTGTGCTTTTTAACTCCCGCGGAGATAAGAGCACGTTCTAAACCAGCTTCTAAGTTTGTAAAGTTTCATATCCTTTCTAGTTCTCCGTCATGCCCCTTTGTTTTTTTTTTTTTCTGTCACTCATTTCTCACGTGCTGCACTCCAGTATTTGAACCTTTGCCTCTCTGACTTTCATTTCCTCTCTTTGTCATCGCTGGCGCCATTTCACCATTGCTTTTTCTTTGGCTCCATTTATATCTCTTCAATTTCCTGATCATCCATCACTCCTTTTTTTTTTCTGTTAAACTCCTTCCTTTTCCATCTCCTCTTCTCGTCTGATTGTCCGTCCTCTCCGTCTCGTCCAGGGTCTGATGAGGAGGACCTGGGAGACGACCTGCTGCTTTCCTATGTGAAGGATTTCTGGTGGTTTCCTCACATGTGGAGCCACATGCAGCCGCATCTATTCCACAACCAGTCGGTGCTGGCTGAGCAGATGTTGCTCAACAAGAAATTTGCCATGGTGAGTCACGGGGGAGGTGGTGGTGGGGGGGAGGGGGCGAAGGTCACCTCACAGCTTTGGGTGAGCTCTGTAATCAGAGCTATCCTCTCTCACCCCGTCGCTCTGGTTTAAATGAGCAATCTCAGACGAGATGTAATTATGGAAAATGTTGTTACGATTTCGATCCCGGTCGATTTAGGAATTCCTGTGGTTACCGTGGTAACGGCAAGTGCGGTTTGATACTACAGAAAACATAACTCGAGCTCCGTGATGCAGCAGAGCAGCTGGTGTATCTGTTTACAACCCTGATAAACACACTCACATAATATAAATTAATAAGTCAGGAAGGATTTTAGACATCACAAGTGGTTTCCTATTCTCTAGAGCAGTGGTTCCCGACCTGGGATCCGTGCCCAGAGATCACAGGGGGTGCGCCATCAGTTTTCACCCATTTCCCCAGTCACCACTTTTTAACCAGTATTGCGTGTGTCAGGTACAATATGCGGGACTTAAAGTGTTCCAGGACCGATGCAATTTAAAAATAAGCAAATAAACAAATAAAAACAATAATTGACATTTAGAAAAAAAAAATCTGGGTTATTGTCGGGTTCAAGCAGTCAATTGAGTTCGTCTACCAATGGAAAGAGAGTAAAGCAGATTTCCATCTCTAAACTAACATCTTGGAACGCTGGGTTGAGACCCAGCTGCAGCTGATGCTGCATTCAAGACAACTTGGGAATAATAAACTCTCAGTTGTCAAACTCTGGAATTACTGCTTCCAAAATAATAATAAAAAAAAAGGTGCTGTACATATTTTAATGTGAAGGAAACTGTGAAAATATGACAAACCTATTTTCCTCTTCTGAGTTAACCTGTAACTATAATATTGAATGATGGAGAGTAAATTTACTCTCCATCTCCATCTCCATTTACTAGGAGAATGTGCCTTAACTGCAGACAAAGGACTTAAAAATAGTAAAAATAATAATAACTAATATTAAATGTTAATGTAAATTTTGCAATTTACGATTAGAATATGATCTACAGTTGTTTTTGTATAAATTGAAACTGAATTAAATGGCTGAATTACTATCAGCAGACTGTGAAATCGGCTCACGAGGTTTTACAGGACCCCTCCCATATTCTGCTTCCTGAGTTGGAGTGTCTCCCCTCAGGACACAAACTGTGCTGTCCAGGCTGCAGGACACAAAGGAGGAAGATGACCTTGGTCCTCAGGCGCTGCAGCTCTCGAGTGCACACTCAACCCTGACCCACTTATAGGAACGGACACAACAATACAAACTTAGAACTGATCAGAAAATGTTTTTAAAACGGCACAAATGCACGTTGTAATTGAAACGGATAGTTTGTTGTATTTATTTGTTGTGTTTGCTCTTTATGTCTTTTTTGTTGTGTATTGATTGTGATTGCGTGTATTTCTAGCTGCTTTTTTTGGTCCCTGCCGACAAATAAATAGATAAAGTGAATTAAATTAAATTTGATAAATTGAATTCTTCCTTGAAAAACAAGTTATTATCCCCTAACAAAGACTAACAAAGAATTACGTTCTGTACGCGCGTTTATGATTATTTCCATCTGCTCTAATTGTGTTAGCGTACACGCTGGGATTTTCTCCCGCTACTTCACAATAAAAGCGACCTCTTTGTTTTGAAAAACCTTGAATGTGATGCGGACAAAAATGTTGCGTTTAACGCGAGCATTAACTTGATCTGGCACGCTGCCAAGACGGCGAAGAATGAAAAGCTTTTATCAAACATCGTTTTCTTGTCAGTCCCACCTTTAGTGAGGCGTAAGGGAGGAGCAGCCTCCTCTGTGGCGCTCAGGAAAATCTTCATGATTTTATTTCTTAACGTGAAGAAAACGTGACTGGTTCTTCTAACTCTCGACCGTGTATCTTCTTCCTCCAGGAGCATGGGATCCCCACTAACATGGGCTATGCGGTGGCTCCCCACCACTCGGGCGTGTACCCTGTCCACATGCAACTGTACGATGCCTGGAAGAAGGTGTGGGGCATCAAGGTGACCAGCACGGAGGAGTACCCGCATCTGAAGCCAGCTCGCTTCCGACGAGGTTTCATCCACAGCGGCATAAGCGTAAGACCTCCTTTCATACGCTCAGAAAGCAACGGTCCCGCGGTAAACGGATAATGAGTCTCTGGGAATGCCTAACACTTGGTTTCTCAACATCTATTACCTTTTCAGCCAGTAAATCCCTTTCACGGTTCCCCTCCATCATCTACATATTCTGTCCTTCATGCAATAATTATATCTCCACCTCTACCTCCTCCAGTTCCTTTGTGTTTATTCCTGCCTCATGGCCAGCAGCTTTTCTACATCCTGCCTTCGCCCATCAATCATTCATCCCTCTTCTCTGCTTTTCTTAAGTCGTGTCCCTAAGGACGATGAACAGAGTTTTATTTTCATTTATCGTATTTCACCAAGGCAACAGAAGTAAAAAGAAAAAAAAAAAAAAGGGCAGTCGTCTCATTATTCCTGTTAGGCCGCGGCGTTCCATCTGTGGAGTGGGAGATGATAATGTAGTCAAGTGAACCAGTCTTGCATGAGACACCTGTCTGGGTAGAGCTGCCCAGCAGGCCTCGGCACCGTAACGAAGACTGACATGTCTGGCAACGGCGTAGCAAGTGTCTGCACACAGCCAATCACTGAAATGTCAACATCCTGGAGAAAAAGAAAAAAAAAGAAAATAAGAAGAAACTGGCCTTTATTCGACTTCGCAGCGTTATGCGGCCCTGAATAATACAGTTATGAGTGCAAAATTATTGTCGAATAGATTACATTCAGGAGGCTCGGAAGAAGGAAAACATCTTATCCGTTCCTTCCCCAGGTTGACCTTCAGGGCTGATAAGAAACAGTGCGGCCTCAGTCCAGTTCTTTTGTGGTGCTGGTATTTCGTTCGGCCTGTGTGGTCTCGCGGCTCTGTCCCCGTCCTTGAGATAGCGCCGTCTGAATGGACAGTCTCCGCTGCTTGCTTACTGATGATTGATATTCAGTTCCCTAGACACTCCAAACTGTAAATGCATTTCCATGAATTTCCATATAGACTCAGAGTGAATAAGAGGTTTGCTTTGGCTAGATGAGCTGCATAATATGAATGTTATTGAAAGCAAACAATGTGTGGGGTAACTGCCTGGAGTACTGACAGCTCCGCTCTGCTCTCAGCGGACTTCTGATAGCGAGTGTGTTTATTTGTGCGAAGGCATTTCTTTGTGATCTCTTTTTTGTTGTTACGTCAGAGCGTATTTTTCTTTCCCTTTCAGTTTGCTGACATTGTGTCTGTTTTCGAATCGCAGGTGTTGCCCAGGCAGACGTGTGGTCTTTTCACGCACACCATCTTCTACAAAGACTACCCGGGCAGTCCGAATGAACTGGACAAGCTCATCAATGGAGGAGAACTGTTTCTCACTGTTCTGCTGAACCCCGTGAGTCAATCGCGCGTCCGCACAGCGCTGCGTTTGTCTTGCACACTTGGAAACCCATTTAACTGCTGGTGCAAATTGAAATTTAAACAAGGGAGAGGACAATGACTAGTCAGTGACTCATGCAGTGATGTCTGCATCGAGCACTTCTCTTTTCCCACTACTGTGAGAGGCTTCTTTTCTCTGAGACAAAACGCAGTGTTGGAAATTGCTTGCATTTGTCAAGATGCTTAGTTTGAAACGGTGTTTAAAAGATCACTTTTGTTGGCATCTCTGCAAAGCCTGCCGATGATAATGTTTAAAAAATGTCTTTAAAGGAAGAAATGTTCAAACTGTGGAATGCAAATTGTTTAAGACATGTCGTCGTTTGAACTCTTTTCTTCAAGACGGTTAATTTAATCCTAAATGGAAAGTACTCGTCCATTCACTAGCACTTAATGAGGCCCTACTGTACAAGAATTGTTAGTTTTTTTTTGTGACCGGGTGCCCCTACAGTTTTGAAGAGCAATTCATTTTTCATGCCACTGTCATGAGGGAGCTGACAGTTTACACACACACACGGCCAAACATGAGTAAAGTGCAGCGGCTCGAGATGTAGCAGGTCAGGTAACACCGTGACGCTCCCATCAGCGGCTAACGCGCCAGTCACAGTTTGGATTTTGCTCGGCCTTCCTCTCGCCACCTCTCCTGTACTTACTCCTTCTTTAGTGTGGCCTCGTGCTACGATGTCTGTATTGAGAATACAGAGTTACCTTCTTCTTACAGCTGTTCCATAGTAAGTTATGTGTGAAGTGTTGCACCCTTCTCACGGGTGGTGGTAACCAAACAGGTGTTCAGAGCGCTGATGAAAGAGACGTCATTCTCTCTGCAACGAGCCAGTGTACCTGCCGCCACAGTTATTTTAGAAGCCGTTATTTCAAGGTTAAAATAACAGCTGTTATTGTTTCTTTACCACGGACGCTGCCTCAATGCTGATGAGACAATTAAAATTCATTATGCTCAATAGTATTACCAGTGGAAGAGTGAAAAGGAGGCTAAAAACCGTGAGATGAGGAGTTCCCTTATTTATTATATACTAGATTTTATTTTATAGTGTGAACTATAATGAATGTTTTTGTTACATTCTCATATTTTATTAAGTTCCTAAGCTTAAGATACACTTTGATATATAACATCAACATACACTCATCACTTTAGAAGTCGTAATTACCTCATCTTATTAAGTAATACCTAATTGTTTCAGCTCTAATTGACACCATATAATTTAATGTGTTTCTAATGTATTCGGGTCTTAGCACCTGTTCCCAGTTTAGGCCATGTTGAGTTTCCCTCCACCCATGTACTAAACCGTGCTCTGCTTGTTCATCGCACACACAGATCAGCATCTTCATGACCCATCTGTCCAACTATGGGAACGACCGCCTCGGCCTGTACACCTTTAAAAGCCTCATGACGTTCGTCAAGACGTGGACCAACCTGAAGATGCAGACCCTGCCGCCCATTCAGCTGGCTCAGAAGTACTTCAGCCTGTTCCCCTCGGAGAGAGATCCCCTCTGGCAGGTGGGAAGACGTGCGCAGTACAAGATTCACAAGTTCCTGTGCATTTTTATTTTTGAACGAGCTACATATACCACGCGTTACACCGTCGTCCTTAGCAGCACCGGTGCAGACACGGTGACTTGAGTGAAGACCAGGAGATTGAGTTAACCTGCCTTCTCTTGCACTTTTAAATGTACATAGTGTGTAAGACTCCCACCTAAAACAAACTGTTTGTGTGTGTGTTTTTTTGTCGGGCTACAGGATCCTTGCGAGGACAAAAGGCACAAGGACATCTGGTCCAAAGAGAAAACATGTGACCGCTTCCCCAAACTGCTCGTCATCGGGCCTCAGAAGACAGGTGAGTCACAGGACTTCAGCACCCTCTACAGGACGGACCGGGAAATGATGAAATGGGAACTTGACATTCAGTTCAGAGCTGAAGTTATTTCTTTGAAGTTGTACGTTGTTCCTGTTATTTGCATTTTACAGAAGTACACCTTCTTCTCTGTTTTCTCTAAGACATCTAGCGTACAGTTTTAATTAATTATCATTATTATCGACGTTAATAAAATTGAGCTGAATGTTTTTCAGCCATAAATTCCTAAAACCTTTTTTCCCCTTTTTTCTCCATCTCTTTCTCTATGTCACTGGTCACTTCTCTTTTTTTAGGAACGACTGCCCTTTACCTGTTTCTCGGCATGCACCCTGACCTGACCAGTAACTACCCCAGCAAGGAGACCTTTGAAGAGATCCAGTTCTTCAATGGGCACAACTATCACAGAGGCATTGATTGGTAGGAAAAACTTGTTTCCTGCCAAGATAACTGAGGACACAGGTCTAGAGTTAGATATGTGATAAACAAATGTTGAGTACGTTTTGGTACACGTTATCTGTTTATAGGTACTTGCAGGTATACTACAGTGTATCTCATAATTCAAAAGCTAAATGCAAATGATGCTAGGACATTACAACAACACCTTCCTTCATAAGTGACACTCCAAAGAGCCAGACCTGCAACACGGTTAACACCTTTTTTTTTTAAAGAAAAAAATAAATAGGTGTTGTTTGTATGGAGTTTCCTGTGCATTTTAATTTAATTCATTTCAACCTGCAAAGCTTCTCACGTCACAGCACCTGAAAACAATCCAACACAAAATTTCCTTGGCAGGCTGGACATTGCTGAGTGGGCAGCCCAGATATCAACATTGTATAACACTATACAATGTTAGATTTTTTTGGGGGTTTTTTGTATGTCTGGAGCCAAGTTGTCGTGCATGGCCGGTCACCCACGCGGCAAACGCAGAAATCCTCTTTATCTGCGAGGAGCAAATTGGACCAGATCAACTGTGGCTGCTTGTAACACTTTCGGTGTTTGTTGTGTTGCAGGTATATGGAATACTTCCCTCTGCCCTCCAACACCAGTTCAGACTACTACTTTGAGAAGAGTGCCAACTACTTTGACTCTGAGGTGGCTGCTCAGAGGGCTGCAGCCCTCCTCCCCAAAGCTAAGATCATCACCATCCTCATCAACCCAGCGGACAGAGCTTACTCCTGGTACCAGGTCTGTCACAGTCAACCTCAAACATTCCTTACTGATCTGTCGATAGCTGCACATTTTAGATCAGGGGTCATCAACAATTTCCAGGTCAAGGATCCCTAACTGATGATAGAGTAAGTAGGGACCCCCTACTTACTATATGTGTTTCACATTAAACTTGATCATCATTTTGCATTAAATAGTAAGCTTTACAAATAATTCACACGTTTAAATATTACGGTTATAAATTTGAGGCTGTGTGGGGACTGAATAAGCTCTTAGCCAATTACGAGGAACCTGACAGAGTCAGCGTGCAATATGCAGCCTCCTGATTGGCTCAGCAGTGATATGGGCGGGGCCTGCTCTGTGTAGGAATGTTAGCTTGACAAGTCTAGTGAAACAGTGTGCTATTGAGACAGCTCCTGTATCACTGAATGAGTGAAGTTCCAACTGAAAGATAACTCCTCCTGCCTCCATTTATCCCTTATACATACACTAAATAATTCTTTCTTTTCTGCGTCTCCAACAGCACCAAAGAGCCCACGATGACCCAGTGGCGTTGAAATACTCCTTCCACGACGTCATCACCGCGGGTCATGATGCTCCAGTCAAACTACGGGTCCTGCAGAATCGCTGCCTGGTGCCGGGCTGGTACGCCATCCACCTGGAGCGCTGGCTCAACTTCTACCACTCCAGCCAGGTATTACTTTCATGCACTGCGGTCAGCCCAAGTCTCCTCACGTCCGGGTGTAAAATAAAAAAAAAAAAAACAGTCAAGTGTTTGTGATAAAGGTGAATTGTGTTTTGTATTCCTTAAAGTCGGCGTATTAAACCCACTCGACCTTGAGGGAAGGCAGCTCTCTTTTAAAGACAAAAATTAAAAATTGAAACTGGTGACGAATTTTCAAGCTTCACAGCCAAGATTAAGTATGCTGCTTTATTAAACAATAATATCAATGATGATCTGTTTGAATTAATAAAGGACTTTTAATTCAGACTTGAGGCTCGAGTCTTTGAGTTATTGTAGTAATAAAAACCAGGAACAGAATTTTTTAAATTGTTGTGATAATGATTGTTTTACAGGTTTTACATGCGCAGCTGGTCCAGTTCTAATGTTTGTGTTCTTTTCCAGCTGTTAGTTTTGGACGGACAGATGCTGAAGACGGAGCCTGCCTCAATCATGGACAAAATCCAGAAGTTTCTTGCCCTCACCAACATTATCAACTACCACAAGATCTTAGCGTAAGTACCCCCTCCCCCCACTACCCCTCCCCCACGGTGCCAAATTTAAATGCAGGAATCTTTTCCACACTTTTTCTTATATTTGTTTCCCGTCATCACTTCACTGCCACTGTCTGAAAAAGAGTTAATACGCATTAAATGGAAATATTTATATCCAGCTATTGTCAGTCTCCTGCAGTCCTGCATTAATTAAGTTACTCTGAGCTAAAAAAAAAAATGCATTTTGTCTCATGGATTTTCCATAATAAGGTTAACTGGACTTTTAAAAGTCTGCTGTTTGACCTTACTGAAATAAATATGAGTGAATATACAAATACAGTTTGGTTTAACCATTAATCCACTCAGAACAAGGCTTCTTTCTCTTCCGTTTCTAAGCGTGACTGTCACACGTCTATAAATTGTTTATTGGACTTGTGAAGTCATCACTCATTCTCATGCGTGGACCTCCTACAATTAGATTCACGATGAAAACAGCCTGAAAGTGTGAAACCGAAAAACTCGTCGTGACTGGAAAACAGAACAATAAACAGAGAAACATGAACAGCGCATATTTATTAGTGGAAGAGGATTTGAAAACATTTCTAGCGTAAAGCTAAGATGACTGCAGGGGAATTTGGTAACGTTAGAATGAAACTCTACATTTTGTGATATTTGTTTTGTCTCTTGTGTTCAGGTTTGACCCTAAGAAAGGCTTCTGGTGTCAGCTGCTGGAAGGAGGGAAGACAAAGTGTTTGGGGAAGAGTAAAGGACGCAGATACCCTGATATGGACCCTGAGGTACGATCATTTAGTAAAATATCATCTTCAAAATAAATGCCCTCCACAGTATATTTCATGTGCTGAATTTTCTTAACTTCTTGTGTCTTTCAGTCTCAAGAGTTCCTCAGGGAGTACTACAGGGATCACAACATTGAGCTGTCCAAGCTGCTCTACAGGATGGGTCAGCCGCTGCCCAGCTGGCTCCGAGAAGAGCTGGTCCACACCAGGTAGCAGCACCGCGGGGGGAAGACCACAGCTCCACACACTGAACCACTGCTCTACCCTGCCGGGAGCGCCCCCCGCTGGCCAACAGGCCTGAAAGATCCCAAATAGTTTTTTTTGGCAGAAACTGGAAAATGTTGAGATTTGAGGATATCGAAACCCGGACTCAAAGCTTAACTGTGATCTTCCCAAACAGGGCAACAGTGGACAAACCAGGAACATTGAAGCCCTAATGTCCTGAAGAAGAAACGGGGAAGAGTAAGAGATGCACATGTGAGGGACTTTCGGTGCTTGATAATCACGCCTCCGTTCCCCTTCTCATCTTCGACTTCTTCCTGGAAATCAAAGAGGGGAGTAAAGAGTCCGAAGCTCGAGCTGTCTTCAGGTGACGGAGACGTGAACACTTTGCCTCCGGCGATTGTTGGGCTGTGGCGTTTGGAGCGAAAATTCGAAACGGGCGACACAGTGGTGACTGTAACGGACGGCGGCGCGGTTGGCAGAGAGACCCTGGTTGCAGATGCATTTGATATAAGTGTTCGTATGAGAGGACAGTCTCGACTTAGGCTGCATGTCGTAGCCTTACTTGATAGGCCTTGGTAGAATCTAGTTATCGCATTTACAAGTGCCAGGACAGAATCTTCATTAAACTATTACCACGTGGACTTGAGGGTTCTTTTTTTATGTTTTGTTTCTTTTACTCTTGTTTTTTTTTTTTTTTTTTGTCATTGTTTTTGTTTTAACTTTTTTCGAAAATGCGGACTGCAATGTATTATTGTAGAATGTACCAAAACTCAAACATCAGTAGTGGTTTTCATATAGGCCGGGTGTACAGTGCTGTTATTTATACAGTTGTTATTTGGCTCAGCTCCACTACCGCTGAATTGGCTGAGGCGGGGACGGTAGGGATAGGCGTCGAAAGCACAATATTTTAGTGAACATCGGTTCTGAACATACTGGAAAGCACACTAACAGAATGGCTCCTACAACAATCTGTGAAGAAGACCTTAAGCTAGCTACTGTATTAACTGAGCACTCTGGTTCGACAGTGTACAGAACAAGGTGGTGCATCGCAAATATCTGTTCTCATTGGATTCCTGTATATTTTGACTTCTGTTTAGTTCCATTTACGGGGGAGGGGGGTTCAAGTTCCTGGGGGGGGGTCGACTGTCTCGGAGTAAAGCAAAAGCTGTAAAGCCTCCAGGCTTAAAGACAGAACGGCCAGAGAGACCATACAGGCATTTCGTTGTCGGTCGAGGTGTTACCACTGCAACTAGATGTCAGGCATAGATAACAAAAAAAGCTGCTCTTACTGCAATAGTTTTGTACAATGTTCTAATATAATAACAATGCACACGTCGGCCCATTATTTCCTGACTTTGTAATGTACATAAAACCCCTCGGTAGACCTAAATTATTGAATGTGTTTGGGTTTACGCTCTGCATCAGCCCGTTCTCATGGTGTGAAATGTCAGTGCTGTTCTGAGGGGGAGTCTGGATTCTTGTGTCGCTAAGATGGTTTCCTCTCGTGTCCTCTCACTGCCAACTATTGTACAAAGGTACTGAGTCTCTCCATATAAAGTATTAAGTGATAACACATAACAGCAACGATGGTACTAATCTCCTGGACTGTATGATAAAGATTTGTAATTGTTGTCAATAATTTTTACAGTGTAACTAATATTGTCGGTGCTTTTTAATTTGCAAATAAAACACCACTGTATTTTTCACAAGCTGGATCTTTTCTTCCCCCTCACTCATCAGAGTTTCTGCTCCCATAGAATAATAATGATATTTATTTATATAGTAATATGTTTTTATTTCATGGGTCGCTACTCATTAAAAGCTGGAAGGATAATGGTGAGTGCTTTTTTTTTTTTTTTTCTTGCAGAGATTTCTAGAAGCCTGCCAGATTCCAGTCATGTGGTATAAGAGCAGACTGGTTTCTCATTTGGTTTCACTTCAGCAAACAAACCGCTTAAATACTTTGCATGTTCATAAAGTACCGGCCTGTTCAGGAAACAAAATAAACTCCGCAACTCTTTAGTTCAGTGGTGTTAAACTCATTTTAGTTTGGAGGTCGCATTCAGCCCACTTTGATCTCGTGGCCCAAACCAGTAAGATAACAGCACAATAACCTATAATCGGCAACAGCCTGTATATTTTTTTTCCCATTTATTTTAGTACAAAGAAGAACAAGTAAATTAGATGAATGTTCACTTTGAATAAACTATCTATTTAAGGGAAAATGTGCTTAATTTGAGCATATTGCTGTCTGCCGTTTGGTCCTGCGTCTCAGTGTTGTGTCCTGTCCACTTCCCTTTCTAAAGCAGTGGACACATTAGGACTAGCAAAAAAAAAAACTAAAGTCTTCAATGTAATTTGCTCATTTTGCAAATTCACAATGCGGGCCAGATTAGAACCTCTGGCGGACCGCTTTTAGTCCACGGGCCGTATGTTTGACAACTGTTCCTTAGAATAATTATTAAATTAAATTAGATAGATAGATAGATAACTTTATTCATCCAAATGAATCCAAACTGGACCTGAACTATATGCTTGTTCATTTAACCGCACCAACGAACAACAACAAAACATAAAGAAGCCTCCTCTGTAGTTATTCCAGGAAATAAACCTTGGTCATACCCAACAAAGACGACTGACGTATTAAACTACTTACTACAGATCTGACATGTGAACAGCCGTAAGAATAATTATATATTTAAAAATAAATGTTATGTGGATGTTTAACCAAATCCAAGGTAAGCAAGGTAACCAAGTGTGCACTTGTACATTTTAATTTCTTGATAAGAAAGAAAAGAAAGCCACGTCTCTTGTTTCAGGAAATAAACAGTGTTCAAAATAAAGAAAGATGACTGGTGCATGATGAAATTAATCTAATGGATGGCAAATATTATACACATATATATGTTTTATATGTTCCTTCTTACCTTCGTTTACTTTCTTTATAAAGTAATGGTAAACTCACTAAAGAACTATTGAGCTTCACATAAGGAAAATTCCAAGTTCGAAGTATAAATTTTGCAATACCTTATTATACAATTAAATCTACCTTTAGAAACTCATTTCATGAACTACGATGGCTTAGAAGTAACGAAAACGATATTAGTACATGACAATAGAAGGAGTTCGGGGATTAATAACAACAAGTCCAACTCCTTTCTCTGTAGTCTGCCTCTGTGAACAAGTGACGCTGTTAAATTCGACCAATCAGAGCTCTCTCCGCTGATCCATCCCACAGCATCTCTCACCGTTCTCTAGAATTTGTTAGGGGCTCCTTCCTCATTTGAGTCACAATTTAGGAGATTGGTCTGTGTTACTTTCTTCAGTTTGGTGGTTTGACGAAGACACAAGAGAAACTCACTGGACAAGATGGAGCATCCTGCAGAAGAAGTGCCCAGGGCCAGAGGAAGCCTGACAGGCAGTGAACAAGCCCTTCTGGGACCTACAATAAGAGGGTGAGAGGAGCTAGTATAACATATTGGTACTAGCAGAAGTGTTTTGTCTATAATTTTGTTTAATTTTTAGCCAAGCTATAAAAGAGAAACCACAGAAAAACTTAGACTCGGATTAAACTGTTATTATTATTATTATTGTTATTTTTTACATGTGAAATTAGTAGCAAACACGCACTAATAGTTTGACTCTATTCATTTAGCAATTAACAACTTTTAAATTTAAAATTTTTAATTCACACCTCAACTGCAGACTGCGACATACAGGGGCTTTCCACTTCACAGGGCGTCTGCCTAGTAACTAGTGACGTTATCGTTGGTTTTCTTCAATGGTTCGGTAGAAAAAAAAATAACATTGGTCATTTTTCTTCATCTCAAGGTTAAAATATTTAAGACTTAAGAGCGTTATACTTTAACACTCTTTGGGAAGTGTTTATAAAAGCGTCTAATTAGACATTATTTACAGGCACTTAGAAAATCAATACATGTCTTGGTTAAAGTTTCATTTTCAATTTGCGTCAGATATTATTATTTTATGAACGATTTGACGATTTGACGATTTTTTTTACACCTGTCTATATTTCTCAAATGAAGTTTCAGATGTAGTTTCATCTACTTCCCTGCAGCTCCCAGGAGGAGTCTGCATAGTAACAAGTGACGCTCGTGTTCTATTGGCTGAGGCAGGATGATCATTAACCCTATTCCAAGTTTCTGTTTTTCATTTCCTTTTTTCTTCTTTTCTTGTTGGTGTGTTTTTATTCTTTTTAAATATAAAACTTACAGTAACAATATCCCAATTTTATTTAGATGTGGTGTTTTTTTCTGGCGTGTGGATAAATACTTTCGTTTTTACATGTTCCTCCACATTATCTTAAAACTAATTATTACAGAACTGACAGAAATCAAATGTGGAGTGTGGAAGTCACAGAGTGGTTAATGTGGATACCGCTATGGTGGACAATTCCCTCAGAAATTCCCTACTCTCCTTACCTGCATTTCCCGTGTCCATCTCTTTAATACAGTTATCGAATAAAGGTGGAAGAAATTAATATTTCTTTTAAAAGGGACATGTTAAACCAAATAAATATAATATATATATATATATATATACATACACACACATCCGAACTAGTAAAACTACTCAATAATTGTCGATCTTTTTCTGCGATATTATAAAATGCGTGGGCCTGTTTATGACCATGCCCTTCACACCAACGGTCTTTTGTTGTCCTCGACTGTCTGGCTGCACTTTGGGAAATACCCCTAATTCACTTTGATACCGTGGAATTTATTCAAAAAGTTTAAATTACATTTTTAGTTCTACTCGGTTTTGCTATGTGTCAGGCTGCTCCCACGTCCCACCCCCTCCCCCGCGTACAGACTTCTTATCCCGTCTCCTGCTATTTAACCCTATTCAAGTGATAATACATTGTTCCCATTCGTCTCCCAGGGGCTCCAACAGCCGCGCCCTGAAGATTGCCGGCCTGACGACCCTGGCATGTCTTCTGCTGGCCAGCCAGGTCTTCACCGCCTACATGGTGTTTAACCAGAAGCAGCAGATCCACACGCTGCAGAAGAACTCAGAGAGGATGAGCAAGCAGGTGACCCGCTCATCACAGGGAGGTAAGAGGGAATTGAAATCTTAAGGGCAGGCAGGGGGATGGCCAGATAGGGATGCGTCTTCCATCAGCAGAAAAGAGGAAGTGGAGGAGTTGGAGAGGGAAGTGAGATTTTACTTTTTGGACACTGATGTAAAAGTTTGTCTTGCGGTGATGTCATCGTCGTTTTGAAATCATACTTTTTTAATGTCACAAAGAAGAATTAGATCTCACTAGACTGCGTGATCAGGCTTTTATTGCATGTGTGTGGACATAGGGAATATTCAGTGGAAATAATGAACTGAATGCGTTCAGTCGGAGACAGATCAGGTGTAATAACTGATCTGATACCAAAATTTCTACACACAGATGTGCAGCACAAAACCACACATACAGCAGCCAATAAAAATAACCTGCACATGTCTGGATTAGTCGCAGTCATAATCTATATTGTTACATATTGTCTTAGAACTTATTTTCCCCCATTCCTTAGATTTGATTGCAGTTGTTAAGTTGTCTCTGTCTTTCAGCTGGTGCTCCAATGAGGATGGCCATGCCCATGAAGACCCTGCCCCTGCTCATGGACTTCAATCCAGATGAGGACTCCAAGAAACCCACAGAAGTGAGTTATTGTCTACTTCTCGGAACAAATACATTTAATTTGTGCCTGAGTGTCTTCTGCAAACTGTAAATTTAAAATGATCAAATGCGAAACCTTCAAATATACCGTCTCACTCCTCTGTTCCCTCTGTAATTGCAGGAGACCGCTGTCGTTAGTGTGGAGAAACAGCTGATGGAGCTCATGCAGGTGTGTGTTCCTCTCAGCGTCCTATGAACTGTCAGCAGTTCTCACATTGATACACTGCTGTCGCTGTAAACGCTATAATTTTATTTTATTTTTTTTTCTTTGCAGGACTCCAGCATGCCACACTTCAATGAGACCTTCCTGGACAACCTGCAGAGCCTGAAGCAGCAGATCAACGAGAGCGACTGGAAGGTGAAGCCTCACACACACTCTTGTGACGACCAACACGTCTGGCATAAATCACGCGTTCTCGTCAGTCATGTTTGTTTCGTTTTTTTCCACTCTGCAGAAATTTGAGTCCTGGATGCGCTACTGGCTGATCTTCCAGCTGGCACAGCAGAAGCCTCCAGCCCCACCCACTCAGTCAGGTTACTACGACTTTCTCTTCTTTATGCGTCAGCATTTAGCTCATGCTCTGGCCCACATTTTCTCTATGGCAAAAGGGGCAAATTGCATTTCCTGCCCCAGCAGTATTGAATTAAAGGGCCCTCGCTGTGATATATTACAGGGGCTTGTAATTCATAAGTGAAACAAGATGTAAAATGTCAACATTGGGGTTTCATTAACAGCCAAACCAGATTTAGCAAAGACAGGTAGTCCAAACTAGTGAAATCTGACATTCGGTAAATACAGAGCGGCCCCAGTTGTGGAGTATTGTCAATGCACTGTAGGATCTTGGGAGGTTTATGGGGTTTTATGGTTGTTATTGTAAAAAACAAAAAAACAAAACAAAAGCAAATTGTCCATCATGCTGCACAATCTGCGTCATTTAACGTCCCGCTGTTCTCCACCCTTCCCGTCGGTTAGCCCCTTTGATCAAGACCAAATGCCAGATGGAGGCGGCACCTGGAGGCAGCAAGATCGGCTCGTACAAGCCCCAGTGTGACGAGCAGGGACGCTACAAGCCCATGCAGTGCTGGCACGCCACCGGCTTCTGCTGGTGCGTCGACGAGAGCGGCAACCCCATCGAGGGCACCTCCATCCGCGGCCGCCCCGACTGCCACAGAGGTAGAGGACGCGGATTCAGAAACCTTTTAGGTGACTGCATTGCGAATGACGACTGATGGTGTTTTTTTTGTTTTTTTTTGCTGTTAATTTTAGGCGCACCCGCTTATGGCCGCCGCATGATGGTCCCACCCATGCTGATGCAGAAGACCTTCAACCCAGAGGAGGGTGAGTGCATTAGATTAATCCTTTCACCTGACTACTGCTAGATCCAAATGATCGTTTATTTAAAGCATTTCACACATCGTCACTTTCTGTGTTTCTTTTTTTTTTTTTTTCTTTCCAGACAAAGCATGAAGCCCGGCGTCTCTTTTCAACCAGCAATCTCAGCAAATATAATTAACTGGTTATGATAAACCCATTGCTTACCTGCCCATAATGACAGTTTTGATTCCCTGGTGAGCTTTTCCTCCACATATTGCATTGATTTGAATCCCTTTACTGCTTAGCTGCTTGAAATCAAATAAACAGAGGCCTGTTACATGTTAGTGCTTTTAATCATTTTCTAATTTTTTACCTTTAAAGGGAATTTATTATGGAGTGTTCATATAATCTACATTAAGTACATTAAACTATGTGAGTGTTAAATGTGTTTGTTTGTAAAAGAAAGCTTAAAGGGTCAGTTCACCCCAATCACACACACACAAAAAAAAAGAGGAGGAAGAGTTCCAACAACACTCAGCGGAAGATTCTTATGGTGCGCGCAGTATTGGAAATGTTCATTTAAAAATGCAAACAGCCAAAAGCACCTTTTTTTCCGGAAATGGTGTCCCATTCCCCATTGTTCGGAGGGAAGGCGACGCTGTTTCTGGAAAGAGGTGGGGCTGTTTGACTTTTTTGAATGAGTTATCATTTAATGTAATTTGGGTGAACCTACCCTTTAATGAATGTAAGCACACGAGCTGACTTGACCTCTGTGTTTGTGTTCGGATGGTTAAATAAAGTTCTCCTGACAACACAGTTTGCATTTTTAACTGCTAAAAGCTGTAGTGGTAACAAGGCCTGAATAAAATTTGACCTGATTAGATGCAGTGACGTGGTTCATTTATGGGTTGTGTGGCATCTTTTTCTTGTTTTCAGTGAAGCGTACTAGATTCAATCAGTTTTTCACACACTTGAATCATTCTGCTTTAATTCTCGTTCACATCTTCATACTCGTACAAAAGAGAGACGCATTTTATTACCAGACAACAGTATGCTATGCTGCTTCCTGTTTGCTGTCCATTGAGGAAATGATGTCCAGAAGACCCGACTGACAACAGCAGACAACAGGATTGAGGATGTTATTGATTTGGTACGAACACCAATAGCAGAAAATCAGAAGTCTTGGAGAATCTCTGACTTATTGAACAAATCTTAAACTGGTGGGTGGTCCAACACAGGACTTGTATAGGTTTCAGAAGGTGTTTTGCCACAGATGATCACTTACAAGCCATTAATGACAACATTAATACTGGTCTTCACAGAGGGAATAAAAATATATTAACATTATTCAATGAGATTTTCTTAGTCTGAAAATTGGTTCGTTTTTAATGGTTTATAGCGGATCTGTGAATAAAATGGAAAACAATAAGTGAATCAGTTTCCAATGAATATAATTTTAATAGTACAACAACATCTCTATGACCTAAAAAAAATTAAATGTGTGCGAATCATCTCTCAACTGCGCATAACATGTCCTAAAATGACGACGACCGGATATCCACCTTCATGACCTCACAAATAAACCCAGATGCGGCCTCTCGGCTGATGGTTGTAACTCTACCCTGATCACTGAGACCAGTGAAAGTATTCGGCCTCATTAATAATTAACCCCGCTGAAAGGAAATCCAGGTGAGACGGCTTCAGAGTTGTTTCACATACGTGCAGGATGGCCACTGTAAACACGAATGCACCTGTGAGTATATTTTGTCTGTACGTTTTTTTTTTCCGCGCCAGTGAATGCACCTTATGGCAGAATACTGGAAAAGATAATGAAGTCCGGTTCGTCTGAGTCTTTGATCTCCAACTTTCCACAGACAGGTGAGGGATCTGAAGCAGTAAGAGTGGGAGTGTTACTTACTACAAACCCAGGTAAACACAAAGAGACAAACATCTGAGAATGCTTGAAAGGCATGCTGTTTCAGGGGAATGTTCAAGTGTTGTTGTTTTCTTTAATAAACAGATTGTAGAGACTGTGTGGTTATTAGTAAGGAAGGACGTGGCGTTGACTACAAATCAGCAAAGGTTGAGGTAAAAGATTAAATTAGTTCACCGCTGTTAAAAACCTCCCTGTCCTCTAAAACGTGTTTTATTTTTCAATCAGGATGCAAAGTCCTTCTCATTTGATCAAGTTGTGACTGCTGATAACATAGAGGTAAAGAGCTACTGACGTCTGTCTGAGATATACTCTTCACCAAACCTTATATTCACTGGAAAATGTTGTGATGAGCTAAACGCCTGAATATAAATCTGCAGAGTCTGCACTCTGAGCTCCTGCAGCCTCTCATCGAGTCCGTATCCAGTGGGTATAATGCAGCAGTGGTACTATGCGGCGCCTCCACAGAGCCGATGACAGCTCTGACTGACTGCAGAATCATCAGACAGGTCGAGCCCCGAACCAAAATACACGCAACAGTGGCAGATTTGATGTTTTTGCACTATTAATCTTCCTCTTGACTCTATCTCAGGTCTTGGCAAATCTTTTTAGTTGTATAGCGTCACAAGTGAAAGAGGAGTCATTCATTTCTGCCTCGTTCCTTCAGGTTTGTCCGATTGATGACACAGATGTGTTATACACACATTGCCATATAGAATAAAGTCTAATGTTTTTTAATGTCAGTTTTATCCAGATGGCGGTGCGGTGGACCTGCTGAGCCCCAAACAGACTCTACAACCTGTAACACATCCAGTCCTCGGAAGGTGTGTCACAATGAAGTGTATTATTTATGTCACTATTAAAACCCATGTATACGTTAAAGTGGATGAAATGTAAAAATAAAGTGAAGAATTAGTCCTTGTTGTTTTGCTCAGTCTTGTAGGAGGTCTTTGTGAGGTGTGTGTATGCTCAGCAGACGAAGCCTACACTCTGTATGAAACATGCAGGGAGGCTCTGAAGACGAATGCGGGGCCAATTTCCAGCCGGTGGGTCAAACAAACTCTGTCCATGTGATCCATTAACTGTATTACTTTTAAGTGATTAATTAGTAGTTAATCACAATAAAGCCCACTGATTATTCTGCCTTCTGTCAGTCAGCTCGGCATTTTCTGACATTTCTATATGAAGGAACTTGTTACCTGTTCATGGTTCATGGGCATCGATAACCGGTTCTTTTAAAAGAACACAGGTTCAATGCTTCAATATCATTGAAGAAAATGTGACAACACCACCGACATGACTAAGCATTTGTCAACGACACACGGCATTGAGAGTGCCATGTGTTCAACAATCTCCAGTCAACATGTGCGGCTGCCACTAAGTCTCAGCAGGGCAATGCTAGTGACGACTGTGCTATGGACAAACTTTTAAAACTTACCTCTTGTTTAGAAACTCAATACAATTTCACAGGAAGAATTGATAAGAGAATTGATAAAGAATCGGATCGATAAGCAGAATCGATAGTGACGTAGGCATCAATAAAATCGCATCGATGCCCATCCTTGTTCATGGTGTGTGTGTGTGTGTTTTTTTGTCCCAGATGCAGCTCCCTGTTTTCAGTGGCCGTTGAGTGGAAACTCCATCCAGAGGAGGTGGAGTCAGATGTCTGCCGCAGCAGACTGCAGCTGTTCAGCCTGGCAGGAGGAGCCAGCAGGACTGACCTCAGAGGGTCAGTGAGATATAGTGAGCTATCTATTACATGGGCCAGAGGAGCTAATAATCAAGTGACCTACCAACTTCTAAAGCATTATTCTGATTGTGGTCATCCATCATTCACATAACTTCATCTAGGCAGTGGAAAAGCCACCAAGTAACATGTTGTAATAGAGTCTCTTTAAACATTTACACTGCTTTATCGATACTATAATGATATGAGGAACCCATTACTATTGAGTTCTGGGAGTAAGAGCGGTGCCAGAAGAACAAAAAAACGCAGTCCTATTAACGCCACATCATCTCTCTATGGGCCAGTAATATGACATTAATGTTATTTCTGACAGTCAGCTCTCATAGAAGAGAGGATTATTATGGAAATGTAGAATAACTACAGTGTTGACTTTAGACTCAGACCTCGTTTCTCTTGATAAGGAAACATCAAATTCAACACTGCGAGGATTGCGGAGTGACAATGTTATTTCAAAAGGTAATGCTAGAGAAAAATAATGTGGATGCTGTGGTGGATGCATGCCTTTTGAATCACTGTTAGTAACAGCGGCAGCAAGGAGCGGCAAAGCTTTTGAGTACGAGGTGTGCGCAGGCATTTAAGGAAGTAATGAGCACAGCAGCTTATAACAATATGATTAAAAGGTGTACTGAATAAATTAGGGGGTGGATATGTGTGGTGTTGAAGGGGTGTGCCATATGAAAGTGGCAGCTTGCTGGCTTCACCACATTAGAAACACCTATACTTTTCTTGTTGTGACAACATTATTTTTCTTATGAATCAAAGATCTTCTGCCATGATTTTAATATTTTAATTTATGTGTTTTCCAGTGTCAGCCCACTGGTGAAGGTTTTGGACCAAATCCCAAATCCTACCGCCACACTCAGCATCAACCTTCTCCCTTTCCTTCTTAATGAGGCCTTAACAGGAAATAGCAGGACAGTCCTCATCTACTGCATCAGCCCTCAAGGTAAGTGGTCCTCGGGGCCAAATGTGTCACATGTTTATCTTAGAAACGGGTGCTGAATTGATGTTAAGCAGACTTCTGGTTACCTGATTCCAGGTCTTCTAGATGACGAGACACCTTGTGCCTTAGATTTGGCCTACAGAGCGAGACGTTTGGTAACTAAAGCAAGCACTGGTCGCTGGAGTCCAAGAACAACTGAGCGAGAGATTCGTGATAACATCGCAGATCTAAGAAGAGTGATAATGTCACAGGGGGAAAGCGAAGTTCACATATACAAGCTAGCTGAGCTGACTCAAAACCTGCAGGTAACTGACACAATGAGACTAACACTGAATAATGCTTTCACGGCACATGTCATGTGAGGTCTATTTGAGTTTGTAGCTGATGTTGTCTGCAATCGCTACAACAGGTTGTGAAAAATCAGTCATGGGAGAAGAGGAGGGAAGAGTCAGACAAGATGAAAGTCAAAATAAAGGTCTCAGTCTTATTTACTTTAATTTGCAAGGTTAATGTAAAAAAAGAAATCTCATTAAATTTGTGTCAGCAGACGAGTTCCATGTTTTAATTTTTAATTAATTTGGCAGAAAAACGTGTCCTTGAATGGCAGTCAGCGGTGTCCTGGAGATCATCACACTGAGCACAGAGAGAGTACAGAAGCAGCGAAATACCTTCAGGACCAGCTGAGACGGGAGATGGAAGAACACATCAGGGGTAGCATGCTGCGATTCGAAGAAATCTCACTTTATACACGTAGGACCAGTCATGAGCAGCATAATCTGCGTGTTTCTTACATTCACAGAAGGTAAAGGGAATGTAGAAAAAGTCCAGGAGAGGGTGGCGAGAATCCAGCAGCTGAAGGAAGCTCTCAGAGAGGAGACCCTAAAGAGTGGGGCCGCTGCAGGGAAATCTCCACTCTGTCAACAAGTATTTCCCATTTTAAACTCTCTATATTATTTCTGATTATTACATTATTTATATTATACAGAAGTCCCCAATGTGTGACAAAATCTAAAACTGTTTATTTTAATACCAACAATTGCAAAGGATTAAGTCCCAACATCCTCGAAACGAGCACTTCCTAATTATCAAATATTGCTAATTCAAGGTCATATCAAACTAGAAACGTTAATAATCATAAACAAATACGTTTTAACCTTTTCAACCACTAGATGGCAGACTAAAGCGCCCACTAATGACAAAATGGGTTTAAATAAAGCAGCAATAAAACCTAAAACTTAATGTCCCCATATGACGACGCAGGGTCTCTGGAGGTTAAAGATTAAAAACTGAAATTTCTCCTTCATTCAAGTAGTCAAGACTCTTCCACTGTCTCAGATTTTTCACAAGGACATTTCTGCATGTGTCTAGAAAGACACTCTCACCCTCCCTCCTGCTGAGAAATCACCCTTTAACATAATGCTGCCACCACCGTGCTCTACCATAGGGATGGTGGTGTTGTTAGCAGGAGCTGAACAGCACTGAGGGATAAAGTGCTGCTGAGATTGTTGTCCCTCCTAATGGACGACCACATAAGGAATAGTGAAAACTTGAGAGTTATTGAGATCACTGCGTTCAGATCGTTAGAGACAAGTTCTTGCCCTGGATCTTCAGTGACTTCTTTAGATTTGTCTAAAGTTATTCATTAATGTGCAGAAAAGGTTAAGGGATTGGAGCATATTTTGAAATCAGTTCATGTGTACAAGAGTTTTCAACCCACACTGAGACATTTATTTTGCTGTAGTTGTTATTGTTGTTGTAGTTTCAGTTGGAATACAACAAAGCAGAGGAGCGGAGGAGGCTACTTAAGGAGGATCATGGGAGATTAATTCGGGAGGAGGTGGAGAAAATGGAGAGGGAACTGGCACAGGAACAGCTACCGGTGAGATAATGAGATATGCCGCTGTTTAACATTACTCCGTTTGTGATCTGTCTTAGCTGCCAATGCTGAGTCATTTTAAATTCATGCACGGCTGGATTTGTGGTGAGCAGCGGAAAGACTGCACTTGCAACTTAATCCTGTTATTACCCTGCATTTTTTTGTGGTTCGGATCCATTCCTCTCTTAGACAGAAGGCCCTCAGAGAGAGCTGCTGGTCCTGACCAGAGAGAGGCAGGTCCTGGTGCTGCAGATAGAGGCCCTACGTGCTGAGGCCCAGCAGGCTGAGAGAGACCTCCAGGATCAATATCACAGACACCAAGCAGAGCTGCACTGTCTGCGGGAGGAGAGCCTGCAGGTGGGAGCTAGTGTGGTTAGCAAAGAAACTTACATTAGATGTCACATATACATTCCGTAATTAATAATTACTTTCAATTAGATGTCTGAATTGCCTGTTGTGTTAAAACTACAGCTGTTGCACATTTAAGTACACTTTTGGTTTCAAAACAGTAACAGTTTCCTACTGAAATTGCACCTTAGTTTGATTCTACAAAATACTTAAAAAAACAAAAAACCGAGCAAGCTCGTAAAATATGAGTTGTTTCATTAAATAACTGCTCCTTTTTTCATAACTGGCTGCTTGACAAAAAGCTTACTCAAGGCTTCTTTCAGTAGACCTCCATCCTGCATCGCCCCCCCGGTGTTTTTGTTGCGTTTTACCGCTCTGTAGGTTTTCAGAGTGTTTCGTCAGGTGACTGAGGAGCAGAGGAAGATCTCAGAGAGCAGGTACAGGAGCGTGCTGCTGGAAGCCGTGCAGGATGCCATCTACTTGTCTGCCCAGAACCAGCAACTCCAAGCTGACAACAAACAACTCCGTAAAGGTCATTATATGCCTCTTAACCTCTACCATGGAGGCAGGCATATTAAAGACAGACACTAAACTCTTTCCAAATCCTTCTGTTTTTGTTATTTACAGCACTGGGAGAGATAAAAGATACTCTAGCTGTGCGAAGTGATCCCACGGCTGACCTGATATCCCAGCAACAATGAATACACAATAAATAAACGCTGACTGAAGTTACTTTTTGACCATTTATTGGTTGTGTAACACTTTGTCTCCGACATCGTTTTTGGCAGAGAATGTGATACAAAATGTAGCAGCACTTTTCAGAAGAAATGTTTTGATTTAAAATACAATAATTACTTGCATCATGGAATACATTTACTGTAACAGTGTAACATAATAACTTTAAATGAACTCATCAGCTCTATTATCGTTTATGACTAATGGTAAAAATAGTGGTACAAGTCAAACACGTGTTGGAATCTGAATGAAGAGTCCAAGGCAGATGGAAAGAAGGCAGAAAATAAACCAAACCTGAAGGTGTCGGACTGTACTGAGGGCTCTATGAGGGCGGCTCCTTTGATTAAGACTCTACTATCTGTAATAGAGGTAAGCTGCCAGTCCAATCATAGCAACAGGTAAGGGGAAGGAAGGGGTAAGCTGCAAACCTAACATGACCCAAGACAACAGAGCATTAACCAGCATGGAAGAGGAAATGACAAACAGTCGTGTGATCCCGCTGCCATGCTTAAGAACCACAGACATCAGGAGTCCATTAGCCGCTTGTCCTGCTATGATGACCCAGACCACCCACGAGTAGCCCTCCAGAAAGCTCTTGTCGCTTGTTGCAGAGGAGAAGGACGACAGCCCATTAATGGCCACTCCAAACATGTAGAGGTAGAGATTCTGCAAGCTAAGGGGCAGCTTCTGGCTCTTCAACACCCTCTCTGTGTAAACTGCTGCCAGCCCCGAAAGAGAGCAGTACACTAGCACAAGGAAAAGCCCCCAAGCTGTGATGTGAAGCCTGGGACCTCCCTCAGACTCAACTCTCTCGGGGTCCTCTAGATCCAAGCTGCTGTAGCTGTGGAACAACCCCGCGACCATGAGGAGCCCCAAGGCAAACCACTGAGCGGGCCGCAGCCTTTTGCCCAAACAGAGGGAGTACAGCAGAGCAGTGGAGGCGATTTTAAGATTAGAGAGGACTTGGTATGAGCTGGGATCCATGTAGGCCTGCATAATAACGACCAGGTTATTGTTGAGGGCGTAGAGCACAGCGGGGACAGCATATGGGGCCACTAGGACTAGTCGTGGAGGAGCGCGTAAAGCTGATGCACCAGCAGTTAGAACAAGCGTCGCCAGAGAGATGAGGAGTTTAGCTAATTCAATCATTACAACACACGAGGAGGAGCTGAAAGGGACTTGACCTTCTACTTTGGTGAGAGTGATGAGTGGTGCATGAGAGCCGTAGATGAGGACCATCAGCCCCAAGAGGACACCCCACTTAATCCTTTTCACCCACTGTCTCTTGATCCTCGATGGGGAGCCGGGCCCCACATTCTGGATCACAATCATTCCTGATGATTTGCAACAAACCCTTGTAATAATCTAAAATCTAAATCTAAATGCCCACTACAGTGCAAAACAATTAAATAATTAAGGTTATTTTGAAACGATGAGCAATTTCAAGCATTAAAATATTCATTAAAATACTTAGACGTACTATTCTGTTTTAAGATGAAAACGCTGGAAATATCTGGAGGAAATGTTGTCTGTTTTACACAGGATGGGTTCAAAATCTTATGGTTATAAATAGCTGCTCCAGGCAGAACTGACACAGGTTATGAAACGTGAAGGACCAAACCTTAATACCTTGTAGGCAGAAACTCTCACATAATATCTTGCATGAACACTGCACAGATAAAAGCAGGAAACTCAACCTGGAAAAAAAAGAGAGAAAAACAAACCCCCCTCCCAGTCTTTTTCAACGAGTTCACAGTAAGTTCCACTTAAATGATAATATCCATGATCCCGTCTACGCAGGAAACCTTGAATTCCAACCTGTCACGAGACAGCAGCTGCGCGAGTGTTTCTTCCTCATGTGCCAGTCAGCCCAAATTACTTTGGTCCTTTTTTGAAGCTGTTCATTAACTCTTTGACGGTCCTTTCGATGTTGGGCACCTGATAGTTCTGTGCCGCGTATATGCCAGTGACTGTTCCCAGCAGCACCCCAGCGATGGCAGAGGACCGCAGCTTGGCCACCACATAGCCGGCCAAAAAGCCCTTCAGAAACGGAGAGCCCAGCACAGAGCTTCCCTACAAGAGCAAAACCTACAATAAGTATAATAATAACAGCAGGATTTTTAGCACAGTCCAATTATCTTGCCTGAGGAGACATATAATACTATAAATGTGAGAATGAGTGGCCCACGTGTCCCACTTTACATGCATTCAGTGAGAATTTTATACTGTATGTTACAAGTATATGTATTTATGTGTTTTGTCTCTCCATAACCACTGTGTTGCAGTAGATGGTGATCGATTTACAATACATGTGTAAAAATACACCATGCAATCCCACTTTAAAAACCTGAACTATGCCTTCAGCAACTCATATCGTGCTCATCGGGAACATTTATGTTAACTTACCTGGGGGATTCCTGCAGAGACTTCGTTTTCTACTCGCCTCTGAATCTCCTCCAACTGACTTTTGAGCTGCGTTAAGTCTTTCAGCTTTTTCAGAGGATCCTAAAAGAAGAGCAGTTCATCAACATCTGGATTAAGAAGCAATGTCGTTGTAAATCTAACTATGACACAGCTGACTTTGCTCTTAAAATATAATCTAAACGCACTGACAGCATTCTCGTGAGGAGCCTAACACCTACACTGTTCACTCCAACTTTTCTGCTCAGCTGTAGAGCCTCAACTTAACCAGCTCATCGGTTCTGATTATTTAGTCATCCTCGCCACGAGAAATCAGTTTCAACACGACAGACCGAAGTGCTGCCAAACGTCAGAGGAGACACGTGAAACTAATTTATTTCAGCACACACCACATTCACTCACTCACCTTGTCATCCGCCATTTTTGCTCAGTAGGTTGATCGGGAATCGACTCGTAAGCCTGGCAAGACTAATCGAGCTTCGTCAGCTTGATTAGTCTTGTCTGAAAAGCTTATGTCCGGCGTGTCTCGCTGGTAGTTAAAAACCGATGGTTTTAGCGTTCAGGGAGCGCATGGAGAGGGCCCAGAGAATACCTGTCTCTCTGTTTGCCTGCGCATTGTTTTTTACTGTAAGTTGTGACCGATGACAGCAGTACAATGTGTGTGTGTTCAGTGTTTTTTTTTTTTCTATTAGAGGTTTCGTGTCCGTTGTGTTCCCCGTTGCCCCGCCCCTGATAATAGCGCAGTGGACGCTTGCTCAGACACTGTATAAAATACTACTACTACTACTACTACTAATAATAAAAATAAATCTTTATACAGACTATGGGTCAGCGGCAAGTGCGCGCACGAAATGTTTTGCTCGTACCACGGAAGTTGTAAGGAGAGCCAGGAAGCCCAAAACTATTGCCATGTTATTAAACGCGGTTGGAGGTTATCAATTAAGGGGGTCAAATAACTTCCAAGTCACCAGAATACACACAAATAAGAAAAGATTATTCATTTCATTCAGAGTGCAACGGTATGTGTGAAGAATTAAAACAATATCAAAACTTAAAACAGTTCAAAGTAAACCATAAAGATGTCTCTATGATACAGGGATGATACAGGTTGCTGTTATCATTGTTAAAGTCTATTATGTCAGTTATTACATGTCATATTACTATTTTCTAACTTATTATAGTATATACTGAATTAACATAGGGAGAAGAGGTGGGGTTTAATAAGCTTCTTCCCTCTCCTTTTGAACATAAAAATGTGTTAAGTTTTGTTGTTTTACTTTGCCTTGCTGTCTTATGATTATTGTCCTTTGTTTGTTTGTTTGTTTGTTTTTTGTATTCTTTTCTTCAGTGTTCAAATAAACTTTCATTCATTCAACATTCGTTTTCGTTTCATTCCACACGTTTTCTCTATCTATATATACTCTAATATACTCCAATTAAAGATAGGAAAAGGGTCTGCAGTTTCAGCTCACACTCATTATATGACTGTAATTTAACACTGCTTTTTTTTAGTACGAATTGAGCAACCTACAGTTTGAGTTGAGCCTAAGGTGACGTCTTAGCGAGGAATTGCAGGAATCATCAAAGAGGTGAAGCTAGTTTCTGTGTCTCAGTGACAACATCATGCAAGTTTCTTCTTTCCTTGACCTGCACTAGACAGCCTCCTGTGTCTTTGCCAAAATACAAAGAAAGGCATTAATACATTAGCGTAATTCTTATACTGCAATACAGTTACTGTATAGTGGCCCATTTCTGGAAAACCATACATAACAAGAACATAATATTTTTTATTATATTTTCTTTCTGTTTAATTATTTTTATCTCTTGTGTGCACTGTCCTTTAAATTGCATGCTGCTGCAGCACAGCACATTTCCTCAGTGTGGGATAAAAAAGGATTATCTTATTTATTATTTTACTTCCCCCGTATAATGGATTGTCTGACATCCATTCGTGTCTAAACCAGTGAGCAGATCCTGACATTGAAGACACCGGCAATCTAAATTGTGTTCAGAATAAAACTGCGCCTACTTGCGGCCTCGACTTCTGCTCTGAGGAGACAAGGGACGCACACGTTATTTCCACGTGTCAAAAACGTCTTCGCTGATTGGCCCACCCTTGTTTATTCCGAGATGTGATTGGCTAATGACCATGGCAACAAACCGCCATGTTTCTTTTTTACAAGACGACAAGAAACGAAGCTACTTTACATCTTTACTGACACTTACGCAGCGCAAGTTCTTGATTAAAATATGTAGAAAGGGCGAATTTTAGTTTTACTCATCGCCGGTATGATGCGTGACATTTCCGGCGACTTCTAAACGTAGTTCAGAGCCGCTTGTAGCTCCCCGGGCCATTGTAGGTAAGGCTTCAATAAGAAGGCATTTCATTGGATAGCAGGCGGACTGTGCAGGCAGTATTGACACACGCAATTAAACCTGCGTTTAAAGCAGGGAGCGAGCCGTGTTTTTAACATGTTAGCGCTCTGGTTTAGCCTCTCCATGAGCGACATGCACGGCGAGTGTGCAAAATTACTTTATTTTTTTGCAGTATATTAATGAAGCATTAGCCAGTAGTGACACTGTCCTACTTTTGCAGTTTGTGGTAGTTGTAGCTTCTAGTTATAGTATCTGCATGCCTCTCTTACACTGAAACAGGAACAGTGGTGCAATGAGCTATAATAAAGTTGAGAAACCCTATGATTTCATTATTCAACAACGGATAGGGGAAGCATGCCCCGGTGTTTAGACATTAATTTGTATATAGATTATGATTCTGAATTGATGTGATTATGCAATTTAATATACATTTGTGTACATTTGGTTAGTATCTAAAGCTGTTTTTGAAGTTTGTCCCAGATATTTGGAGATCATGGACAAAGTGGAGGTCTTTGAGGTAGCGAAAGTGACAGAAGAGGTGGAGAGCACATATAACCAAACGGAGGCGGCGGCCACCCCAAAAAAGAGGAAGAGCAAAGCTCAAGAAGACAATGTGGAAAAACCCAAGAAGCCCAGGTAACGTGCACAACTTAACAGGCTTTCAATCCATCACCGATTGATGCTCGAAAATTCAAAACCGCCCCCTCCCATTATCACTTGTTGAATTTCTTGCCTTTCCTAGATCAGCCTACCTGCTTTACTACTTCGATGTCCACCAGGTTATGCAACTTGGTATACCAAATATGCCACAGTCAGAGATCAACAAACGTATCAGCGAGAGCTGGAAAAGACTCAGCGTGGCTGAAAAAAGCTACTATCTGGAGAAAGCCAGGCTGGAGAAGGAGGGCATGGATACCGTAAGCCACATCCTCAACCTCACGACATCAGCTAATGAAACGTATTTTGAATGTTTTGAATGAATCCTCAAAATAAACCTCTGAACCTTCCATCCATGATCAGGACATGTAGAGAGAATAGAAGAACTAGAAGAATCTCGATTATAGTTGATACCAAAACAAGCTCCTGTGTGGCTGACGCGGCTCACATCTTCCTAGGAAATGAATGAAAATCTAAAATCTAATGGGTTTCAAGGCCAGTGCCCACCTACAGCTGACAGCTTGGTACTTCTTCATACCATTACATTTTAAATAACATAAAAGCCTTGTAATCAGAAGTGGGTGGCCCTCCTCTTCTGTTTCCATTACAGTTTACATTTATAATTTCAGCCTTGTAGCAGTGCAGAGTAATGGCATGGAAAATTGTTAAATGAAGCTGATAAATTTGTAATCCCATTTTAGTCACTATTTCATACATATTAGATTTGCCTAACAGCAGAAAGAGAAAAACATGTAAATGAGAACAGCTTCATTGGGAGTTTGGCAGTACTGAACTGTATATACTATACTATATGTAAGCCCAGCAGCAAGCTAGAATTTACCGAACCCTCTTCCTCCTTTTCTGCCTCTTTTATTAATTCCAGGGATTAATCTACTTTGTTACAAAACGGTTGCAGCGGCCGAACCAACAGCAGTAAATTAATTATAGTGCTGTGCAGTCAGCCCAACCAAATCCTTTTAAGAGATTTGCCACGATAGAGTGCTTGAGCTGGTATCGGCTCTTAAGTATATCAGAGGTCTTATTAATGATTACGCGTTGCTAAGCATTTATGTAGTAAGCTCAATTGATTATTTGTTGCAGTGACTAGAGCTCATGTAAGATATAGTAAGAATAAAATGACCCTTTTGTCTCAGTTTTCACAGCATAGGCAAGTCAGCTCTTTATTGAACAGGGACCCAGTTGACTAGTGTCATGTGTAATGTAAGATTGAATTAATGGAAAGCCATGAACAATCTTGTTTATGCTTTTCCCTCAGTCATCTCTCAGCCCTTCCAAAGACCTGCCAGGCTTTCGTAAAATCCTACCCAGAGCCAGTTACTTTCTCTTGTCCAAAGGCTGCTCCTCAAATCAGCAGCCGGGAAGCTCTCAGTCGGAGGTGAACATGGAGTCTCTGGACAGTCCTGCTGAAGGAGGCCTGACCTCCGTCTCACTTAACCCGGAGCCTCAGTTCACGCCCTTTGGGTTTTCTGGGGAGGTGGAACTGTCTGAGCACCCCATCGTTGCCGATGACATAGCCGATGAAACCGCTGTGGTGTCCCGCTCCATCGTCCTCCAAGGGGTCCCGTCCTCCTCGTCCTCCTCATCCAGAGACACGCCCTCTGCAGACACATGTGTCCCGCAGGCTTCTGCCGACTCTACAACAAACGGAGTGACGGGAAATGAGACGAGAGGTGCCGGCGGTAGTTTTTGCGGCGCGATGGTGCAGCAGACACAGGGGGGGGAAACCACGCAGGTGGTCACTGTCATGTCCACACAGGTAAATGTCCTCCTACCAGATCTTAGAATGATCTGTGTTCAGTCACTGTTTTAATCACAGAACAATTTCACTCATTTCTCTCACTCAAGAACCTGCTGGAGCCAAAGTCTTTGGCGGGGGTCAGCTCTGTGGGCCCCGTGATGATGGTCTCCGTAGGAACCAGCTTAGAACAAAGTGCAAAACCTTCATATAAAATGGTAAACAGCCACATTACTAGTCTCAGGCTAAAACATGTATGAAATTAAGAGATTAGATTGTAGGAATCTTTTTAGTTTATCTTATTTTCTTTTTGTTGTTGTCTGCAGTCTGTGAAGACGTACACAAGGAGAGGCCGAGGGAGATGTCTGAATCCTGGCTGCTCTTTCATGTATGTCACCCGGCACAAGCCGCCTACATGTCCAGAGTGTGGCAGCCATTTGGGCGGAAAATGGATTCCTGCCGTAAGTGTCCGTGCATCCTGAGCAAACGTCTGCTTTTTATTTGCGCTTTGTGTCATAAACTTTGCATTATTTCAAATCAGGCAAAGAGGACGCAAGAGAAAGATGCTGCATCCAAGCAACAGCCGCAGACCGTCAACGAAAGCTGTCAGACCACCCCACCACCTGCTCAGGAGGGGAATGTGAATAGTAGTAAAACAAACGCCGCAGGGAGCAACAAAGAAGTGCCGGCTCAGAGGTGCTCCAGAAAGCAGCGTGCGTCTTCATCTGGTGTACCACCAGAGGGCAGCAGCACCAAACCACAGGTTAAAATAAAGTGAGTCCGAGGCCATAATTTGTTACTAGAACACAATTCTGACCAAACACACAATATATTTCTGTTTATATGAAGAGCTGCAGTGGATAAAAATATGTTTTCCAAATCAGAAAGTAGGGACGTAGGAGGACTACATTGACACTGACAGTGTTTTTAAAGCAGCTATGTATTGCAAATTAAGTTTTGAGTTTTTCAGTTTTTGTGTCTAATCTGACTTTTCCTCTGCCTGTGAGAAGACAAGTGAAAGACAATCCTAAAAAAGCAGCAGTCCAAGGAATGGACAGAAATAGTGTCTCTATGCTGAGGAAGCCCGTGAGGCCCATACTTCCTGCTTGCTACAGCACAGGTGAAATAACATATATGCATATATGAATATAAGGCACAGTCAATGTCTTATATATACCATATTTACATGCTTGTTTGTGTTTGTGTTTTAGGCCGTGCTTTGTTTCAGGTCATAACCGTCCCACCTGACAAATCCAAATTCCCAGCTGCAAACAGCAGTAAAGAATCCCCTGGTATTGTGCATTTGATTTCTCTTTATACTTCCCACTTTAAGTGTGTTCTTTCGCTTTGGGATTTTTCTGTCCTGTTCTTGTTATTGGCGTGCGCAGGCGAGCCTTGTTGACGAAGCGGAAGGGCAGTGATATTTATACATGACTGTACTTTATGAGGTTTCCGCGCTTAGCTAGTATGGTTGTTTTTCTAACCACAGTGCCCAGAGAGAGTTTCTCAGGTCTGAAACCCAGCACTTTGAAGCAGCTCGGCCACATGGTCCCAACAACCACAGCCAACCAGGTGAACACACACTAAACTAAATGAAAAAATATATATATATTAGAGTAGAAAACAGTGAAAATGTAAATTAAATCCATTCTGTCTCTCTTGTAGGACTCTGTAACCCCTTCAGACAGAGGCCAGCCTGTGTCTTCACTGACTGATAAGAGACTGAACCTCTTGTCAGTCGTGCCTTTCAAACAGCACACAGTTTCCAGCTTTGTCAGTATATTCATCGCAATTTAGTTTGCTCTAAATCTTATTAATTCAGCTCATGTTCAAACTGTCATTTTGCTTCTGGACTACTGTGTTGGGGTAATTGTGCTGCCCTATATTCCCTTCAGGACTTGGGGCTGTCCACAGCACGAGGCAGGGGTCGCTGTAAGAACCCGTCTTGTGACTATATGTATAAGAACAGGCACAAACCTGCAGTGTGTCCTAAATGTGGCTGTGAGCTGACCCAGAAAAAGGCAACAAAGGTGAGGGAGACATTGTTTCCTCCAGGCTTTGTTTCACATGTTGTAGGATTAGTTTCCAGCTGTAACTCTGACCCCTTGATCCCTTTTATGAGACTCGGCACAAACTTGGATCCCTGAGCAGTTGGCTCTTAAATCTAGATTTAACCCTGAATACGGGGCTTTGATGTTCTCTCTTCACGGTTTTTAAGCAAGTAGAACTGATTACTGATATCTTTTACATCCTTAACACCTGTTTCTTCATTCGCTTTGTGAGTGTTTTGTTTTATTAGAATCTCACACGTCTGCATTTATCTATTCTCACAAAATATCCGCTACAACTACTTCAAGAAGCATTCTGACCTTGTTGCAGCACATGAACAAAGCTGCAAACACAAAGCTTCATTCATTGCCTTGCTACCTAAAAGCCTTCTTTGCCGTCATTCAGTGTGGATAAATTGCGCTCATTATTTTTCAGTCGGAGACCTTGCTGGATCCGTACCAGCCCCTTACTCCTGCCCAGAAAGACACCCAGCGCCAAAATACTCTGCAGCTCCTGCGCAGCTCCCTGCAGATTCCTGAGAGCGAGACGGAGCTTCAGGAAATATTAACCCTCATCCAAGAGCTCAACAGCCTCCAAATAGTCTTGGTTCAACTGAGTGACCAGGGGCAGGAAAACACAGCTGAGACGGAGACATTGGTAGAGTCTGGGTGGCCTCAGTTCTATGAATCGGCAGCTACTCACTGCGGCCTGTGTAGCTACCCGCTCTTCAAAGGAGGGCAGAAGTGAGAGGAATTGTTGGGTGTAATGATTTGAGTCTATGGCCTTAAAACGGTCCTGATTTTGGTTTTATTATGCCAATAGCAGTATGTTCTGTTGTATACTAATATATGCTGCTGTGTATGTTTTGTGATATTCTAGCACAGTAGCGGGACAGGAGGACTGTTGGCTGCTCACTGAAACACTGATGCAGACAGCCTCTCTGCAGCTCAAGGTGTGCCTCAACGTTCAGTGTCTGGCCCTGCACAGCTTCACTGACCTGCATCCAGGTAAACGGGGACGCTCACATTCATCAGCCACAATATTAAAACCACTGACAGGAGATTTAAAATGACACCGACCATCTTGTGACAATACAATGTTACCAATGCCCTAACTTCGGACTGTGACACTGTTAATCAAATCTAATCAAACTCTATTTATGCGGCACATATATATCAAATAAAATGCATTGCAGAGTGCTTCACACAAAATAAAAACATACAGCTCATGCACTCACACACACAAGCACACACGCATGCACACGCATACCCAGTGTTTATTGTGGGTATATATTTATGTCTTAAAAAAAAAGATTGTTCCGAGATGATCGTCTGTTGTTTGTGATTTCACTGATTTTACTGATTGGCCAAAAGGGGGCGCCATAGCTGTAAATTATGTCTACAAAACGTGTGACCTCCAGGACACAAATAAGTCTCGTAAAAACAGTTATGGTCATCATTATCTATCTTTAGTGGCCTTTTTGCAATATAAGTGATGGGTCATAAGCTGCGACTTTACACACTCGTCTCTTTCATTTATCTGCAGAAGATCACACACAGAAGCAGTATTTTCTTGTGTATTCATGGGAACAGTAACGCTCAGTTTATCGAGCTCAAATAAACTTTCTGAGCTGTGGTCCTATTTATTTATTTATTTCTCATAAAACAGGTTTGTTTAACATTGGGAACCGGCTCCTGGTGAGCATTGACCTGTTCTTGAAGATTAGAGCCAACATCAAACTGGGCCACTCCCCCTCCCAGGCAGCCAGGACTTTACTAGACCACGTCCCTAATCATCCTCGTAAGTGTTGGGTTGCACTCATCTGCAATGTATTCTTGTCTAGAACATGTTTTTAATGGTCTATCATGTCTATTTTTGTGCTTCTTTGCCTCAGTTCACACCCTTAGTCCAGAAGAATCATCTCAAATCCAAGAGCTCCTCCTGAGTGGCTACTGGGCCTTCGAGTGTGTGACCGTACGAGATTACAACGATATGATCTGCGGCATTTGTGGCATCGCTCCGAAGCTTGAGATTGCACAGAGATACACAAACAACGTCCTGGAGCTCAAGAATGTCGAGGTGACAGGCTGGTGATGGAATAAAAATGAGAGCTGCTAAGCAGTGACTGTTTCACAGGCTGTTTTACCGGTGTTTGACTGCGTGTGTTTATTCCACGCTGTTGTGAACTCTATGCAGTTCACCTGGCCCGAGTTTTCGGTGTCGGATGAAGTTCACGTGGATGACTTCTGGCTGACGATGGAGAGCGAGGCCATCGAGCAGGCAGCTTTCCCCACCGACATCCCTATCACACGGGTGGACGCTTCCATCATCGCTCCCTTCACCCCTCCCCTGATGAGGGCTCCCACCGTCATCAACACAGAGAAAGACAAGGTCCTGTCACAAGTACAGCCGCCTTCAGGTACACGCTGTTTACAGTTTAACATGCATCCACCCTGTGACTGTCTCCTACCATAACATTGGTACAGAACATGGATACATCAAGAATATGAAGACACAGGAAACACACATACGCTTGACTTACTGTGTTTCAGGAGATCCGTCTGTTTTGGTGCGTCTCATTCATGATGGGCAGCTCAGACTTGACAAGATAGAAGATCACAGTGAGGAGGAGTTGAGAACAATACTGGACCGCTGTGGGGCAACTATGGCACCAGGCTGCACCAAGGTGTGTGTGTTTGGCAGAGAGAGAGGGGAACCGATGTCTTCATGGTTGTTATGCTCTAACATTTCTGCTTTTTTTATGTCACTGACTGTAAATATAGCAGTTGTTAACACTAGCTAGAGCACGCCTGTTAGAGGAAACTCACTAATCATGTGCTAAGTTTGTAGAACAGAAAACCCTCGTCCCCTCAAACGCTCCCTGGGGCTGCTAGACGCAGCGTCTTTCTCTGGGCAATTTCAGCAAGATGCTTTGCATGTGAGCTTTAATTCAATTGCAAAGATGTTTTCTATAATTACTGCTAATTTGTGTTTTTACTGCTGCTTATTCAGTGTTCTCATATCTGTGTGCGAGTTTCTATGAATAAAATCCGGTTCTCTGTTCCCCTCTATGTTAGAATGAGCTGCTGGCCTCTTTGGTCTCCTTGTACACTGTTGTGCATAGCGGCCTCTCCACTGCCCCTCAACCCCCTCCACACCTCACTGCCGGCAAGCTGTCGAAGGTCTGCCCCCACAAGGTAAAAACAGCAGCCCTCTCATTGTTGAACTAGATGCACTGACGTGTGTGAGCTACTCATGTCGAAGTAAATCCTTTTTGCGTATTTATTTCCCTGCACGAAAGTAATAATAATTCATGCTCCTCGACTGGCGTTATTCATGCTGCTTGTTGCCTTTTTTATTTATATTTCTACCTTATTTATTTTATTTTATTTGTCTTGTTTAGTCACTGTTTACTAGTATCTATACTATAGTTTCTTAGTTTCTATATAGTTACTATGGGTAGAAATCCAGGACCTGAGTGCTTATTTTCGTTCCATCTCTTACTTGTATGGTTGCGAATGAAATAAAAATCCTTGAATCCTAGTGAAGCAGGAGCCAAAACACAGACGCCTTGGTGTTTTTGTAAAGACTTGTCCCCTGTACCTGTCCCCAGGTGGTGTGTGCCTCTAAGTACTTGGTGAGAGGCGAGACGGCTCGAGATCACGTCGACTTGCTGGTGTCCTCCCGCTACTGGCCCCCCGTCTATGTTTGTGACTGTGCGCGGCAGGTGGCTCTGTGTACTGACCTGCAGTACCCAGAACTGGCGACCCAGATGTGGGGCAGGAACCAAGGCTCCTTCTCAGACCCCTTTGAAAAGCCAGAGGTGGGTGATTTCAGTCTAATCCAGTTATCTAGTAGAGGACTCAAATATTTCCTGCAATTAAATCAATTTAAAGCCCAGTGAATAATTATTTTAATCTACAAGCATATTGACAAAAACAAAACAAATCATAAGTAACTTCAAAACTAATAATAATAATTATGCGTTGGTTTTATTAAGTGTTTATTAAAAATATTAATTAATTATTTAAAATATTATTAATTATTAAAATAATTATTTAATTATTAGGTCAAGACTCCCAAACTGTTGGAAAGATTAAGTAGGGACCCCCACACCTACTATATGTGTTCTATATTAAGCTCGGCCTAGTGCTATTTATAAATCTACATTATTATTATCATGTTGCATTCAAAATAAAGCTGTTCAAATACTACAGCTTCAAATTTCAAACATCCAACAGCAGGGTGTCTGTGCCATAAACATACATACCTTTACCTTTAACCAGTCGCGGGGAACCTGACAGTGGTCAGTCGGTGTGTAATATGTGGCTTTGTGATTGGATCAGCAGTGATAGGGGGCGGGGCCTACTGTGTACAGGAGGCTTAGATTGACAGGTCTAGTTTGGCGCTTTGTGTGAAAAGGTGCACTGTAGAGACATTTCCTGCATCACTGAATAAGTGAAGTGCTGACTGTAAGATAGCCTCGATTTATCCCTTCACTAAAACATTCATTTTGGGGGGAAAGTTAAAAAATAGTATATATATGAAAAATGTCTAATCAACAAAGATTTACCCTCAGTACGCGACGGTTGACCTTGAGATTATTTCCTTATGGTTCCTGGTTCATCTTGTAAAAAATTTACAATATTGTTAATGTGACTGCTTACATTTGTCAAACTGGCGTCGTTGTTACAAGGAATTTTAGTGAGACCTCCCTCCTTGTTTGCACCTGTTCAAGAATTAGGTTCAAAGAGACAAATTTGTCACTTTGTGTTGAGGAAATGTGCCCCTGCACGCTGCACAGGAAAACTCTCCTTTTTCCCCTTCAGTTTGTGTCATGTGCTGAGCTGCAAGACCAGCCGTACAGCGCTGATCTGTCCTTGGCAGCAGAGACCCAGCAGGTCCATCCCATCACCAAATCCTCTTCTTGCTGGCTGGTTCGTGCCCCAGGAGGAGCCCAGGAGCCTCCCGCTCCAGAGCACCACTCCATGGTCCTGTGCAAAGACCTGGAGCCTTACGTCGGCCTGGTGGCCGAGATGGAGACGGGGAAGGAAGAGGAGGGAGATAAAGGGCCAGAACAGAAGGAACAGCCAGACACATCTGAGAGTGACTCCACAGAAAAACCTGAGCCCTGTGCATCAGTGAACCATGCACGTAAACAACCGATGGTTTTCAACAACACCGCTTATTATTACCTGTTCAACCGCCTGGTAGATTTCCTCACTAGCAGAGATATCGTGAGCCAGCAGATCAACCAAGTGGTGAATGCCTGTCAGCCCGGAGAGGTGGTGATCAGGGACGCTCTGTACCGGCTGGGAGTGGCACAGATCAACACGGAGAAAGAAGAAGACGAGGGGAGTGGGATGGAGGGACAGACACAGGAGGAAGGGACAAAGACATGTTAGTCCTGCCTGAATAAAAATGTTGGACAGTCGGATAAAGAAATAGTCAGGGAGAACGACTGACTGGACGTAAAAATGGCTGCATGAAAAGCGAGACTAAGCCATGAGGAAAACACAGGAGTAATGAGGAAACTTTAGGCCTGGATACGTTTTAAACAAGATCAGGTGTGTTGAAGTTTTCAGGTGTTACTGAAACAGGTTTGCCGTGTGTTCAGTAACAAGTTACAGTGTGAGACCATTTTAACCATCTGTAACAAGTGAATGTGAGAATATGTTGGAGTCGAAGCATCAAAGCAATCATTCTCAAATGATTAAAAGAATGTAATGTATGCATTTTACCAGTGTACTGTATATGCGAAGATGACATAAACTGCACCGTTGCTTTCCTCTGACAGAAGGAATGTAAGCAGGACTTTTATTAACTGCTTCAAATCTAAATGTAAATATTTAAGCTAGAATAACTTATTGATTACCAGTTTGTGACCAGACACATTTCTGCGTTTTACACTCTTACCTCTTAACCGCCACTTGCTGCCTTTTGAACTAATGTTTGCTTTTGGAAAGCGTGGAAACATACAGTGTTTATGTGTTGACTGTACTGTGTCATAACGCCGTCATGGACTTTTTGCTGGCGGCCTTTGCTTGAGTTCTGCTTTATATCACCTTCTTGGGGATGAGTTGGAGCCGTCCGCCTTAGAGAAATAACAGAGTATGTTCAGTATATCTACCTGCATGAATTACTTCAGAGAGATTCTCCTTTTTCTCTCTGAAAAGTCAATTTATGCTTTGCTCGTTGATATATAATGAATAAATGACGGGCTGTTATCCGAGCTGCCATGTATATTGTGTAGATACAGTAATAATATGTATGTTGTGTAAATTAACCTGGTAATGAAACTAATAAATATACTATTGATAATAATTTGAATGTGGTCTTGATGTTATATCATGAGATATATATATATGTATGTATGTATCATAGTCTGGTGTAGTGATATGACTGGTCCTTAGCTAACACTACGCGTAAAACACTAAAGTGTGACAAAGATACTTACTTCACTGTAAAAATGCTCGACAGTTTCAGACGGGATGTGGGAAACACAGAAACCCTTATAACCATCGAGAAACTCATCACAGTCACAGTTTTATTACGCAGGTCCTCGTGGAAACTACCAGCCAGAATCGTTATCATTCTTATCGCAGTCGCTGTATGACGGAGCATTCAGACGTTATCAGCGTTATCTTTAGAGGCAGAGCTGCACATGATGTAAGGAGCAGAACTTTATGGCATCAAATGATACATTTTCCACAATAAAAATGGGCAGATACAGTATTCTGTCCAAGTGGATTAATAAGGAGTGTTAATAGCCTTGTTTTATTAGTCTTATGTTTTACTTTCATTGGAGCTTCCTGTAAGTTAAATATAAAGAGAGATAAAGAGGCTTTTTAATCATGTTTTTTTTCCCCCTCAAGAAATTTTGTTTTGGATTTACTATGTGATCAGGGGACTCCACGATGCTTCAAAGGAAAACACTTTGTTATTCTCCCCAACAGGACTTAGTTTTTGGGGTTTTTTTTTGCATAATGAAATAAGTTTAAAATATGACACAGTCTCTTGATAGTTAGTATTTACATTTACTTTGGCTTAGGAAAAACATAAATGTTCCTTAAGTTCACAAACATATGACAGTTGGAGTTAGTTTGTCATGCGTGGCTTAAATACAAAAAAACAGAAAGCTTTAAACCGTAAGAAGAGACACACACTGAACTTAGGGATGTTTGTTTGTGCCGTAGTTAATAGGATCATTAAACTATCAAGTGATCATCTCCGGACACGCCACAGTCACCAGAACAAATTAATTGTGAGGCATCTGTGAAACAGCGTTTTCCACCGAGCAGCTGACAGAAAAGGGGGCAGGGAGCGCACTGTGGGGGCATTTATGCTCTGCTCAAACTCTGTAACATCACGGTTTCTCGACGGACGACGAAAACAAGATTCGAAAGTGCACTTTTGTCTGAAAAAGGAGCGATGGCGTTTAAACTTTCTGTAGCCTTGGTGCCAGGAATATACTTCCCCACATAGATTTCCGAGTTGCGCAATGTTGACAGATACTGTGGGAAATGTTCCAGAGGAAATGCAGATTGGAGGTTATCCAGTAAAAATAGGAAGTGAGGAGAAGAGAAGACCACATAGTTTCAAGACAAAAAAAAACTTGATAAGTATCTGACATTCAATATTTAATGTTTGTACAGAATATAATCTCGACAGAAACATCAGAATCTGGAGTATCAATGATAAAGCTTTATTTAAGGCGTCTGCAGGTTGTCGGTGACTTCATTTGGAGCTTTTGCATTGATTGTCTCAGTTGCACACAAAAAAAAAAAACCCACACACAAATCACTGTATATGATGTTCTACAATCAACAACAGCGAAAATAGTTTTTGATTTACGTGATATATACATTATTCGACACCTTACTCGTTTTTCATTCAGAAGCAAGCACGTTTGAAATGCCTGGAGTCATGCAAATTTGCAGTCTGCATCTCACATAGCTTATGAGTAAGTCTGAAATCTTCATACAGTTGGCAGTGAAGGCTGACTGCTACATAGAACTGTTGGTGAAGCTGACATTTTAACCAGACACACACACAGACACACACACGGGGGGAAAAACGTTCACACTGTCAAACATAAAATATTCATCTGACCCACAATGGATGCACAGATATCCCTGCTCGGCTCAGTTGTATTCCCTGCTCCCAAATCGCCCTGAACACTGGTAATTTAATTGCGGTGGAACAATCACATGTTGCCTCCCCCCAACGACTGACAGCTGCTATAAGTGTGTCACAAGAAATACAGCTATGACTAAATTACGGGAAGAAAACAACACAGTCGTTCTTTGGCTCCGGCTACAGTCGATTTAACATGTTTGAAAAAAAATAGCATCGGAAACGTCCAGTTAACATGATCAGAGTGCAAATCCCATGTTGTCTGCAACGCGTGGACACGGGCGGCTCTCATAGCTTCAAGCCAGTGTTTGTAAATACTCGGTTGCTTCCTCCTGAGGAACCATACATGCAACAAACTGATGAAAAGGAAGTGAACCTGCTGACAAAATGGACTTAAATCGCCACAAAAACAAGACACTCCATCTCATGAGGCAGCAATACGAATCACTAACAGAGTACAATAGACAACTAAGGACACATTCGGCAGAAATAACGGGGAGATAAGCATTCTGACAGGGAGAAATATTTAGGATAAAGTACAGCTCTGGAGGAGTGTGTGGTTCGTCATGTTCGTCGACATGTTTCCTCCTTTCATGTCTGCAGTCGGGAGTTAGACGTGGCAAATTCTTGTCATGGTCTGCGAAGAAGCAGGTCACATGCTCGCCACAGCTGCTGGTCTGTCTGGAGAGCAGACGCGAGGGGCAAAAAATAGCTGAGGAGGCAACTCTCTGCGACTTGGTTTCGAACAAGCTGGGGTGCCTTTGTGGCCACGAAGTAAAGCTGATGCCACTCTTCCTGGCGCTTGTTGATGAGCGATTTGTTTATCGGCTTGAGTGGCGGCTGGCGGGGGCTTTCAGCAAAACTGGTAGTTGTTGGTCTTCATCAGAGGCTGCTCCTCTTCCTCGTGGTCACAAGACTGGTCACAGGGGCCGTCGTAGCACTTGGGCTCGTTACACTCTCCACCCTCCGTGACCTCCTGCTGCTGCTCCTGCTGCTGCTGCTGCACATTCTGGTAGATTAGCTGTGGAGAGGCATCGGGACAGCGGTGAGAAGAAAACCAATAAGCAGCAAAAAATGATCATAACAGAATAAAATGAAAATGAAATAGGTATCGGCCAACACTGACTGTCACGTTTCCAATTTAGTTCCAGAGAAGCAATTCCATCATTCAAACAAAACAAAAGAATTGAAATCTTTGCAGACCTTTCATGACTGCACAATCAAACTGACATGTTTCATCATCTTTCTTTAACATAATGTAAATTTTGATTTGGAGTCTTTGGTTTCTCTCTCATCCAGCTGTAATGCTGCATTGTGGGGAAGCATGTGAACATGGCGCGCTTCAGAACATCTCCTTTGGGAACGGCACCCAAAACAGATTCTACCGCAAAAAAAATCCAATTAAATTAATTGGTTGGCACCACAGCTAAATCTGTTGTCTCTTTTGAGAGAATTAAATAAAAGCAAACGGGGTCTCTTGAGGACATCTTGGCGGGAGCACTGAGTGTTTTTGCCCCTTGGATTGTTCAGTAATGTCGCACCAGCTCACCTGTTCCCGCTCTGGCTGGTCTCCAAGTAGCCTTTCTATCATCTGAGTGATTTTGCTGAACGTTGGACGCTCCGTGGGCTCCAGGTTCCAGCACATCTTCATGACTGAGTAGCTGCAACAAGAGTGGAACCATGCATTAAAAAAAAAAATGATAGTGCTAACGTGGTCATAATAACGGCAAGTGCCTTCAAATCGCAGGCTGTTCACTATGCTTGAAATCTGTTAGGTAAAGTTAAGAATTGGACAAATAAGGGGCGGGTTTACGGAGGCGGTGACACAGTTTCATAAGAGAGACCCGTTCATGAGAACCGCTGCCCCTCCAGTCTCATTTGGCCGCCGTGAAATAACAGTTACATGGCTTCCTAGCTTGGAGATCATGTGGCTAACAGGCAGAACTGGGGCCTGACTCACAGCAGAACAACAGATGATTAGGCCTGACTCTGATTCAGTCCCCTCCATTTCCACAGCTATTCCGAGCAGTGTGACAGCCACGGCAAATCAGCACACGCAGATGTTGCGGCCGTTCGAGGGACCGGGGGAAAAAAGCTTCCTTTATTTTCTCATATCGGCGCCTTGTCAAGTCTGGAGTTTAGGGTTGTTAAGTTCTGAGTGTGGAATAAGGAATAAAAAAAACCCAGAGCGAGTAAATTAAAATGGAATAATGGAAATGCTTCATGAAGTTACCTCTTGTGTCACTTCGTTTAGATCAGCTAGATAGGCTGAAGGACTACAGAAGATAAAAAGCATCTTTGTTCAACGCTGATGAACATGTTCTTTGAATGGTTAACATAGACACAGGCATAACTTCTGAATTTGATGTCACTGCAGCGAGGCCCAACATTACTACCAGCAGTCTGATAAACTGATGATGATGTCTAACCAGCTGAGGCTAAAAGCAACTATTACCATCGTAAAAAAGAAACCAAAAAAAAAAAAAAACCCTGCGGATAGTCACTTGATATTCCAGTAAAAACCAAATGATAATCAGGTGACGTTAAGCAGAGTATTACCATTGGCTAGAGCACAGGATCATGTGTTAAAAAAAAGGAAGGGGGATCTGTCTTTGAATGAATGCTGAAACTTACATCTCAGGTGGAGCAAAGTCTGGTTGAGACATTTGGTAGCCGCACTTGACCATTTTGTAGAACTGCGAGTCCACAGCCATGCTCGGGTACGGGCTCTTGCCTGTTAGAGAACAACACCGTAAATGTTTGCGAGCAAATCGTAAAAAAACAAACGAAAAACAAAACAAAAAGGGATATTCAATACAAGGGACATGTGCAAGCGTTCTGACCTAAAGAGAAGATCTCCCACAAGAGGATGCCGTAGGACCAGACGTCGCTCTGGACGGTGTAGACACAGTCAAAGATGCTCTCCGGAGCCATCCACTTCACCGGCAAACGTGCCTTCACAACGTAATAACGTTCAAGGTTTTAATCCACTCATCATTCGTGTTATATGAGAAATAGTCGTTTATAATCTACTCGACTGCTTACATTGCCCTTCACTACGTAGTTGGAGTCGTTCATGATGTCCCGTGCCAGGCCAAAGTCACAAATCTTCGCCTCCCTGCGGTTGGTCAAGAGGACGTTCCTCGCAGCCACGTCTCTGTGAATACACTGAAATCACACGCGCACAGTTTGTCTCTTGTAGAGTGAAAGGCAACATGGTCCATAAAATTATGATCGAATGCATGAAGGCCAAATCATGAGGATAAGCAAAAATGAGAAATACTCCTCATAATCCAAGCCCCCCCCCACCCCACATGATTCACTTCGTACTATTTTGCTCCGAAATTTACTATTTTCTGTTGTTTTTCTGAGTTCTGTAAAATCACTCACATTTTTGGCAGCCAGAAAGTCAAGGCCCTGAGCTACTTGAAAGGAAAACCTCAGCAAGTCATCGATGTCCAGCGGCCAGTCCCCCGTCTCCTCACATACAGAGTCTAGCAGGGACGAGACAGAAATAATGATAATATAGGATCATCACAACGGAATGAGTTCATTAGAGTAGACGGCTCACGGGAGATGTTACAGAGATAAAGTTAGAGGGTGGGGTTGAGGTTGAGATGGTTTGGACATGTTCACAGGACATATATAGTGGATATATTGGTCTGAGGATGTCTTGACTACAGAGGAGGTTCATGGATGTAGCAAAGGACGACATGAAGGTAGTGGAGAAGAACAAGAAGATAAATTCCCGTTTTGTGATAATCTTACTTTGAGATGATTCCATAGTGGACATCTGGGTGGGTCTCATCTCCAAGTAGCTGCCCGAAGACGTGCTGGAGATCCCACTGTCACTGTAAAATGGAAAAGAAACCGCAGAGTCAGCCGAGACGGATTACAATGAGTTGACATTTATAACACATCCCAGGTGCCATACCTTCGGATAAACTGCTTCTGAATGCAGACATTCTTGTAGTCGTTAGAGCTCTCCATGATGTCGGGGATATTCATGACAAAGTTTACAAAGGTCTCCGCCTTCTGGCGAAGAAAGTTCAGGAGGTCGCCCAGGCTGCAGTACTCAGTTATCACAAGCACTGGTCCTGATGAGGAAACACACTGCGTTATGACCCTTTAAACGTGTTTGCGTGGAAATTACTTAATTGCCGTAGGTTGCCCGTGAACTGGATGACTGTGAATATAATACATAAACAAGTTTTTACAACATTTCGCCGTCTGACCTCCGTAAGTGCAGGCGCCCAGCAGATTGACTATGTTCTTGTGGTGACCAAGGTGACTCAGGATCTTCAGCTCAGACATCAGAGCCTCCCTCTCATCTGAATGTGCACTGGCTGCAGAAAAGAGACCAACGTCACACCATCATCCCAAGTAGTAATGTGAGACAAAGCGTCAAAGCGTTAATCTGGAACATTTGTAAATTTGTCATTCACTGTGACTCGCTCATCTAGACACTAATCAGTCTGTTGAATTAAAGTTATTAACCTTTTAACATTTTAACAGCCACTCGCATCACATTGTCTTCCTTTCCCAGACCGTACGCTGTAGCTTCAACAACCTTTCCAAATGCACCTGCACCCAGGATCTTCCCTGGAAATACACAGAGAGAGCTTTTTGAGTGAAACTTAAAAAAAAAATTTGTATTATAATGTGTGGAAATTTAAGAGCATGTAACGTGTCAAACCTAGTTTGAGCTTGTCTCTAGGGAACTCCCACTTCTCATTGTAGGGCAGCTGAGTGGGGTCAATAAAGGTGTAGTTGTTGCCATCCCTCGCTTCAATGATCTTCCAACGTATCTCGTATCTCGGCTTCTGAAAGGTAAACCAGAACAGGGTGGCACAAAAGCCGCATTGCTCACTTCGGATCTATTTGGACGCCTGGACCACAGCTCATTTTAGGCTTAAAGATTCCATCTTACCTGCTTGTATTTGTAAAACATAAAAATCAGCAGTGCCAGCAGGACGGCCAGAATGGCTGCTGCTCCGATCAAGGTGGAAGTAAAGAACTTGTCTGTCCAATCAGAGAAACATTAATTTTATTACATCATTCAATTCACATGGATTGACTTGTGCAACTTGCAGGCCTTTCCAAATTTCCAAATTCTAATTTAAATTCTTACTCAACAGTTTAAGTTTCAAGACGTCTGAGGGGCTGTGAATGAACGTGTGATTAAACTCTCACCAGTGACGTCCACGGTAAACGTGTCGCTGCTGACGCCGACAACGTTGAAGGCCACGCATTCGACCGTCATCCTCCGGATGGAAGGCCCCACGGTGAGGACGCTCTCCACCTCCACGGCCCCGTACTCCTCCCTCTGGACCTCCACTGTAGCAGCCTGGAGAGGGATTGCCAACTGCAGCCCTGTGGTGTTCTCATTGCACCTGCCTCATTGAGACACATGCACAGTCAGAGAAAGCTAATGCAAAAAAACTAGCCACTGAACACTAGCTAGTAGCTAGACCCTACTGCACAGTTCTACTTACGTGGCTCTTATTCCGAAGCACTGATACCAGATGATTCTGGGGGCGGGATAGCCAAATGAGGTGCAAGTAAGAGTGGTTACATTTTCCCATCTCACCACAGCAACGGGTCTCTCTAGTGAAAAAAAAAAAGAATAAAATTATGCTCAACACATGGCTAAACTTAATTAGCATTAAAGCTGCTTTGATTAGTGTTTTCTTATGTGACTTACGATACATTTGCACTTGAAATGTGATGGATGCATTTGTCAACTTGCTGCTAGCGTAGAAGGTGTACTGGCCCTGCTCCTGTGAATTCATTCTCTTCAAGTGCAGCGTGGCAAGGTATCTAAAAATAATAATTACAAAAAAAAGGATCTTCAATCTCAGAAAAAAAAGAGGAATGTCTACATATTCAGAAGTGACTAATTCTTCAGACCAAGCCTATGCGTCATCCCTCAACAAATAAAAAAGAGGACATCACTCTTCCTTCTAGAAGTTTCAAGGCATGAGGAAATGTAATGACCTTAGTGTTCTCTGTCAGATTCACCCAGAAGTGCACCGACAGCATGTTTCAAATACAGAGGAGCTTCCCCCTTCCTGTAATAGGCTGAACTTGATTTTCGTTTTTGTTCAAACTGTGCATCTGGGAAGATAAAACCACCTGGACACTGTACCTGTTGTTGTATCTGGTGAACTTGTGCTCCTGTGTGGGTGTGCTGGGAGACGTCGGCGTGATCCACCTGTGCTCCGTGATGCGGGGGTACGCCTCGATGAGCACACTGAGCTCCAGGTCCTCTCCCTCGTTCACCTCGACTGAAAGACCCTTGTGGGTCAGTCTGGGCGACAGCTGCGGCGACAGCCTGATGTAGGGCTTATCTGGCGAAAAGGAATCAGGGTGTTACCACTGGACGCTTAACGCGGGCGTTTCAGTTTTTAATGGTTGATTTCCGCGGGCGTACCCACAACCAGCAGGTACGTGGTGGAACTGTTCAACCCTGCTTCGTTTTCACCGATGCACGAGATATTCCCTGTGTCTGCGAGGTCCACGGCAGAGAAGGTCAGGATGCTCTCTATGTCCAGGCGATTTTCTCCACTGGAACGAACCACCTCCTTTTCTGATGGTTTCTGAAGTTGGAAATGAAATAAAAACAGTTAGCTAAAGCCAGGATCATTGCCCCAGTCAGCCTTTGCAGACGTGTTTGTACTCACTGATTTGGTTTTGTATTTCCACGTGACGTTGTAGTTGAAGTTTGGATTGTGTGTGGTGCAGCGAATCTTGAGTTCTTCCCCAACGATGCGCACGTACTCATCTGTCTCCAAGAAGACGTACGGAGGGAAGCGGAGCTCTGCGGCGACAGGAAATCACACACAACCGTTAAGGCGGCACGTACCACTTCAAGCGGGCAAACTGATTCGTCGTATTTTGGCGTCCAAGTGGCCTCACTCTGAATGACGTTGAGGGAGAAGACTTTGGAGGGCTTCTCCACTCCGTTGATCTTGGCTGTGCAGACGTACTCGGCGTTGAAGCTGGGGCGGAGGCTGTGGATGAGAATGCCCTGGTGCTTGTTGACGGTGAAGTTCATTCCCGGCGGCACGGTGGTGCCGTTTTCCATGCGGAGGCCCACGTCCGTGGCTGCTGGGTCGGTCAGCAGGCAGGGCAGCAGGTAGTCCTCGCCCTCCTTTCTCACCACCCGCAGGGACGTGCTGCTGGTCCAGAACAAACGGCCTGGCTCTGCAAGAGCGAGGGAATTAATTACAGTCAGTGTGGACATAGACCCATCAAAGAGTTTACAAATCAACATTAGGAAACTTGGCACAGATTAGTTTTATTTACCCAGACTCACCTTTGACATACACGTGTACTGAGGAGGCCAGCTGCTGTGAGCTGGTGGTGTACACACACTTGTAGGTTCCGGTGAATTCCGCAGAGGGACGGTCCACCTTAAAGGTGCGAAAGTTCCCGCTGTTCTTGGACATGTAGCGTCTGTGTTTGGGCAGCCTGGGTTGAAAGACTACAGGCCGGTCGCCCTCACATCTCAGATCCAGAGGCTCCCCGGGGTTAATCACCACTTCAGAATTCGTCACCACCTTAGAGTTGACCTTGATCACTGGGGGCCTCCGTTCCCCTGAAAAAGAAAAGCAATAATGCTGACTTTGTTAGGTAAAGAAATGAGCAGGAACTAACTGGAGCTTCAGAGAATCGGTTTGTTTCCCTATTTTCTTTTTTTTTTTTTCTTGTAGTTATTTCATGTTATTCTCATGTGTTTCATGATTCAGATTTAAATTTAAAAGCCTATGTGTGAGTCAGGAAACAGAGTGAAGTCCCTGGACCCTAAAAACATCTTTCTTTACTTCTCACTTCTGTTTTTTCAAAATGTGGCTCTCAACGCCATAAAACCGGAGAATGTGAATAGCTTGTCATTTTTGGATTGCTCACTGCTATATTTTTACAGAGACCCCTTGTGTTAGGCAACAAAAATAACACAAGATGGACATTCAAAAATTTTAAACATGGCAAAGGGGGGTTCATATTTTACAGACATCTCTGCTAAAAAGGACCCAAACCCTCAGGGGGTCAGTTTTTACCACGAAGAACAGAGCTTTCTTTGATGGCTTTGTTAAGATTTGGAAGTTTGTAGAATCGCGGCGGGGCAGCTTGTTACGAAACCTAAAGTTTGTTAGGACCCCTTTTGAGTAAAATCGACACCGGAGGAAGTGTTCCCGTCAACCTGAGCCTTTTCATGTACTGAACTTTCAGTAAAGGGTATAATAGTTTCCATTTAGGCTTTCGGATGGCGAAGCAGAACTGAGAATCCACGTTCAGCATTTCTTCTATTCACCACAGAACGCGATTTATGTAACTCGCAATGAAATGTGGCTTCAAAACTTCAATCTGCGTTTCACTTCTGGGTCTCCTGACTGTCAGCACAAACAGTCACCTTTCCCCCAAAGTCCTCGTTCAACCATCTAAACAACACGTTCATCCAAACTCAGCTACACCTCCAGCAGTAATCCGGCAGGAGGCGGGACTAATTGATTCAGGTTATAGTTGAACAAAACAACGCGGGCTTTTGTCGAACGTTGTGTTCAAATGTAAACACATGAAATTGCAATTTGATATGTGCGACGTTCAGAGTCGAGTCAGAGTTCAGTGAAAAAGACAGAGTGGTATCACAAGAGTGACCCCCCAAAACAACTCATGATGCTCATGACAATTGTCCTGCTCATTAGGCACAGTGGTGTGTCGGATCTCGACTGTACACCACGAGGGCATGCATGAAATATACGGCAAAATTATTAGTGTCGCACAACGGTAGTTCTGTCGCACAATTTGAGTATTATGTAAAGAGACGTATCATTTAAATAGTTGCAATTGGATGTTAATCGGATTTAAAGGACCAAACCTCCCAGAGCTTTACACACACTCAACATATCATCACATCTTTTTTTTTCCTTTCAAGCTGGCGAATGCTTGGTCTTTTTTAGATGAGTGATTCCATTTAATTTCTTTGGTTAGATTAAATTCTCGAGTAGCTGGTGAAAAGCCGACAAACTGATTTAAAAAGAAGCAAAACTCTTGACCCTAACCCTCTGTACTGTCGGGGTTCATTGGGTCTTACCTGGAGCAGCGGAGGCCACAATCCCCAGCAACAGCACAAGGTAGAACTGCATCCTGGATCAACTCCAAACGCGAAGTTTGAAGACTGATACGTAAGAAACGCTCTTTGTCTGATTTGTGGCGCGGGAGAGGGAAACAAAGAAAGAGGCTCAGAAGTTAGTGTGACCACTCAATACGTTCTTTGGTTTCTCCTCTTTTCCTCACAGAACCTCTTGACAGTGAAAATGTATCAAAGCTGAACACTCACATGCAGATCGCAAAAATGTTAAACAGACTAATGATCTGAGCAAGCATTTCAAACCAACTCACCTGCTGAAGTCTTCAGCTTGACAGAGGGATATAAAAGCCAGCCTGGCTGCCTCTGCCCTTCTTCTCCTTTTTGCTTGATTACAGTGTCTCCACCACAGTTACACAGCAAACGCGGAATCTTTCAGAGAGCAAGTGGAGGAGGGTGTGTGGGTGTGTGTGTGTGTGTGTGGAGGGAGGGAGGGGGAAGTTGGAAGGTGGTGTGTGTCAGCACATCACGCTCTACAAATTAATGAGCTAGTGGCAATTGGCCACGGACATCCACAGAGGTGAGGCTAATTACCTTTATCTTGCGGCGTGGACAAGTGGGAAAGAGCCCTGACACATTTAAGACACCGACAGATTTAAGTCATTAAGAGATTTGAGAGCTCACAGTGAGAAAAGTCACTGTAGATATATGCTGGACAGGATCTGTTCTGAGTGGGACATCATGAACTCCTTTGAAGTAAATTAAGTTATGAGCTTGAAATCTGGGACTATGCCGGGCAGTGATTTATTATTTAAAAGTTTTCTTTCCACATTTTAAGCCATTTAAAATAACTGCGGACAGGGTAAGGCGCCCAGATTCACATTAAAGACTCCAGAGATCCAGGAATACTACGATAATACACATTTATTGTCACATTTACAACATATAAAATGCCACATATAAAAAAATACATTTGTAAACGTTAAACGTGTAAAGAGCTTTGGTACCATAGCGCGTGTGATACAGTGATCTTGTGCATTTTACTGACGGCTACACAAAACAAAAGTGTGCTGTATTATACGGTGGGCTATGTGTCGAACGCTGAAACAAAGTAAGTGTTAAGTGAAATGTTACGGAACGCGACACAAGGCTAAAAGCGTCCTTTTTACATGAGCACGTACGGCTGTCCAGAAGCCTCGAGTACAGGAAACCCCTCATGTAGGCAAGTAACAATAGCTGCAAGACACAAATCCGTCTACAGAGGCACTCATGTGTGCCATCTTGTGCTAAGGCAGTGATACGCTGTTCATAATATTTTCACTAGACTGGATTACTGATTAGACTTTCACAGAGAACTAGAAAATAGAGTCACCGCAAGAAAACCCCACATTTAAGTCAAATCTAACGATCCTCAGTTGTACCCTTCTGTCTTTCACATAGTGTAAGTTTATGTATGTATATATATATATCCTCATTTTTTTCAAAATAAAGTGCAAATATGGCACATAACTATGAACTAAGCCTACATAAAAGAACTATTCAAAAGTCACAATGCTAAAAAAAAATTATAAAAAAAATACTGACATTGTGGCAAATTACACTAAAAGGAAATCAAATCTCACATTAAAACAGTGCACGTGGAAAATTTCTGCTTTTCGGGTATTGGGAAAATCTAATCTAATGAATATGGCTGTTAATAAGATTGAATTCAGCTATCAAATTCCCATTTAATGTCACGTGCACAAACTGAAATACAAATTGTTCCTGCATGGACAGTTTCCTTAATTTTTACTTTCTTTTGGTTAATAATTTTATATTCTTTTGACTAAAAAATAAACCCGTTTTTCAAAGAGTTGGGATTTCAGTGACGACAGCCAAACATACATATGGATAGATACATAATAATGCACGTGTCTCTTAAGGCCTCATGATGCAGGTCTCCAGCTAAGAAGGACAATACAGTAAACACGTCTCTACCTACTGAAACCGCCTAGGAGTGTGATCAGAGTACCGTATTTATGTTATGGCAGGCTATAAAAGATGGCATTGTGTTCATTATTAGTTTATAGAAAAAAAAAAGGCACAATTTATTGAGTGCTTAGTGGAAATACAGAGATTGCTGTCTCGGTCTCAGTTTTGCTACATTTTAGTTTAAACACGTTCCCTTTTTCAGACATGTTTAAAAAAAAAAAGAAATCCCCAGAGAGGGCCTCTGTTTTCTCGGGGGTTCCTATGAGTGGCTACAGGAAGCTGTCTTCTACCTCGGGCGTCCCAGAGGAGCCTAGCAGAGCGTCTTTCTCGCTGGTCTCCTCCAGCCTGTCCTCCTCTGGAAGAGTGTCGGCAGTGTCCTGAGACATCGAGTCGGTCTCCTCCTCCAGAGCCAGAGAGCTGAGGGAGGAACAAGAAACACAACTTGACACGGAGCACAAAGTCACGTATGATTCACGTGTCCGTTCGCTCTTCCTGGTTTTGCATCTTCCTCTAAGTAATATATATAACCATATTTATACTGATATTGTGCAATCACTCATGTTCACTTTATTTTCATATTTCCTTATATATTATTGGACTCTGTGCAATAACTTCCTGCTGTGCAAAACCAATGTTATTACAGAACAACAACTCAGAACTTACTCTGTTTTTTTATTTTTATTGCATTACATTTGTTTTTAACACTGGTTCACTCTGAGTAGGAAAAATAATTTCCCCCTGGGATCAATAAAGTAATTCTGATTCTGTAATCACAACGCTGACTTTAAAGACATTTAATCAGAATATAATCTTGTGATTTGAAGGTTTGTACTGAACATTTTAAAGGACGACGTATATTTCCAGTGCTGCCCATTTAAATGACACACTCACATTCGCTGCCGGCCCTTTAATACACAGTCCTCTTTGCTTTTTATGGGGCGGAAAGCATGATTTGCCTAGCAGCAGTTAATGTGTGGATTATCTAGCGTATTGTTTAGTGCGTCCTGTGAGAAGTGGCTAAATTAAACAGACTCAGATTATTACATAAAGAAGTCTAAAAATATCATCTTTGCTCAAAAAAAGTCCTTGAAAAAGAGCTGATTATCTCATCAGTTCTGTCTGATAAATTATTTCGACTCTAGCTGTAACAGTAGATTGTCAGCAGAACAGAAGCTGTTGTCTCTCATGAGACCAAAGACCTCAAACCACAACATTAAAGGCCGAATACAAGCAAAAGAATGGCTCCACTGCCAAAACTCAGCACTCCAGTTTTGCATCCTAAATCATTCCCATGCTGACTGACGCGCTTTTCAACGAAGGATCAGGATCTATGTTTAAGTAATCAATCAACTGGAGTAAAAATAACATTTTTGATGTTACATATGGATAAACAGAAGTTGTTATTTAAATCCTCATCTTAGCTGATATATATACTATAAAAACACGTCTCCGTGACTGTTTATTACTACAGCCCTAGCTCAACATCTGGATGAGTGGGTGTGTGGTGGGGGAAAAAAACCCAGCTCTTGTGAAGCAAATCCACATTCATCTACATTCATCTTTTTTGTGCGTTTGGCCCACGTCCACAGCACGTTGTCAGTGACTCCGTACCTCACAGGGCTTTCTGACGGCTCGTCAGTGAAAGTCTCCTCTGGCTTCGGGTCTGGGATGGGAATGATGTACTCATTGTATGAAGTTACGACTTCCAGCGGGTCCGCCTCTTGCCTGAAGTCTCCGGGCCTCGGGTTCTGGTTGTAGGGCCCCAGGGGAGAGGAGGAGGAGGTGGTGGTGGGAGTCGGGGAGCCAAATGCCGGGTTGGCGATTGGAAAGGGTGAGGAGAGCCGGGGTTTGGTGCGGGCCACTGCCGGGTGGTCGCTCTTCAGGAAGTTGTCGTTGACTTGACTGTATCTCTGTTGTCAGGAGACAGGAGTTTGATTATCTGAGCAATGTGGCAAAAAAAAAAAAAACTGTACGATGAGTTTGGAAGTAGCTGAAGAACATTGTGCCTATTATTGGAAGTGATATAAGACCTGAGATAGCAAAGGACACCTAAATTAATTACACTCATAACCCATATGATGCATGTTATTTTATTTATTTTCACCACCAAAAACATTACCCTCATAAAGAACGTCTCGCAGTGGTGAAAGATCATCCAATCAGTAAAAGTAAACAATCAGAAAACGCCTTTAAAAAGTACCTGAATCATACTTCTAAATGTAATTTACACCATTGTTACAGTATCAATAGAAGTAAAGTATCTGGTTTAACAGAATATAAAGCTATAGAGGGTATGCAATGACGCCACACCCCCCTGAGTGGCAAAAACATGGTAACATGTAATAGTAAATACAGCGAGACCGGGGAAAATGTGGATTATCAGATCAAATTAAAGACAACTGGACTCAACCATGATCCATATGAACTAGTATGGACTTGGAAAAGCAGATTACGCTCAATGTCAGTTAGCTTAAGGCCATTTAAGTTATGATAAATGTAGCTAAATAAAAGATGCTAACGCTAAGAGCTTTACTGAGAAGTAACGTTAGCCATATAACACTGTAGCGTCCGACTGGACGTTCAAAGGGACGACTTAAGAAGTACAGGATAAATTAATATTACCTGACACAAAAGTAAACCACAACACCAGGTTTCTGTGCCTGGATTCCAGCTGTTTCATAGTAATGCAGCGATCCACTTACTTCTCATTTCTTTGGCAGTCGGAGATATCTGTAAAAATACAATAATCTCCGACCGCTTTTCAAATCTGTTGTGCAGTCCATCACACAACAGCTCATTGCCATTTTTTAAATTAGATCTACAATTTAGACGCTATTAAAGCCTATGATTCAAACTAATGCTGCTAATCTCCACGCTCAACTGTCCACTCAGTGGCCGTAACCACGGAGACTTTGCTGGCTATGACATCACGCGCATACCCTCTATTGAACTTACATTGCCGATGTATTTAAGTGTGAAACGCATTTTTAAGTGGATGTTGCTTGAGGCAGAACCCAATTTGTTGAGATTTTCAATCTATGAAAAGGATTTTTTATGTTTTGTGTGTAAAATCTGAGCCCGCAAAGAAGCTAGAAACACAAACTCGGTTGAATTCAGTTGATTAAGTTATTTTCAAGCTTTAGTCGAGCCTATAGAAGAATAAATGAAATAAACAGAAGTACTCAAGTAAAATATCTCATAACTGGACTTGATTGTGCTGCCAGCTCTCCAACCAGCCACGTAGGTACCTTTTTATAGCTGTCCATCAACATATTCCCAACTCTGTGGACCAGAGAGGAGAACTCAGGCCTCTTCTCAAACTTTTCATCCCAGCACTTCTTCATGATGTCATAACTACAACGTAAGCAAGTGACATAATTAGTTATATATCATTAGTTTGTGCGTTGGTCTTTAAGTCGGGCTGTAAGACTTGTCGCAGTGAGACTCACACTTCATCGGAGGCGTGAGCGGGTTTGGCCATTCGGTAGCCTCTCTTCAAAGCACTGTAGAATAACTCATTCATGGGCAGATCCGGGTAAGGGGTTCCTCCTGCACAAAGCATTAATTCAAATTCATCAAAAAACTAAACAAGAAATCAGAAACCGTGTACAGGCTATAAATCAAAATTAGATCTAACCTTGACTGAATTAATTATCTGATATCCCGCAGTATCACTGCGAATGAATGAATTTCCAATAAGATAATAATAACACTGATTATTGAGCTGCATTTATTGTGCAGTAAAGTAGATATTCTGACCCAGATGTCCATGAAAAATAGATGCAAGCACAGAAGAAGCACAGAGAATCTTTGGTTATCACTTACAGAGGCCGGATTGTGAGTTTGTTTTCCACCTCTCAGGCTTATGCTGCATAAGTTATTAACTGTCTCCTTTGTTTGCATGCTAGTTTAAAAAAAATCGTGGGAAGAGTAAAAGAACAAAAAAACAAAAAAAAAAACAAACTCACAATTCCCTAAGCTAGGAAATTCTGATTCCAAAGCTTGACTGTGCCTAATTACATTTTGACCTCATATGAACCTTGAAACACACCACTACTTCCATGACTTGGAGCCAGACGCACAACTATACATGTTAATAGTTTAACAGTTCAACAGAAAAGTGAAGAAGAAGCTTTTCAGAATAGTCAATTACAGGATTTTAAGCCTCTCATGGAGTACATGCATATGCCACTTCTGATTCTAGGTGGAACCTTCTCATGTAGTTTAGGTGTTTGAATATGTGTGTGTTTGTACTGACCCAGTGTGAAAATCTCCCAAAGGAGAATGCCGTATGACCACACATCACTCAGGGTCGTGTACAAATTATGAAAGATACTCTCTGGTGCCATCCACTTCAGGGGCAGGAAGGTCTGCACGAGGGAAAAACACTCACTCTTAGAAAATAAAGAGCTATTACGAAACACATACACATCTACTCCACTGGTTAACTAGAAATTTACTGTGCAGTTCATACATCTTCTCCACTCGGACGCTGCTTTTTTTCCAGAGTAACTTCCTACGAACCATCTCATCCCGGATCTGTGCACTTCCTTTGCTACTTACGCTGCCTTTGGAAATGTAGTTTGAATCGTGCATGATGTCTCTGGCCAGGCCGAAGTCGCAGATCTTCACCAGCTTGCCCTCGCAGATCAACACGTTCCTGGCAGCCAAGTCGCGGTGGACGCACTGCGGTGGGATAAAAAGAAAACGCCATTAAATCACACCTGTCACCAGATGAATGGGGCTCACACACTCAACCACACCTTGATGACAACGAATTACAAATTCAGAGTCGCCGTTCTTTTCGGCAGCCTACATTCTTAGACGCGAGGAACTCCATCCCCTTCGCCACCTGGTAGCTGAACCCCAGAAGGTCGTTGTAGGTGAGACTGGGGGTGTCGCTGATCACCAGGTCCAGTCGGCTGCCACCTAAACGGGACGGCCAGGTGAGACGACAAACGGGAGAAGGAGACGAGGTGATGAACATCTCATGAATGAACACATTGTCTTTTTTTTTTTTATTGGGAGAACTCTGACTGTCCTGTGACTGCATGGGCTAAAATGAAGCTGTAAAACTGTCCCGTATATTCCCTGAAGTGTTTAATTAAAAACAAACTGTATTCATTAATTTCTGAAGCTGATTTTCACTCATTTCACTGATTAAGAGTGCTGCTATTCACACATAAATACTTTATATTACCAGAGCAGATGGCTACTGCTTGATAAGTCTCTACATACAAACATAGACAAGACAGTGTGTCTTCTTCTCCTTCCGAGTTTATGCCTGTTTTCTTTGATAACGCTGCAACATTAAGAATCTACAGACTTGTGTAAACGTAGAAACAAATCAAACCTTGTTCCTGGTAGAGGTCCTGCTGGTAGGGAGACTCGTACGGAGAAGGCTGGATGTCGGCATACTTGATGGTGTCTATGTGCTCCTGCATGGGCACGTAGACCGAGGGCTCATCTTTGCTCATGTCCATGTACCCCCCATCACTCTCACTTCCAAAAGACACATAGCTGAAGGGAGACACAAGTGTGAAAAAGAGGAGAGATTTCTATAAATAACAAAAAAAAGCAACATGTTATAAAGTAGTCTCTCTATAAAGTAGACGGTGTGCTCCTCTCACCCTTTCCTCTGACTGAGAGGGGTGCTTCCTCTTGAGATGAGGCATCCGTCATCCGGGGTCTTCTCAGCGTAGTACTGCAGGAACGTGTGCTTGTTCCTGTGCAGGTAGTCCACCAGGTCGCCGTAGCGACAGTACTCAGTTACCAGGTAGAGAGGGCCTGAATGGAGGAGCAGAGGACGTAAAGAAGAAAGAAACAATCCTTAAATATATATTGTTATTCAAGTTACTCAATTGTATATTTCTTGATGTTTTTTTCTTTTTTACTAATAGAGATCAGTCCCAATTAAACAACTAGCGAGGGTTATTAGTGCCCCAGTCCCAAAAAACTCTCCTGACAGAGCTCATACCAGAACCTGAGCGAGGCCGAGCTGAAAGTCGAAGGCATCGGTGCAGCTGAAGACGTGGGTGGAGGAGTTACATGATAATTCAATAAATACGCGGCCCCAAGTGCAGGATGAGTCATCAACATTTCTAAATTGTTTTCCAGGAAATGACTAAAATTACATTATTTTCATTGTTGGGCGATATGGGATGTACTGTATGTGTGTAGTAAAACGTACCGCAAACACATAAACGTCAATTATGGGAACTTTAACGAACAAAAAGTAGCTTATATTACTTAACATGATATGAGGCATCTTTCAGTCTATCAGCATTAAGTTTAAATACTGGACAATAGTGGTATATTTAACTATTGCTGCTTTCTTTTGCAAATACAGGACTTCTAGATGGAAGTTGTAGTTTTAACAAGCGTGTTGAACATTGACGCACACAACAGTAAAAGTTAACTGACTTCACAGCAAATGCTGTGTGAAATATATATTGAAACATGTAATTTCAAAAATCTTAATGAATATCAAATGTTATTTTTGCGTCAATAAAATCTGCTTCAGGATTATGAATCTGCTGAGAGAAAAAATTGAGAAAAAGGTCACGTCTCTGCTCAGTGTTTTTAGGACAATTACTCTGACGTTATCTGTGATTTTTAAAGTGGACACGTCGAGCATGCTTGGGAGGGTGGGAGGTCAGAAATGAGACAGTTTTCTTTTCTTCCTTAAAAGTGTTTAGATGTGCCTCATCTCTGTTTTACACATTCCATTTCCTTTTACAGGAAATTATTGTTCAGGGTTAAAGGGAAAAAAAAAAACAAGAAAACGGAGGAATGGACCACACAGTGTTATATACAGTGTAGGCACTTTGTATAATTTCTTTTAAATACACCAAAAGACACAATCTAGAAGCACAGCACAGCACTGCGAGACTCACCGTGTTTGGTGCAAGCTCCGAGTAAGTTGACAATGTTGAGGTGAGGACCGAGGTGGCTCATGATCTTCAGTTCTGACATGAGTGCCTGGGTCTCACTCCGCCTGGCTGTAGCTGGGTGAAGGACAAGAGACAAACACAGAGAGAGTGAGTTGTATAAAAGCAGGGCAGTGTGAGGTAGGTAGGAGAACAAGAGCACAGAAAAGCAGGACACACTGTGTCCTTGCCAGACGGCTCAATGACCTGTGAGCTGAAACTTGAATCAGGCTGGCAACCAAACAGAAGCTCAGCGGGCCGCTGCGCTCTCCGAGCTCACAGGAATATGGAACTGGTGTCACAATATTTGACAGCCATGCAGGGGTCTCTGTATTGTTCAGACAAGCTGTGCACATGGCTTTCTAATGTTTTTTTGTTTTTGTTTTTTTCCACTGTGTGTCTTACATTTGAGCATTTTCACTGCCACTTTTGTGCTGGACTGGGAATGCGTGAGACCGTAAGCAGTTGCCTCGACCACCCTGCCAAACGCTCCCGATCCAAGAGTGCGACCTGAAACACAAAGCAGGGCTCAGTGGGACACAGCGTGAATGAAGGACACATCAGACCTGAAAAGGAAAGGAGGGGAAAAAAAAAAAAAAACTTTATGAAAATATTAGTGTACGCATTTCTTATTGCCACCCCACAAAATGTGAGGTCAGAAACTCGTTCGTAGTTTTTTCTAAAGAGGTTTTCAGATTCACATTCTGGAGCAAAGGTCTATCTGGTGTCTGTGAGGGACGGCAACACGTCATCGGACGTAAGAGTTTAAAAGGAGTTCTGAAAGTGAAGGCAATCAAAACGCCTCATTTTAACACTTCTAACAGTTATTATACAGTAATACATGGGGAGGGAATGTGGAGCGGTGGGTGATTTCATTCATATATTCTGGATACAGGATTTCTGGAAGAATGTTCAAAGGGAGATTAAACAGATTCTGGGTATTCATTACCCTTTGGAACCGGCGCTTCACTTCCTTTGTACGAATCCTGCTACAGCAGAAAAACAGCCTTATTTGATAAAAGATCTTTATTAAAACAGGCAATGCGTGAACTTAAGTCCCCTCTCTTTTTTTTCTTTATTATCATTACAACATTAGATTTTTTTTTGGTCTTGTTTTTGTGTTAATGTGTATATATCAAATAAAAAAATAGTTCCAAAAAAAAATAAAAATAAATCAAGGCAGGATGGGGCCAACAAAACAAGTTTAATTTTAGAGGCTTAATTTAGTATTCCATGGAGAACTGTGCCCAGATGACCCCAAAACCACCCGTTGCTCTACAGCCACCTAGTGATAGCTCCACACAACATGTCTGTGTCTGAGGAACAAGCACACAACCGTCTGAGAGTCTGTTGTGACGGATTAAATAAAATACACTGCAAAAACAGTAACACCATGTTCTTATATTCAATCAAATCATCTTAAAATATCTGACAATTTTTTTGCTTGACAAAAATCCTTGAAATAAGCACAAGATCTTGTCTCTGAGCAAAACATAAGATCTATTTCTTTGATACAAGGATTTTGTTGCTTTCTTGAAATTCCTTTTTTTGCAGTGTATGGACAACTTTTAACTGACAACGAAAGGGAGGCGAGACCCGAAATGAAGAATAAATAAATAGGTCAATAATTCAACTGTATAAAATTCGATTTAACCAAAACAAATGATGAGGGTAATCAGTGCCAAATATGTTAATTAAAAATAATTTTAAATAAATATATATTAATTCAAACTCCCATCTAAATGGTTGGTTGATTTATTTATTTTTTAACCAAATTTTATTTAAATGGACTAATTACGTTTAACTACTTTTTGGTGTTATTTCAGTGTCAAAATATTTAGTTTAATTATTATTTATATGGTTATTTAATTCAATTGTGTTAAATACTTAAAAACTGGAGACACATAACCATCTGTTCCCTATTTACACCAGGACTCACCCAGCACCAGGTGGTCCCGGGGCATTTCCCAGGCCAGGTCATAGGGCAGGTGGATGGGGTCCACATAGATGTACTCGTGTCCGTCCTGGCTCACAGATTCTATCACCTTCCACCTGATCTCGTAGCGAGGCTTCTGACAACGCAGGAAAAGAAAATGCAACATGAGAACTAAGCAAAAGATTTTCATTCACTACAAGAAAAAAAAAAAAAAAAAAAAAAAAAAAAACGGCGCCTGTTTTAGGTTTGAGGCTGTCTTACCTTTTTCCACACAGCAATCAGGATGATGGTAGACAGGATAGCGATCACCGCTAAGGCTAGAATAACAGCCATTATCACGGTCACCTGAGAGTATTGGGCTGCAACAGGAGGAATCAGAGCGTCAGCCGCATAACAGAGTACGACTTCATACAAGACACACCATTCACGTGACACCTACTGCTGGACACCACCAGTTTGACGTCTCTCCTGTCCACGAGGCCCACTTGGTTGCTGGTCTCGCAGCGGACTGTGACCTGCTGAGGCTTGTGGAAAGTCACCTGGCTGCGGACCTGGCTGGTTTTACGCGCCGCGCTGTAGGTCACATTGTGCTGGATGCTCAGAACCTCCGGCTCAGGTGTCAGCGGCTGCCACACCTCGGTCTGGTTGCTGCCCCTGCAGAAAGGACGGCAGGTGAGAGAGAAGAGATGCACCGGTTGAGCGCAAAGCCCCAAAAGCAGACGCTCTAAATTTAAAAGTAAAGTAAATCTGCGTGCGTAGTCAGCCCCCTAGTGTTCCCAGCGTGACACTTCAGTGATGAATGGGGCGGCCGGTGGTGCGACTTACTTGAGCATGCTGTCACAGCTGTACCACTCTATGGTTGGGGTTGGGACCCCCTCAGCTACGCAGGTCACCAAGTGTCTGTTCCCTGGGAGGTGGTGGTCGGTCAGGTCTTTAATCTGAGAGGGAACTACACACATGGGGGAGGCAGTGGCTATTAATCTTTTCTGACGTAGGACAAAAAAAAAAAAGGACCTGTCTTCAGATTTTTTTTTTTTCCCCCGTCCACAAACATTACACTCAAAACGTGGGGTCTGGATACCGAGAAACGTCTCACACCCTGGGATAGTTTTGAGCTTCTTTAAACATCCTCTCACCTCGGACCTCCAGGTCAAAGGTCACTTGCTTGGCGTCATCTCCGTTGGTGACACGGACAGTGTAGAGGCCCTTCTGGTCCGTCCTCACCCTCACCAAGGTGAGAATAGTGACATACCTGGGACAGAAAACAAAAAATAAAACAAACTTTTAGGAAATTAATGACTATGCACTGATAGTTTCCTCTAATACTCAACTTTCCACTAATATTTTATGTCGAGGATGTTTGGCAGGAGACCATGAGTTAGATTAGATCTGATTTAAAATGCAGGTGAAGTCTAGAGAAATCTCTCTAGGGACATTAAAGGAAATTAAGATGAATTAAATAAGTTCTGCATCACGAAAGAATGTTGCCTGTTTTAAAACGAACGTATTTGGTTTCTCCCCAGTGCTTGTTAACCCGTTTCTTTCGTTCCCCCGGAGCAAATTTCATGTTGACATTTCGGGATTTTTATTTTGTGGTGTGCTGGCATACATGTGAAAACATGGACCTGATGTTAAAACTTTGTTTGGCATTCGTCTAAGACATTTGGCAGTTGTGACAGGTATTTTGTGTTTATGGTTCCTGCGTGAGGAAAGATGGAGTCCCCCCCTCCACTCCGAGAGAGTATTGTGTTTCTCTCTTAGGAGGCCTCATCTAGTGACGACTGACGAGAGCTGGATGTCTGCGGAGGCTGTCACCCCATCACCGACGCAGTGCTAATTGTTTAAGTGTATCAAGGCCTACAAAGAGATGCTTTGTGTCATGCGGATGGGCGCTCTACCTGATTTCATGCTCTTGTCTGAATGTGATGATTTTGTCTCCCTTGATGATGGCGCCATCTTTGGTCCATTGAATCTGGGGTGGAGGGTAGGCCTCGATCTCCACCCTTAGCACCACGTTCTCTTGCAGCATGGTGGAAATGTTTTGTTGCTGGGCAGGCTTCAGGGCCACAAAACCTTGCTCTAATTTAAAAAAAAAAAAAAAAAAAGGAAGGAAAATGTGACAAATGTATTTAATTATCGTGCAATAAATGGTTTGATTAAGGTCACACGCTAACACCTACACAGAGTAATAACTGCTATTAGTTGACTATTTGAGGACCATAATCAGTTTATTAACCCAATACTGATCTATATCACCTTTTATAAAGAGGAACCGTGTCTAGTGTTCAAGATACGGCATTAGTATGTCATTAGTATTCGTTTGCAGTTCCGCTTTTGGCAGATTAAAGTATTCAATCTCCTTTAGTCCTGTGTTTGCTCTCTTTCAAATCCAGAAGAAAATATCCAGCTCATTAGTCCACTCTGTTTTAGCAGCCAAATGCCTTGGCCAGAGAAAATAAAAAGCCTCAAAGATACTTTAAGGGCGCAGATATCTGAGTAGATTTGCAGCCTGATAATAATTCTTTGCACGTTTCCCCTGAGCAGTCACAAGTTTCACAGTTTATATAAAACTATTTATTATGCTGCTTTCAACTTTAAAGTCTGTTCAGTGGACTTCACTAAAGACAGTGGACTGTGCAATGCTTGTGTTCATCCCGTGGCCAGACAGTGTCTGTCTTTTCCACCCAGACTTCCACCAAACTGTCCCGTCATCCTGTCCCTGGGCCAACCAAGAAGTTTAAGTTATTAAAGGGTTTTATAAACATAACACACCTCGCTGCAGATGGAGTAAGCATTCAAAGACTCAAGATGCATTCAGTGACGGTCAAGCGACAGAGCATGGAGGAAAAGCTCAGTGCGACGAATCCGGAGCTTCTACTGGATCTCAACCCGCTGCTTGTAGTTGCTTAGATAGTGTCCTACTGTATGTCAACGTGGACGTCGGACAAACACTTCCAGTCTAAATATAAGGTTGTACCCCCTGATTTGAGGTTCTATTTTTCAAGGCATCACTCAGGGCATCCACACCGTGTCAAAGGTTTATTTCACACCGTGACCAGAAATAAATAGTTTCAACTCATTTCCTTTAAAAGGCAGCACCTCTGGCATAATAAGCAGGTTTCTGTCATAATAATCTCAACAGTGGCAGTTTGTTTTAGTTTTGTGTGTGTGTGTGTGTGTGTGTGTGTGTGTGTGTGTGTGTGTGTGTGTCCGGGGGTCTTTTCTAACCGAGCACATTGATGGTGACGCTGGCTGAGGTCGAGTGGCCTTGGATACCCTCAAAGATGTTGCAGATGTAGGTTCCACTGTGGGCCATGGTGGTATGAGGGAAGATCAGGTAGGAGCGCATGTTCGTGGTGGAAAGGATGTCTGTCAGCGGATCAACGTCAATGAGCTTGAAGAGAGAGGAAATAAAATGATGGGATGTGACATTTTATCATCACGTCGAGTGTCGTTAAAATTGGAAATTGGTGTCGGTGTAGCAAGGATCAGATCACATAACCAGCTCAGTAAAGGTCCAGAAAAACAAATAACGATTTGATCCGGAAATGAAGAAGACCCAGACACTGCATGTGGAGGGTAAAAACTGAGGTGTGTCTCTACATCTTGATACAATTTGGGTTGGGCCATGAGGCCTGAGAGTGATCACAAAGGGAAAGCTGAACAAAAGCGCTTGTTCTGCTCTACTCCCACTCACCTCTCTGTTGGGCGTTTCCCAAGTGAAAAAGGCCAGCTCCAGTCCGTGCACTGTGCAGTTTACTGTCAGCGGTTCGCCCTGCTTCAGGACGGTCTTTGAAGCGTTGATGTAGGCGTCGATGGCCTCCGGGACTGAGACGAGAAGAAGAGAGAGTGCGGGGGAGAGGGGGACAGACGATGATAATGAGATTTATTAAAACAGTATGTTGAAAAGTCTGCTTACCAAATAATCCGTTGTTAATTTGTTAAAAAACAAACCAATAAAACTAACTGTACCAAAACGGGAAAGTGGGGGCTAAAGTCTGTTTGCAAATAAATTCATCCTCCTACACCCTCTTGCACCAGAGATGCTCTGGGGCATAAGTCTTCAATAGGGGGTCCGAGACCCTTAAGGGGTCCGCGGAAATACTACAAGGGGGTCACAAAATCTTTGGTTGATTAGACATTTTATATATATATATATATATATATTTTTTTTTTTTTTTTAATTTTCCCCCACAAATTTAGGTATGTCTATGTTCAAATGAATATTTGAACCTGTGTATTATTAGAACAGCTTAACAGTGCGGTCCTTGGCGTGAAAAACACTGAAGACCCCTGGGCTAGGATGAAGATAAAACACGGTACGTGAAATGAGGCGAATGAGTTGTATGTTTGGAATGCTTTGGTTGTGTGGCACTTATAAAAATATTCATCAACTTTAATAGTTTGGGTGTAGACCGAGATTGATTTAAAGAGGGCCAACGCTGTTGGCCACCCCTTTGTGAGGGTGTTTCTCCAAGCAAACTCTTGAGTCCGAACACCTACCAGCAATACTGAAGACGTAGAAGGACTGAGACTCCTGCACCTTCCCGTTCAGCTCTCCGCGACACATATAATTCCTATCCTCCAGCGATGCCCTGTAGCCCTCACTGGGGTCATACACCCCCTTGATTGGCACGTCGGTGTCCTTCTCAAACAGGGTGACATTAATGCTCGGGTTGGTGACCACGCAGGGGATGGTGCTTTCCTCATTGGTCTTTGTCACCATGCCATGGAATCTCTCTATGAACCACACATTCGGATCTGGACACAAACATGACACATTTCACATTTCAACAGCTGGTACAAACCGTTGTCTCATCCTAGTTCTACGTGGACAGCATGAGAAGGCAAAATGTTTTTTCTAGTAATACAGTGTTTCTTCTTCTATGATCTTCCTAGAGGTCTCTCCACACAGTTTACAGCAGCTCACACAAAAAGCTTACACAAGCACAAAGCTGAGGTAAATATAGAACACATATAGTAGGTAGGGAGTCCCTATTTATTCTTTCCATCAGTTTGGTGGTCCTTGGCCGGAAAAATGTTGAAATTTACCATTGATCCAAATCTGCTTTCACAAATATACGATGCTAAACACGAAGCTAAATGTAAATAAACCAAGTCCTACCTGGGACAAACACAGCCACCTCCTTCGTTTCCCCAGTGTATTGATCATTGCACTGATACACGCCCGTGTGCTTCCAGCTCACATTAAACAACGTCAGATTGCTGGACGTGGCGCCACTTTGCACAATCTGGTGGCTCGGCTGACCATTTTGGACTGGTTGTGCCTGAAAGAAAGGCACGTCTTCTTTCTTGAACGTCCAGTTGGGCTCGGTGGAGCCGGAGCAGGTGAGGGTGAGAGTGGAGCCCTCAGCCAGGACGATCTCCTTGTCGTCAGGCGTGATCTCCAGGCAGCACACGTCAGTGCAGAAATACAGGAGAGCTGCAGTTTGCAAAAACAAGAAGAGGTCAGGGTGGAGGTCCCAGAGACAGTCACGTGAGGTCAAAGGTTAAATCAACAGTGTAGGTCAGATCCTGTTCTATCTCTGAACGATGAAGGATATGAGTTGTATGGAGCAGATTTGTGGGATCATGATAGATAGCCATGTTAGTGACAGATGTATTTGAAATGGCAGAGGTGAGTTTGAATGCATCAGTTGAGCTTAACGCCAGAGTATTGTGTTACTGTGTCCTCAGTAAAGTTGATCTTAATAAGACTCATTCAATCATATAATTTGTTAACAGGAAAAAAGTCCAAGTTTTGCCATATTATTGTACCATAGCTGTATAATACTCCAGCTGAGCTTGGCGTCAAGCTTTACGCTTCCTTGCAAAACCAATGTGTGTTCACAGATTTTCACTTTTTGTTGGTTGACTGAAACTAGAACTCAGCTCTCACCTGTAAATGTAACTGTCAGGTGAAGCGTGAATGCCGTCACCATCCTCATGGTGGAAGCCTTCAAACCACTCGGTTCTGCAAACACAAAGACAGATTTTCTTCGTCAGCTGTTAACAAATACAGACAATTGCATATCCACAAACTGTTTAGCAGACTCAAAATGCACAACAACAGGAAGTTCTGATTTCACTAGTTAACATCTGTCCATGAGAGATGATCTTCCTCATCATGATGGATTGATTCCTGCCCCCGCGAGCTGCAGCGCGTCTGGGTAAGCGAGGAGATAAATCAAACTGAACGTCAGTGTATTCTACAAGAAAATGACACAAAACTATGTTCTGCTCAAACTAAAAGGAAACAAAACAAAGTATTCAGTTTGTTGTCAAGTTGCTTTCTTCAGCGGGTTCTGGCCGACACATGGCATCTGAGGTGCAGATGCAGCTCACTCGGGAGGTATTTGATGCCTCACTGCACCAGGACAGAGCAACAATGTCCGGCTCTTTTTGTTCCTGGTTCACCAGCATTCTGCCTGCTAACAAACGGGTCACTGTGTGCGGATTTGCAACACGCTTACTGGCAACAATGCTGCGTCCAAGCTATTTTAGAGCCGTGCTGAGCCATTAATTGGTTTTGGCGTAAACAAAAAGTGAAAATGGGGGCATTCGCATAAGCTGCTGACAGAGGAGTGTGCTCACGGTTTTGAAAGGTTGCTAAGGTTTTGCGACGCTAATGGCGTATCACGTTGTACACCAATATCCGATCTGAGGATCCCGCCTATCGAGGTCAAAGTTGACAAATGTTCACCATTACTAACATTTAGACACTGAGGTCCTAATTTCACAGCCCAGTTAGGGGCCAGAGGAACAGACTGAGGAGGGGTGGGGTGGCTTGTTGTTATGTTTAGGATGGGGGTTAAGGCCTGCAGAACACAGACGTCTGGAAACAGTTAAGGATGGATCACAGGCCTGTATGCAAGAGGGTGGGAAAGAGAGAGAGGACGGAAGAGCGAGTCTTGGGAAGAGCGAGGGTGGAGGAGGAAGAGAAGCCAGTGGAAAAATTGTGAAATCTCAAGAAATGTTACCCCATCTTTACTTGATAACCACACTCCGATTTAACAATGTCCTATTTTAAGAAACTGGCATGACTTAAGGCATTACGTAATAGAACACATGTTTTGAAGGTTACATTTCTTCATCGTATCTTGACCTGTCTGTCAAGTTGTAAAAAAGTAGTTTTATATTTTAGGTTATCAACGAGCTGAAAGACTTGAATCAGTTCAAAAGTGGTGGTGACTCACAAGAAGTTATGGGACTAATCTAAAGCCGGTTACTCAAACCAGATTCGTGTTGTCTCTAAATTAACTGCCTTTGGCACTTCCGCTCCCAAAACGAAAAGCTCAGAGCTCCAAAAACATGACTAGTCCATTTCCTCCCCCGCCTCCTGGTTCTAATAAAAAGGGGTGAAGGACAGACAGACAGAGAGCAAGACAGAGGGAGAGTAACTTTTTCCTTTTTCAGAAAAACATTCTTACTGGCACATAATGCACGGAGCTCGCGCATGCTGTACACACAGACACGCGCTATAGCTGAACCCCCCCATCCTCCACACACACAACCCCCCCCCCCCCTCTTTGTCACTGGTGTCTGTGTACAGTTCACGTTCCCACAGTGTTATTCTGAAACTTTCCCAGGACCGCTGATACACTTGGGACCCCAGTGGTGACGACGGCAGAAGTGAAGGGGTCACCTCATCCCTGGAGGCCCCCGGCACCAAGCGACGGGGGCCCGTCCACTGAGGAAGCCATAGATCAGCACACAAGTACCAGTCACCTCGGTGTCAGCGTTGATGACTTTGAGCGGCAACGGCCAAGCGCAGTGACGCCAAAGGCATGCATCATTTGGCGACATAAAAAATAACAAATCGTGGTTCAACGAGCTGCTGATTTGACTTTTGATAAAATGAGCCGAGCTGCTACAGTGAGGGCTACTGCATGATGTGGATTTGCATCTAAGCTCTAGCAGCAGAGAATCATCTTTGTTTAATGGGAATTGAGGTGTTTTGGCTTCGTTAAAAGTGAAGGAGAAATAATGTTTGGCTTCTGCAACATGATAAGTTTTTTATGTTGACCGAAGGGCATTGGGGAGCTAAGAACAGAGGCCCTTGAATCTAAAACTAAAAATGGGCTGTCCTTTCTAGGATCGTGGTGCAAAAAAAGCCAGAGGACTTCTACAAAATATTATTCCGCCAACACTACAAGAGGATGATCTCATCACCTAAGAGCAGTTCTTGACAGTGTTGAAAAAAACAGACATTTTATTCAAACCTTTGTCCTGGGGAGGACAGTGGGCTAGAGGGGAACGAACAATGATAAAGCATTAAAGGGCCGGGACCCTGGTGAATGTGCCAAGATGGTCTGGCAGCATTTCAGTAACTTTAATAATAACCACAGCAGTTTGATCCCTGAACCACAAGGCTGCTCTTTGTCTGAACCACAGAGACAACAAAAGACATTTTCGGGAACAACTGTCCACAACATCACTAAATCAAGTCAAGTTGAGTCAAGTGGTTCTCAACCTGGGGGTGAGATGCTTTAAAGGATGAGAAGCGGCAGGGCACCTTATTAGGATTTGATGTTTATTGACGTGTTTTTAATCTAAGAAATTGGATACCCGCAGTAATCTTGGAGGTCAGAGAAAAAAAAAATGTGTTTATGTTAGCGATGGCACGGTAATCACCAGGAGGGATAAACTGTTATCACTCCGTAAGAGTTTTCCCACAGAGGCTGGGAATCTGGTGGCTGATTGACCCTTCCCGGTTTTTATAAACAGCCCGGCTACACTCAAAGTGTCACCAGCTAACAAGGAAGGCTGCTAAAGTCGACCTCAGCGGGATGCACGCAGCCCACGCTCACCCTCAGGATACAGCTAGTGCGTGCAAACGCCAGTCCCTCAGCAGCCTGTAATTCCACTTTATCTATGTATGGCGTAGCTGCATGTTTGACTTAAACATCTGGCAGTGATAAAAGAATCCTCAATGAGGTGGGAACTACTGGCTCAACTATATTTGCAGCCAACTGTTTGCTTGAGTGTGTCCCAAGGGAGCAAAAGCTTGTACTTGGAAAAAGGGGATGAAGTGCAATCTACAACAAAAGAGAGGATGATTTCCAAAAAAACTCCCCAAGTGCAGCTGGAGAGCTCCGACTTCCTGTATGTGAACATTTTCTTGCCATGAGTGGGTGTGAAGCACTGATGCATCAGTGGTACGGCACAACCGCTAACCAAATGCTTACGGAGCATGCCACAATGAATAGAAGACCAACTACAATGAATCTTCAACGAAGAGAAAACCATCTTTAAACAACAAGGTGCTCAGAAAAAAAAAGAATCGGGAATGGGGGAAAACAACAACAAGGCCGGAAGGAAACAAAGTAAGAAAAAAACAAAACAACTGTCAGTACAGACCAATTAGACCCACGACAAAGCATGACAAACCATCGGCACACAACAAGAATACAGCACCAGACAGTGGAAAAAAAACAGCACGCAGACATACGGGATATACTTTATGGGAAACTCCACATCAAGGCACTGAGTGGAGCAGCAGAAGAAGAACAGTCTTTCATCACAGACAGTCATGTTTACTCTGCTGAAGTGTTCAGGAAGTTGTGATTTGCCAAACAAACAACTCCAAAACTCCAATTGGTGGCCGCTTCTTTCCAATGCAAACGATTATAGCTCAGATACAACAGAATGTGAACTGTGACTGACACGACACACTTTTTAAGACGTATCACTAGACTAGCTAAATATACACGCCTTGTTTGTCTTTTTTTCAGACAGATGCCCGGTTTTCTTGATGTATCTCAAAACAGCGGGACTTTGGCAAGCTCTGTGGGAAAAAAATGACCCGACGTGTCTTTCTTAAAACAAACCCCCATTTTTATCACTTGTCTTTGACCGACCCCCCCCCCAAAGGAAAACCTTCTGGTCCCTCGGCCGCAGATACGTGATGCAGTTTCCACCACATGCGCCGTCAGCTTCCACCAACTGCAGCATGACTAGTACACACACACTATACATCACTAGAGATGTACTGATGAGGGATAAAATGCAGGTCCATGAAAAGTTCAGCTGCTGTTATGTACATGTAAGAAGAAAAAAAAACATCCTGTCAGAATCTGTTACTGTAAGCAGGAAATGGTTAAATGTGCAGTTTGTTTATGGAGCCTGTTTATGTCATTTCATATACATACATGTGTATGTATACACACACACCCCTTGGTTTTTTTTGTTTGTAAAAGTTATCTTGGTGCTTGGGGCCAGCGAAATAGGCACTACACACAACAAGACTTTCTCAATTCTCAATTGTTATTAGGCAGTCGGACTTGGCAAGTCATAGAGTCCAGACTCCTGACGGCGTGAGGAGTATTGCGCATGGAAAGCAGTGTAGTACAAACTCATAGGACAAAAAAAAAAGACAAGTGATGTTGACACATGTGCTCATTTGGTCAATGCAGTATATGTTATGTTATGTTTCAACTCTGCAGCCCAGTGTTATCTTGGTGTACAACTTATGGTGCGACAGACATCGGAGACAGACTATAAATAACCAAAAGGAGCCTCGTCAGATAAGACTCACTGGGATCATGAAGGACACTGACCGGCCGGGTATCTCCTGAGCTGTTAGCTACTGAGATTACCGACTAGGCTCAAGCACTTCTCAGAAAACATAAAGTGATAAAGTGATAAAATGATAAAGTTTGTGTACACGCTAGCTGGGGAGCATGCTTAAGGTAAGGCTAGCTGAGTGGTTTTAGTAGTTAGGAGTAGGGCTAAGCTAATCTCTCAGTTATATTAAGACGGTTGTTCGGTGGCAGCATGGAGGGGGGTGACTCCAGGACACTGGAACTCAATCTTCTTGAGATGTCGTGGGCCTAACTTAACGAAACATCAGTGAAAGGAGGTGCCCACTTGAAAACCTCAATGATGTGCCGCATACTGCCTAAGGCTGTTGGCTACTGCTGTTGACTAGGCTAGTTAGCTGGTGTCTTCTTGTTGGTTGCTAGCTGGTAGCTGTCTGCTGGTCTGCTGGTCAGTTTTTCAGCTGGACTGGACTTCTAAATGTGTTTTGCCTTGGACCTTGGCACAAGGGTTTGTAACATCTTATCCTGTGTAATAATGAATGTGTGATGGTGATATAATAGCATTCTTAGGATGAAAACTTGTCAGTGATCCACCTCCCATCTGAGGACCTTACTCTGTTTCTACAACTTACATACCATAGAGCATTGCCTAAAGCACCATCGTTAAAACCAGCAGAGCAGGGACACTTCCTGTTGTTTGATCTGCTCTTGGCTAGGACCAGACTTTGTATTGGCACAGTACTTGAAGTCTCAAAGGACAGATGACATCCAAACAGAGAAAATCTTCTACATGTTGATATGATATACTGTAGCTGACATCGCAAACTGGTAGGAAATTACTTCTCTATTCACAATATGCAGCATCTCAATGGATGTGTTGCAGGCCTGCCTGCAAATGATGAGTCCAATTTTCGCTCTCCTTTTAGCTCTGTTTTTGGCCTCCACCATCACCAGTGAAACATCTGACTCTTCTGCAGCGAAATGCTCCATTTCATTCACCGCTCCATATACGTATCTCGACGCGAGAAACGTAAAACCACCACAAAATATCTGGCTGATAGGAAGTGTTCCTCAAGATTTATGGCTCACTCGCACTGATCCTGCGAGATTTTATTGTTACACAGCTGGACACTGAACTTAGAAGAGTTCTGTGTCACACAAAAACTGCTTGTCTACTGTAACCCGAGAGGCAAAAGCTGCATTAAAGCCACGTTAAGAATCAGCTATAAGGAAGACAACTGTTATTCCTGTTCATAAATCTCCAACTTAGTCTTCTGTTTCAGTATTTTGGAATACAGAGTGTGGGAGGTCTTATCTCAGAAAAATAAAGTGACTCTGTACTCATGCTGAGGAAACATGTGTTTGGGGAAACTGTGGATTTTGGTTTTCTCCCTTTGAAACAGAGTTGTAAATGCTGTTTGTAGTGGCGGTGGGGGGGTGTAAGGGGCTTCTGGGTAAAAACGAGGGCTATAGAATGACAACCTTGGATGTGGTTGGTGTTTGATATCAGTTTAATGATCTAGTTTACTATTCGTTTGGGAGCCTAAGTGAATGACAGGGCATTTAGATATTAAAAGATCCTGTGACTGAAGTAAATTTCCCTCCTGTCTGAGCAGTAAACTTGTGGGCTGCTACCAGCCTGAATGTCATTTTGCATCTGTCAGCACAACAGTTTAAGCACATATATGTGCTGACACAAGCCACACTACATCCTCAGGTTTTTTTTTTCTTCTGGGACTTCTCCACACATCCTTGTGGTGCTGCTCTCATTTTTCCTGATCTCTGGCAATCCCGAAGAAACTGTACAAACCTGAACCTCTGGAGAAATGGATCACGCCTACACACACACACTTCGAGTTCCTCCCCGCTTACACACCCACAACCCCCATAAAGACACAAACTGAAACAGCTGAATGCAATTACGACGGACAGTCTTTAAATTTCATTCGTTTCCCTGAACTTTAAGGAAACCGGAAATGGACTATATCAGCGACACAGAATCACAAATCCTGATGATAATTTATGCTGTTTGACAAATTCCGGTATGGTTTACATATCTGGTATAACTACACCTTATAGAGGGTAACATGAATGAAGTTGAAATAAATGTAAAAACTGAACAAAAGTCAACTTCGACACTATTTTCAACTGTGCAGAGTATTCTTATCTTGTAAAAGCAGCCGGCTGCTTTTCTTTGTCCTTCTCTCCGCCCTCACTGTATCACCATTCCCAACATGTTTTTGTTGGAGAGAATACAGCACAAACTCCAGAGAGAAAGTGTGGTGTATGAAAGAATCTGACAACTTCCTGCTATAAATCTTTTAGTTCCTTATGCATTAAAATTCAGTAACTCACGACACCTTTCTAATATTATAGACTGGTAGAGGAACCGTTAACTGAGGAAACTGTAATGCAAAAATACTACATGCACACAGTATATGTTTGGTTTGATCATATATATGTGTCAGTGGTGAGGAAAGATCTCGATCGGCACAAACAAGAATGTGACATCTTGGTTTTCTAGCTTAGTCCCACCCACACAGGAGAAAAATGAATTAACTTTGTGCTTACAATGACTCATACTGTGCAAATGACATATGTATAAAAATGACTTGATAGTTAGTGAAGTATAACAATATTATCAGTCGAATTTCATCTGTACAGAAAAAATTAAATTCCCAATATCCATTTTTTATATGCTAATATTGAAGTGTAAACATTTCATCTTTTAGCAACATGGAGGTAAACATCCTCCTCTCAGTCCACATGTTTGTAAAAGTGAAACCTTTCTCTGTACGCTACGTGTCATTCTCTCGAAAATGTTTCATATTACAGCAAACGAAACTAAATGAAATAAATGTTTCCTGCAGGATTCATCCAGCAGGAGTGGCTGTGCCTCCTGACTTAAGATGAGATGCAGCTGCCTGTCAGCTCCGCGTGAGTGGGAGGGAGGGAAAGAAAAGGAGAACGAGCGGAAGGCCAGATGGACGAGCAGCCGTACAGGATGCTTTATTGCAGCACCACTTTGAGTTTTTTTTTTTTTTTTTCACAAAGCTGAATGACTCACGTATAAAGTTTAGGCACAGCATTAAAGCAGGGGTGAAGAACAGAGTGGCACGAGGCTGAAGGTTTTACGATGAAGCAACAGCTCAGCTAAAAACAATGAATGATGACCACCAGGGAATGAGTCACGGATTGCTGCATTTAAACATAGAAAAGATGACACTCATCGATCAGTGATCACATGATGACACTTCTCTAATTTGTAACTTTTCTTCAACATATAACGACACCAAACTAGTTTTAAGAAAGCAGTTGTTCACCAGCTGCATGATCAGCTCATGGCATGGAGGATAAATCATGAGCAGACAGAATGGGACCAGTGTGTTTCAAAGCTTACTTGCTGAGCTGAACTGTTAAATATCGACACTCTGGATCACATGCGAGCTGAATCAGACTCCTGGCATGTTTTCTGCATGGTCATAATCTGAAGCACATTTTCTCATAACGGCTGTCATGCAGAGGGTCCGGGGAGCCAGGAAACAGCTGATGACGAAGGATTAGGTCTGGGCCAGGGGAATGGAGCCGACTGGGCTGCACAGCATCAGGGCCGGTGAGAAGAGCTCTGCTGCAGTACATACCAGCGGCCTGACGCACAGCGAGGAAAATCCCCACCAGCCAGAAGAGAAATCATACAATGTTTTTGCAAATCATCCTGTAAAGATTTGCCAGAGCGAATGCATTGCTTTAAACGGGTGCTGTGATATATGAAGTGAGATACATTTAAGCAGACGGAAAACTATGAAATGAATGCAATATGCTCTAATACCGTGGAGGGTAAAAGTATGACATGAATGCAGTTTTAAAGCAGCTTCATCTGCAGTCCTGGACCAAAATACCCACAGAGCCAGAGGGAGATCAAAAACCTCAAGAGGAGTCTCCTGCATGTAGAGGAGGGGAACAACACACACAGAACACATGCCAACATTGTTTTGACTGGAGCCGAGGCTCGATCCGATGCTCTCATATCAAACAGGTCATCTGTGTGAAGAAGACGGGTGTGCAATTAACCGACCCAACTTAAATACCATAGCGGCCATATATGGCCGCGAAGCAAGAAGGCTTTCAGGTGCAGAACATATGTCAGACTCCAGTGAACAGACATGCGTGCCAAATGTGCCTCAGCCATGAAATAGCTCTATAATGTGACTCAGACCAGGTACTAAAAACTTCCCCTGTGATGAACGCGAAAAGGTGACTCAACGGACTGTTTATGCGTCGGCATTCTCCAGACGAGACCAAGTCGCTGGCTTCATGAGCGATGCACATTACAAAAGAGCGACCAAGTCATGACGCTTTAAATTGAAAGAAATCCATTTACAGTTCACGAGGACGCTGGTGACAGTGACTCATGACGGGGTGAGGGGTGGGGGAGGGGGGGGGGGGGGGGGTACGGAGGCACAGCTACGGCTTTTCATTCAGCTTCCCCACGCAGCTACGCAGAGAAGATTAATTCTGTTAGGACCATTCACAGGGGAGGAAAGAGACTGATGGTTTAGCAGCGAGGACCGCCAGTTCACTCTGGGTGACTGGAGAGGACTGTATAAACAAGCCCCTTTAACAGTGAAGCACAAAGTGGAGCGCATACAAACAGCAATAAAGCCCAGTGTGTGTGTGTGTGTGAGTGTGTGAGTGTGTGTATCCGAAAACCCCGGGACACCTTGTCAAACGCATTCTCTGGGCGAGAAGACAAACACTGTTAAAGTTGTACTACGTGAAGAGGGCAGCGGCGCCTGTGTACAGAGATGCGAACCGTCGCTGTGTTGATGTTTGAACAGGTTGCTCACACTCACTCATTGTAATGCCTGGTGTGTACACATTCAAGCATGCAGGCTACAAATACCCTCAGCAAAGACACATTGCAATGAAGCGGTGACAATATCACATAACAACCCAGCACTAAGCACAGTCCTCAACAACTTCAATTTAAAACAAAAAGATATGAGAACATTAAGTGTTACAAGGATGAGGGGTATCCTCTCAGTGAAGGGTAAGTACATTTCCACCACTTGGTATAGTACATCCTTAGTTCTGTTAACAGCCGTGAATAGTGAAAGTATCACCTCTTACCTTCACGCTGATCCCAGAAACATAAATGAGTCTTCCCTCTAAGAAAAGTTGCCGGCCGGCAGCAGGAAACCGGAGGAGAGATTTCCAGCTGGTTGTCTCTACAAGGGCGGCTGTTTGAAATGTATAGATCCCTCAGATGTTCAGAGCCTGAGGTTAATCTCCGCTGTCCCAGGAGTCCGATGGAGGAGGTACCACACCGAGTCCGGCTGTTTGTTTAGTCAAATCACAGCACACAGCACTATGGTTTTCTCTCTCCTCTCTCACACGTTGGAGAAGCCTGCCCACCACTCAGAATGAAGTGCTGAAAGTAAAAAAAAAAAAAAAAAAAAAAAAACTCCCAATGGACACCCGCACGCACACACACACACACACACACACTTCTTCCCTGACAGATTCACACAGAGCGGAGTGTCAGTGGTCCGGCCCAGCTGAAGCTGAGAGAGAGCGGGAGAGAGGGAGAGGAGGGAGGGAATAGTGGAACAGCGCTGAGCAGAAAAAGCAAGAGAGGCAGGAGAACTGAGAGAGAGAGCGGGCTTGAAAATACAGATCAGGTTCTGCTTGTTGTTCTTAGGTAGCAGCTCAGAGGTCCCAAGCAGGAGTAATTTGTTTATGAATGGAGTGGCAAGCAACTGGAGGTGAACTGAGACAGTCTCTGTTGGCAACAGCGATCTGGACCGCATCTAACCCCTCCATAAAACAACAAACACAATAAAAAAAAAAAGGAAGAGAAAGAGCGAGAGAGTGAGTGAGAGGTCCAGGCAGGAGAAAAAAAGGAAAGAAAAAGAAAGGAGGCTTTGGCAGAGCTCACTGTGGCCTGCTTTAGAAACAAACACTGAAGTTTCTCAAGAAAAAAGAAAGAAAAAAAGCTTCACTTATATAATCCCACTGCTAGATTCAGGTGTAAATGCGGTTACACAAACGCTTGTTTTTATTATCATTACATCTTATTTTCTATTATGTTTTATTTATTCAACATGAAATAACTCACTCCACTCCACTCCCCCTCCTGTCTCTCCTTTCTGGTCTGTCATCCTCTCTCTGTCAAACACACACCATGCAAATATCTCTCCTCTCAGTACTGGCTCTCTTCCTAATTTCATCCTTTCCCAGGATATGAAGGGCCCAGCTTGAAATTCATAATGCAACCCCACAGCTGACGAAGCCTCTGTTCTCTCTGAGCAGCAGACAGAGGGAGGGGGGTGGGGTGGGGAGCAGGGGCTGAATTGGACAGTAACATGTTCTCCTCTAATTGTGAGGGTAAATCTAAAAGGCCTGCTAGGAGTAATTAGAGAGCCGGTGAAACCCGCGAGTTATTGCTTAAGGGGGGAGCACCACCACACGGGACAGTCCCACCTTAACGACGGTCCAATTCTGTCCGCATAATTAACACTTGCTTGCAGTAAAGCTGCTCTAAATCCACCCCGTCGATCTATTTTGTGGTTTGCTTGTGTGAAAACGTGCTATAAAAATGATAATCATGTTTGTAGATACTCGGCACACAACGCTTTATCAGCTGGAGACATGTAAATCTCAGCTCAAACAAGGTTTAATTTAAAGTCTTAGGATGCCTTTGGATTTTATTATCTCATATAATTTTAGCATGTTGTTACAATGGTGTGCAAGAGAGAGAGAGGAGAGAGAGAGAGAGAGCCCACAAAGGTCTAATTGTCTCTTGCTGGCAGCAGGCCCTGTGTATTGCAATACAGTGGTACAGGACTTAACAAACTGGATTCCAAAATATTCTGCAACAACAATACTGAGCCTATTCAGCCGATCTGAAGAGCTAAAGAGTGGCTTCTCTCACCGCTGATCTGAATTGGTGCCATAGCTGGAGTGCAGCGTTGTTGCCAGTTTGTTTTTCTGCTTGGTTTCGGATAAAGCCAAATGTTATCTTGCTGTGTTTCCCCCCCGACGGACTGGGACCCCCTCCACAGAGGCCACTGGGGGTAGAGGTCGAAGCAGGGAACGCCGGCACTGAGGCCTGGACCTGGAGGTGAACCTAGCTCACCTCTAATAGATGAAGATGGATGGAGGCGCAGCCTGTTTGATCTGGATTTAAAAAGCGTTTTGAGTTGGTCTGATAAGGAATAAATGAGCCAGGGGCTCCTCCAGGCCTCAGTTCAGATGATAACGCAAGAATACAACTTCTCTGATGCACAGCAACAACAGCAGCAATCTTCTTAATTCAATTAGGACAGAAAATACATTTCAGTAATTCATCCATCTTTCATATTCCCACATCTCAGCTCCTCCAGTGTAAACACTTGCTGCTGTCTTTGACTTATGTGACAGTAGGTTGATGAACTTTGAGTTTTGGGCTGCTGTACAGACAAACATAAGACATTTTACATTTCAGAAAATGGCGCATTTAAAGACTACGCACATGTTATGGTCTAAATCAGCTGGAATCCATTATTTATCTCTAACTCCTTATCCAGTGGATGGCATGGAGGGAAGGAGCCTCAGGAGAGACACTGTAATAAGATTAAAAGCTGAACAGACAAAATATAAGGGGACTGTGTGTTTAAAACTGAAGCAGAGGTTAAATTCACATTCTCTACTTGATTCAATTCAGGCTGATCAGAATCCGACTGATCTATAATAGCTAACCACGTTGTTTATTCCACCGGAGAAACAGTGGGTGTGTATGCAAATTCCTTTCTAGCTATAAAAAATAGTCTGATAGCCTACCAAAACGAGTTACGCACCACACCTCGGTGAGCGTCTCTCATGGGCAGGCGGAATCTTCTGCTGACTGTGGTCGGTCTGCCGTGAAGCCTGACTGTGGAAGGTGCAATGCCTCAGTAGACCCAGAAGCTCTCCCTTCAACACATGTGAGCTGTTAGAGTTGGTATAAACAGGATTCAGGCCTCTTATTAGTTCCCCCTGAGTGAACTTTAACATCACAAACACGCTTCACGCTGCACTGTTTGAACTGACTGTCTATACGTGGATCAACCCCACAAATTAAACCTACATTTAGATAAATAGTGAAAATTTATAGAGTCCAGCTCAGCTTCTTCATTTCAGAAAGCAGCAGGCAGTTGCCTAAAGCTACAGTTTCAGTTCGGCTCTGGGGGTTTGAACGTCTAAAGATCGTTTTAGTTCCGAGGTTTAAGGTTAACATCAGTAAAACTGCACACTCCAGTCTGTACATAAATACATGTCCCCGTGCTGTTAGTGCTAAAACCGCATTCCTTTATTCTCAGCTGGATTTACTTGGCGCCCGTCGTTAATGTATTTCAAGCTTTTGCAGATATGTTTATGATGTTTATGTTTCACTTCCGCTAATGCTCAGGCCAGCAGCGCTTTCATCTTCTCCATTAACATGTGGACGTTTCTTCCTAACAGCTGATAGTTGTTGTTGATGTTGATGGCTGTAATCAAGATATTCCGATGAATCATTTATGAATGTTTACAAGATTCAGATGCAGCTTGACATGCTTGATGAGTGCATAGCATAATGCATGATGTCAACACAGTATGGGAAAGATACAAAGCGAGATGATGAATTGCATTTTTGTATATTAGTATTAAACAGCAAACTCAGGTCAAGGACTCTGGACCTGGAAATTTACCTGTCGGTAATCAGCGTTTTGCTGCCCTCTCGTGGAAGTTTTACGCCACGACAGTGTGGACGATAAACCACGTTTTAATTTTGCCATTAGTAAGTTAGTTTATTTAAATTTAATTTTAGTTGTGACTTTCTGTATTTAACACACATTACGTCACACATCATACTACATAATATAGTGCTAAAAGTAATCAGGCCTGTTGGAAGATGAAGGAATTTGGCAATGGTGCTGTCTTTAAAAAATAAAGTCCACATTCAATGGAGGAACTTAAATCAAATTAATTAATTCAAATTAATACACATACTCTTGAACCTGTGCAGTTTAGAGCACTGTGCATTAGTGCCTCATTAAATGTGTATTACAAAAACATCTTAAAAATAGCTCCTAAATTAAAATGAATAAATAAATACATGTAATGAATATTTGTCAGACAGAGTTATATACAGAGGACAAAAAAGACATTGATTGGTGATCATATAATATATCCAACTGGGATATATACACAATATTTTCTACTATATGACACATGTTCGACTGTGTCTGCCATCCAAAATAAAATTATGTTTATGAAAACAAATAAATGAATTGCAGCGAATCAGTCTAATGGTGCAGATCAGAAAACAAACTTTAGGTCTTGAATTACAGAAACTACTAAAAATATACATAAGTACATACAAAAGGTGTATGTTTTTTAATATACCTTTTTGGCATTGTAAATGAGGTTTTATTGGTCATTCTGGACCAATATTATTTATTGTTCTTTTCCGCAGCCTAACCCGATACTTTATTTGCTTCACTGTCACTAAGGTAAACTCTTGGAGTTGTTTTTGCATTGTAGTATCGTCTTTAACAGACTCTTTTGTTCACTGATCGCACTAAAACTGATTTACTGTCTCTGTGCTGGGCATCACATGAGCCCTGCATACAGCTACGTGCACAGCTGCGTGCACAGGTGCGTGCACAGTTGCGTGCAGAGGCGCGTGCACCTCACAAGATGGCCTTATCAAAATGGTCCATGAGGACAGCCCGGGTATATCAGGGTCATTGGCCGTGACGAGCAAGCAGGTGGGTGTCAGGTAAAACGTGACGTCATGATGATACTTTTGAACTCGTTGGCAGTAAATCCATAAAGGTGTGTAGTCTAACTGCACAGGTAGCCGGGCAGGGAAAAAAGGCTGAACCTTAGACTGAAGAGAAAGCGCCGCAGGCTGCTGGATATATACACAGGGGGGGCCTAACATGCGCCAGGAGGTCTGAGTCGCCGTGGTCTACCTGAGAGTCACCCCTACCTGTCGAACGAGGACACCGGGATGTACCCCAACTCCCTGAACAGTCAGTACATTCCGCCGTATGACTTCACCGCTTACCATCATCATGTCTCCGGGGTCGGTGACCCGTCGACGAGCGCCTGGAACCCTGTTTACACCCCCAGGGATGAGTATCCGTACAGCTTCTCGGGATCGAGCCCCAGCACCGGGCAGGTGAGCTTCACCTCCCCGGAACTGAGCGGCACGCCCACCGCAGCCGGAGGGGGGTCGCTCACCCCGTACAACTTCATCTCCGGACAGGACCTGTTCAGCTCCAGGAGGAGACCGCACGAGCCCATCAGACACACAGTTTCAGGTGGGACCTCACTTCATCATGACATACAAAACTAAATGCAGCCTTATTATGGTTTGATAAAATGGAAGAAGTACACACAGTTATAGCTACATCTACGCATCTGAGTTAGGCTGTGTGAACACACTTTCTTCTTTGAGGTTGGTTACATGTAAGACGGGCCTCATTGCCATCAAATTACATGAAAAAGAGGAACACGATCTTGATAACCAACTGGGTGCAGTCATACCGCAAAATAAACCTCAGCAGCTGATCTAGTGCATAGGCAACAGTCAGAGTAAAACGGATTTCTCACACAGGAGCGATTTCCGCATGAATTAAGTTGGACTGGTCGCACACACAGACCGGCACGCATTCACACCTCTCGCCTCCGCCTGCACGGTGTGAGGCGTCAGTGCAAAACTAATAGTAGAGGCCACGGAGTCGCTCCCCACCCTCTCTGTCCACTGGGTGGGTGCAAAATAGTGACAAACTAGATAGATAACACTGGCAGCGCAGGAAGTCTGCAGAAGTCAAACCAAATCTCCCCCGGAGGTGAAGCCTCTGGAGCTATTTCTGTCTACTGTGTGTGTGTGTGTGTGTGTGTGTGTGTGTGTGCGTGCAAGTGTGTGTGTCTGCCTGGATCGATGCTGTCACATGGACAAACCTTCCAATCAATAACTCCGAGCCGCGCTTTCTCAAGTGTGTCTATGTGTATGCGAACATGCGTGTCAATCAATAGCTGCCTGTGTAAACACCTTTGTAAACACCACTCACAGCGATAAGGAGAACTAGTGATGCAATGCCTTGGGGACTCTTTACATTAGTTATAGTTAGCATGATTAATAGTGTTGATGGGGCTTTAAGTGGCGCCTGAACTTGAACGTGGCACCAGACTGTTTGGCCAGTGGCTCACACTGCATGTGACTCACTGACATATTAATTCCCGTTTGTATTGCTGGGAAGAGGGAAGGTATACACGCGAAGAGATAACACACTTGCTTACTCAGCAAATTACGTTAATTTCGTGTTTATAATTTCTTTTCTCTTATCCATGTTTGTTTTGTGTGGTTCAGGGGGAAAGACCCGCACCAAGGACAAGTACAGGGTGGTGTACACCGACCACCAACGGCTGGAGCTGGAGAAGGAGTTTCAGTTCAACCGCTACATCACCATGAGGAGGAAGTCCGAGCTGTCCGTGGAACTCAGCCTCTCTGAGAGACAGGTGAGAGGAGTGGAGCGAGTGAACGTTGAAAAGTTAACATAGAGGGTTAAAGGGCACACAAGAGGGACAGGCTGCGGGAAGGCTTACGAGTGGCATGAATGAAACACACATGAAGAATGAATGTAAATAAAGAAATTAAAACGGGATGTTTCCTCGGTTGGTTTAAACAAGATAATGTTACGTTTGAGTTAATCATTGACTACTATTATTTGTGGCTTCCAACTACATCCGAAGGCCTTCCTGTAAACTCCAACTTCAGTGGAAATTTATGTTGTACGATCAATATTGTGTCATACAACATCTTGTTGGCCACTGGCTGTAGGTTTTGTGGCGTCTTCAACAGATTTGAATTCATTTATGAGAAAAGAGAAACTGTTATTTCTGCTTTTAATAAGTTTCACTGTTGGTGGAAAGAGATAATGTGTGACCTAATTTTACGTGACGAAACGGGGCTGTGCTCGTTTCCTTAGAGCTAACACAGGTTACATTTTAGTTGTAGTGTAAAATACAAAAAAACAAAACAAAACAAAACAAAAAAAATATATAAATATTTATGGGCACAGGCCAAGTGGCCCAAGCAGTTAACGTGGTGCTGTGTGTCTGTTGTTGCAAAGGTTAAATGTAGAGTTGATACTAACACAGCAGCACACATTAGCGGGAACTTATGAAGTCCCATTTAGAAAACCGGCTTTGGAAAAAGACCTCTAATAGTGTTATGTGGCCAAACACATAAGTAGCATTAATGGTAAAACCCTCAGTGCTGCTTTCAGTTGCTTTCATGATGCTCTAATAGTTATTGTTGTTTCTTCCATCTACTAATTCAGCTTGTGCAACCCACAGCTGAGGGGAATGTTTATTGCACCAAGAGTAATTCTGGTAAAGTAAATTACGAAGCTTAATCTGCAACATACTGTGTGAGGCAAGAAAATTACCCAGAGAAAAATTCCCCTTAAAGAAGTAATATAGAATAAGACCCAGTGTCTATTAGCAGGAAATGAACATATTTGCCGTCATGGACTATATTCAAAGATGCGCAAACCTTCCCTCATGGCAGATTTTCTACAGAGAGGCTTTGAAGCTCAATGCGTTAGCTCTGGCAGTCACCATCTTGACTCTTCCTGACTTCCGCTTTGTCCTGATTAATCCAAAAAATTGGCAAAGAGATGCAGGATAAGTGGAGCTGATGTGTGCTGCTAGCAAACTGCACAGATGCGCAACTGTTGCTCAAAGTTGTTTCCCTGTTAATTTTAAGTTTATGCCTAAGCTTTAAAGCAATTCCGGCGTAGCCTGAAAGCCCAGTTTACTGCACACAGTTTTGTTTTGTTTTTTTGTGGCGGAAATTTGATCTGCCTGCCGGGCCAATCAAATCATTTGGGCAGGCAGACTTTATGTAGGCTTTGTGAGTAATATGTGTATGCAGTTGTAGGACTATCCAGTTGGATGCAGACGTGTTTTCTTTCCTGTGTATTGGTTAAAAGAAATCCTGAAATCCAAATGCTGTGTTACCAGACTCATACCCTGATAAGATTTTTAGAATAAAAGAATTTCCACAGGTGATTTGTATGAACATATATAGTTGGCAGGAAAGGGGGAATAAGCTATAAAGACAAAAAACAAGTTGTAAACGTGTATATTTGTGTCATAAAGTTGGGCATTTTAGCATGGGAGCTGTACAAGGATTCACTTACTTTTGGAGCCAGCTTTAAGTGGCCGCGTTCAAGTGGATTTTATTTCAGCCGTAGCCCTGCTGCTGGATTTGCCACTAAATCCGTTTGTGATGTCCACGTTTGCGCGTTTCAGGTGAAGATCTGGTTCCAGAACAGGCGTGCCAAAGAGAGGAAGATCAACAGGAAGAAGCTGCAGCATTCCCAGCAGGCCTCCACAACTACGCCTACCCCACCTGTGCTAGGTGGCCCAAGTGACGGCCACACCACCACCAGCCCCAGCAGCAACATCATGACGGACAAGATATCAGAGGAGTACTAGGGGAAGTTCATATGGAAGACTGATACAGTATCTGATGTGTAAATAGTTTTTTTTTTTGTTTTGTTTTTTTTGTTTTTTTGTTTTTTGCTTTTTACCACACAATGGATGAAGATGATTCACATCAACGCAATGTTTGAATTCTGCACTTCTCACCTTTTATAATATAAAGCACCATAATCAGATTCATCCTATCTAACGGGCATTTGCCAAGTGCCTTCCATCCTTGGGTTAATACGGGTCATTGTCAGCTTCAGCATATTGATTTTTAATACCACTTGTGAAACTTGTCAAACTGACAATGAAACGGCGTTATTATATCGGTTCATAGAATGAAAGTTCATGTTTTTGTCAGATTCTGATGTATCGAGAGAGAAAAAATAGCCCCAATGCGTATTTTTGAGGAAGTAAAATGAAACCAATGAGGGGTAACTTGCATTTACGGGAAATGGAGAGAGCAAAGGGTCTGTTTTTGCTCATGAAAGTAAAAAAAAAAAAAAAAAAATCTTAAACAACGGTTTTAATGTTGTTTCTCTTGAAATATTGATTTAGTGTCTGTAATGGGAATGGATTGTGAAATACATACTGTACGGAAGAAAGCAGCTGTATATAGTATAAGCAGTAGAGTGAGTACACAGAAATGTGAAACCAAAACAGTAAAACCAAGAAATTGATATTAAACACGGTTTGTCAAGTGGCTTTTATTGTTGAACAGGTGTGTGATATGACATAGTGATGCCTTTTAACACACTACTTTTGTTCTGATGGCACATATAACACTGTGATTAGAGTAAGGAAACAGATCAACATGTTATCATGGACAGGATTTAGCCACATCCTGACAAACAGCTGCACATTGCTCAACAACTCGTGATGCAAAGGCATTGTTAACACTTAACAGGTTGAGCATAATAGACAAGAAAAAAAATATGTGGTACAACATATGTTATGCATGATAGGAATGTTAACACACTTGGACTCATTCTTGTTCCAAGTATAAATAAAAAAGAGGAAGAAGGAGCGACAAACAAAGCTATGAAAATTTAGCTGAGACCAGAGTCGGTTAGGAAATAGGTTTCAAAATAAGCATCTCGGCCACGCTTTTGTACACTCTGTGGCAATCTCACCCCGAAAGACACAGTGAAATAACAACTGACGTGCTATGCTGTGGAACTGTGGGACAGAGAGCAGCTCAGTACACAAGTTTTATTAATTAGGCTACTTCCTGTTCAAAAGTACTGACCATGGTCACAAGCTGTGGGTGTGCCGCTATAACAGTCTTCACAGAGGAAGGCATCAGGATATGTTCTCTGCACTAATAAAGAAATGTAACCATAGCATATTGCTCTGCTTGCCACAAAGTACTTATCTAATGTATTTATTTTAATTCAGTTCTGACCTAAGATGACCTGAATCTTACAACAAAAGTTTTTTTTTTATGAAAAAAATAATAATAATAATAATATAGGTCACAGTACATTTATATCTCTAAATACTAATACTTCTTACATTCACATTGTCCTTCAGTCAGCTACACTGTACAAACACTGAATATGAATCAAGAAGACATTGCTGGACTGGAAAAGTGGCCTCCACCTCGGTTTTATAATTAAACGATAATTATCCTGGCATTGCAAGGTCACATCACATGAAAGTGTCACGACATTGATAACATCACCTGGTTTTTATGAGGAAAAAATAAATGTTTAATTATGGTGCACCCAGTCAAGCGTTACAAGTCTACAACCGTCAAATGTAAAATGTTTCCTGCATCACACATTCATTTAGCGCCACAAGAGCGAGAGAGAGAAAAAAAAAAAAAACGAAACAAGTTGGTTCCCATGCAGTTCCTGTAGCGTACCAAGCTGTGTTGACTGACTGATAAAAGGATCAACAACGAAAAAGGATCTCGGGTGGTTATTTGAGGACACCACGGCAATCGTGGATCATAAACATCAGTTTTATTGCACTGTGAATCAGCTGAATGGTAGTGCACGATTGTCAACCTTTAACCCCAGACTTTCGAACCAAACACTACTACTAGTAACTACTTATATTTGTGATTAAACCGCATCCAGACTTCTGAGGTCAAATTTAAGCACGAGCTATCACAAACTTAACTGCAACATACAACACACGTAAAGGATCACCAAAATTCACAATGCAAGGGCCATAACAAAAACCACATGTGACGGTGGAGAAGAAGAAGAAGAAAGAAGAAGAAGAAGAAGAAGAAGAAGTACAAAAATATAGGGGAACTGAAATGCAGATAAGTAAAGTTACAGAGAACAAAACCACACCAAAATGACTAAACATATGTGGCAAATCATTTTGTTTAAAAATGTTTTCAGAGGGCACTACTCCTGAGTGTCCTGAGGATCAAAGGTTTGGGTGATACACTGCCACAGAGCGGGTCCACACCCACACCAAAAGGCGGTTGGCAGGTGATCATATTTAACTTTGACCTGTGTGCGTTTACAGCTCTGACAGCATAAAATGTTGCTGTCTCCAAAAATGTTGACCATGACTTCCTCTCATTGTTCCTGTGTCGTGCCATCTAATGCAAGCGGCTTATTCAGTACGAGCTAAGAAAAGCTGTGGCACGCAGTGAGTCTAAAACCGTCTCATGAGAAGACGGCTATGTGGACTCGCATACTTATGAATCTATGGCTGGAATTATGTGCAAAATACACAAAACGCTTCAAGTTTGAGCAGAGTCGGGGGGCTATACTAAGAGTTATTTTGTGTTATTTTGAGGAGTCTACCGTATTTGAGCACTTTCTGGCAGAGAATGACTGACGTGTGGAGAATGGAGTGGTCAAGCTGGCGCCCTGCGCCGACCTACGCATTTGTTATTTCCTGTTATTAACTGTGTTCCTCGTACATTCATCTGTACAGTGTACAAATATTAAAAAAAAAAAAAGCTATGGATAATCAACCACTACCACTTAGCCGTGGTTTCTGTAGTATTTTCTTGCTAATCATAAAGCGCATTGCCATCTGCTATCAATATATATAGATACGCTATATAAATATGCTTTCTTTTGAACTCAATTATGAATATACCCAGAGAATCTGAGTTCTGAAATAAAGTGACATGTATAGCTCGGTTTTTGTATGTGATACCAGAAACCACAGACATAGGAAGTGCGTCAAACTAAATATAGAAAACCTAACTCGGTGGTGTGAAAAGATAAAAACATCCCACACTGAATATCTGACATTTTCAAACTACACATACCTGAATTATTCACACACACTGTATTTGTCCTGCTCCTGTTCTCCCCCGTATGATAGGGAACGAGAGGATCAATAAGAACAACACGCTCTGCGTAAAATCCAGTAGGAAGAAGCTCAACATATCGCATTTGAGGGCTATTATGTCTCTTTCTGTGCACATGTAACAGAGTGGGACAGCTGAAGCAACGCCGCCTGCTCAACTGTTCCAAATGGTTTGAAAAGGCCGAAATGCTACCTCAGCTGAGTTTTGTGCAAATTAATCCCCACAGCTAATAAAAAAGCAGAAGTAATTTCATCATGGAAACAAATAACGTTGAACTTCCCGAAAGGCGTTTCTCTATAACTTATCTCTAGTCAGAGGAAGCTTTGGGGGACTGTGACTCCCACACACACTAACCAACACTTCATGAGTCCACGTACGCAAATCACACTGCGACCGAATGAATTTGATCAACTATGGCCTTCAGCTAACCAAACCACATCTGTTTAATAATACACGTTTCAAAGCACAAATACGACTTCAGCTTTGTGTCTTGGAATTAAAAGTAGCCACTTTAAAGGAAGTGTAAACACAGACACCATTTCATTGTCTGCTGTCGTTAGAGTTACAAAGATGAGTCATAAGGAAAGTTATTGTCCACTGTATTATTAAACTGTGTTATTGAAAATGAAAAAATAAAAACAGTAAAGAGACAAGCAAAAAGATAAAAACGAAATAAATGCCTTATGTAAACTACCAGTCCGAGTATAAACTCCTTAGGTGGGATAAGCAATTTAAAGCCTGAACCTCACCTAAGTGGATGCTCTGATGCTCAGCTATAACAAAAATATAATAAAATAAAATAAAAATAATGACCATGAACTGTGATAGCTTGTATCTTTATATTACACAAAGACATATTAATATTTCTTTCATGCTCTACCCTCCTTCAGTAGCGCAGTCTATGTAAAAAGCACTGAACACTTTAAATCATCTGTCTTTACGGACCTTTGCATACACACACTCTTCTTCTGCTGGTTCAGTCTGACGGGGTCGTGCTGAAAACTTGACTTGACCGTACTCCACCTCTACATTCGGCCTTTGCTCAGCCTGCCTCCCCTGCCGCTGCACGAATCTGACATCAGCGTAGGTTAATTCCTGGTCATTTTCTTCCTCTGTAGAAGAACAAGAAGGAAACAAATAATAAAAAATGAAAAAAAATAAGCAAGTAAATAAACAAGTTTTACATTTTGGGAGATTTAGATAAAAATATTTATGTACGTCAACGTCTGTTGTAGCTATAGTAGTAACTGTTTGCCTCTGTTTCCAGTTTGTGTGTTAAATATCTTTTGAATGGTTATGGTTTAATTATTAATGGTAGAACTGTGAAACCAATGGAGTTTAGTTTTGTACCTTTAGGTTTGTTGTTTCTTTGCTTTTTCTTTTGAGTCCACATGACTGATAAGCCCACAACCAAGAAAATGACCAGGGCTGAGAGTACACCAGCTATTAGTGGCAAATGGCCTGTTGGAAGATAAAAGACACAAGAAACAGAGACCATAAGTCAGAATACGCATCTTTTTGGGTAGACAGACAGACAAAGATAGAAAGAAAAATATCTGTCAATGAATCCACTAAAGTTGCACTTACTAATGTACCACGGTACATCCATGGACAAAGTTTGATTGGAGGGTTTATTTGACACTATGGTAGTCTCCTTACCCAAACTAGTGTCTGGGACAGTTGTAGGGGCAGTAGTCGGGATAATACACAGTGTGTTATTGGCTTCAAACACCCACTCTGATATGTGTGTCCCATTAGGTAAGGTGCAGTTGATGAATATGAAGCCTATTAACAAACAAAGATCATTTATGACTGATGTTATGACGCCAACATGATTACCAAGTTATTTCTCATCATGTTGTCACTCACCACAGGTAGAGATCCTCTCTCCTCTGGAGACATTACTGATGTGATTCCTGACTGAACAGACCAGATGTCCTGAGACGTCTTGTTTCAGAGTGATGACGTTAGTCTCATTATTTCCAGAGAGAAGCTCAGCGTCTGTCACTGAGTGTCCATCCAGAGTCCAGCTGTACTGAGGACTGTCCCCTCCATCAGAGGAGCAGGACACCCTCTTCTCTCCATGGGACAGACACTCAGAGACCAGATGGACAGAGGACACCGGAGCTGAGAGAAACACACACAGATGACTTTTGATAATGTTAGAAAATCTCCCTTATCATCTGATAAATAACAAGAAAGAAACTAATTTCAGACACATGCAGAATATGAAATATGTTATGTAGACTCACAATAAAGTGTGAACAGTAGATCTATAAATATGACTTAATTTCCCGTGAGAGGAAAATATTTTACCTTCAACAAACAACTGTAGAGTCTGTTCTTGTAATTCTTTTCCATTTGAGTCAAAGCTTCTCACATCATATTGACCACTGTCATTCCTGCTTAGGTCATTGATCCTAAATGTTCCATCACTGGGATTAAAGACAGATCTGTCTTTTATCACATTAGTTACAATCATTTTGTTTAACCATATTAATATTACTGATGATCCCTTTTTCATTTCCAATCTATATATTTCTGAGGCGTTGTCCATCAGTCTGATGACCACAGTTCCTCCCAAAGCTCCATAACACTGAGTTCCATTCTTTCTGCCATCACAGTAAGTTTCTCCACCTGTGAATTAAAATAAGGAAAAGAAATTGTTTAGAGCTCTCAGTTTTAACCAGAATGACTGTCACAACATTTTAACAACATGCAAATATTGACCTAACACAGAAATAGTGTGAATTCCTCATTCAGCTATGCAAACAAGCATGTCACGTTTTGCTGAGCAGCTCCAGCCAGGTATGAAAAACCTTTAATGTTGGATTCGTACTAATTTCCCTCTGAGCAGAAGTTTCAAAGGTCATTTAGACGTCAAGCAGGAAAACCACAAGTGCAAATTATTAAATGAATGGTAGCTCCTTTATCTTCAAGGTTTTGCTGTAGTGTTTGTTATTTAAAAGATCCAAAAAATACAAAATGATTAGTTATATTTTAACTGATACTGTAAAGTTGTGCCTGCAAACATCACTTAGCTACAACGACAGAGGTCATCCAGTGTTTTTACACATTTTAAAGGAATAAATTAAATATCTGAACTATGTAAATAATGTAAATAGTTCTTGGTAGCATATCCTTTTTCTTTTTTGTTTTTTCTTCTTTTGCATAACTGCAGAATGAAATTCAAGTGCAGTTATGTGAAAGTCAACCCAGAATTCAACATCATTATTGAAAGTAACCAAATAAGAAGCCATTCAACTTTATTTTAAATGTGTCATGAACTGCAATTGTTTCCAACTGTTTCTAAACTCATTCTCATCTTCTATAACTGTTTGTCCTCTAGATCAGTGGTTTCAGGACTCACCGTCACCCCAGAATATCACAGTATGGAAACACAAAAAACAAAAACGATGCTCGAGAGGAAACTATCACCTTTTATGCTCAGTTAGCTGCATTTTAATTCAAACCAAAACTCTTCACTTCAGTAACTTCAGCCTTTTTTAACAGACTCAACTGAGCTTGCGTGCACAAGCACAAAATAAAAAAGCCCTCAACTACCGAGAAGTAGTTTGTCCTATTAAAACCTTTCAGTCACTCACTCAAGCATTAATCATAAGGCATGACACGACAATCAGAGCAGAACACAGAATTCAACATCATTATTCAAAGCAACCAATAAAAAAAAACTTTGGAATTCATTTTGAATGTGTCTCCAACTGTTTCTGCAGTGAATTTACAAAATGATCGAAGTGACAAAGAAAAGAAAACAGAGCCCTCAACTGGTGTTTGTGTATTGCATGTTTGACTTGATCCTATTGCTGCATGTTACCGCTACACGTTTACACTCCAGAGTAAATGAAGTGCCACAAGAAAAAGCAGAAAATCTCACCGTGACAGACTCCAAGTATCATCAGCAACAGTCCAACCACAGCTTCCATGTCTCCTCTCTGTTCAGTCACTCAGCAGCTTTCAAACTTTATCTACTACCAACAAAATGAAACACTTGCTCTGAACAGAAAACAGTCAGCGATCAGCATCAGAAAGTTTGAAAACTCTGACCAAGCAGAACGATGATCTCTTTATACACGAGAACAAGAAAGGAAGTGATATCAGTTTTACTTCCTCTTTTAGCCTAGCGTACAACAAGTGGACTTTTCTGTGTGATGGACTGAGGGGAAGAGAAGGAAACATCCCTCTATACTGTAGGTGTTGAAAGAGGAATTTAAACAGACAGACAGTGTTTCTACAGTAACAACCCATGTTACAGTCCTATCAAAGTAAATAATTACAATCATATGTACAGGTTATACTCATTCGCAATGATCAGTTCCTTAAAGTCTGCCTCTGAGTGGTTAATGTTACACATAAGAAGTGTTGACACACACTGAGTGTTCTGCATTTTGCAGACAGTGAAGAATTTGACACATTTAAACACTAAATAATTCAAGATTATAGAAAATTGCATGTATTTAACTCATGTATAAATTAAGCTGTTCACAGTGGAAAATGTTCAGTTCAGTTCAGTTGACGCTGCAGCACTGAAGGCAGGATCCCAACACATGTTCAGTTTGGGGGCACTGATACTTGGGGACTTGAAATACTGAGTCATCAGGTCAACTTGAAACCAGTTCAATGCCAAGTTCAATTTCAATTGAACACATCAAATATTATTTGTAACTTAAAGGTTTTTTGTATTGTCACAATTGTAGTTATTATTATAGTTTATTTTTTCTCTTCCTGTTTTGGGGGTTTGTGAAGTGTGTATAAAGTTTAAAGGTCAAGAGGTTATTTCCCAGATGTTAGCTCGTAAAACTAACTAGATGTAAGGAGATAAGTTTTCTTTGTGAATGGGGGTTCTTGGGTATGAGAACCACATATAAAGTGACTGTGGGAGCTGAATGAGAGAGGATTCGACAATTGGCCAGAAGCTCTCTCACATTCAGCAAGAGTTTTTGACACTGTTCTTTCTTGTAAATAAACCTTTTTCAAATGCAAGATAAGACTTGTCAGCGGTGATCACGTCTTTCTTCAACACACTTCAGCACATCAATGTACAGCACAATGCATTTAATAAAGTGACTGTAACAGGTCCTCTGTATAGTTTTTGTGGAGTGTGAACAGATAAAATCTTGAAAATTAATTGAAAAAACAACAACATCAGTCTGATTGTGAACTTGTTCCTGTTGTTGATCTGAAAGGTACAAACTTACACAACACTTTATACTTAGAACAGAAACAGACAATTAATACTGTCAATGAATTCATAAAAATTCAAAAGAATCAATAAATGCTGGGAACTTTGCAAACTCTGCAGTAATAATCCACTGACAGCAACATTTACATTATTACATTTACATCATTTAAATACAGTGGTACAGATTTACACAGCTTCAGAAGTCGCTAATGACCAGTCAGCATCATGCTATACCTCCGATACTGACCTGATCCAACTCTTAATGACAAAACAGAGCATGAATCATCCCCTGACTCTTATAGTGACACCAAGACCTTACGAGAGAAACCCAAAGATACAGCTACGTGTGCTAAATCGTATTTTAGCTCCTTTAAAGATTCTCAACACTTTATCTCTTTGACCAAACCAATTCAAAAGGATTTAATGCTTTCACTCGTTATTAAGACGGCATGTCATCCCTCCCTGATAAATAGATTGACTGAATAAAGCCCTTTTCAATCATCTAACTAGGATGTGGTAAAGCCATGTGTTCATCTTTATTTGTCCATTTGATTAACCGGTTTAATATCTGTGGCTGAGGTACTGATTGTCTTCAGAGTGGCCAACTGTTTTTGAAGTGTGTTATCTTCAGTTCTCTGCCACATCGAGCTGCCAAACCCAGTGTTATAACGAATGCTTTGTCGGCATATTTTGTTTGCGTAACTGTTGGTTTGAAGTGTCGTTGTTAGGTTGTTCACCACACGGGGAAGAAAATAGATGAATTACTTAACAGGACTTTTTCAGTTCTTCTGGAGAAATGCTGTGTGGTGTTACACAGAGGTCTAAACCAGACGTGCTTTCGTTTTCTCTGCTCCTGTCTGAGGATCTATTTAAATTCTCAGTGCTGAGAGTCTAGATGATGGATGTGATGCTTCCCACTCTTGTCCTATAGGCAAACTGCAGGGGGTCTAGCAGTCACACCAAGTCGCCAACACCAGTCGCTCCAAGGATTTCATGACCACAGGCGTCAGGGCACCAGGTCTGTAGTCATTAACTCCGGTGACTTACTGGGGAGCAAAATGATGGTGGGGTGTTTGAGACGACACAGACTTTCAGGCAGGACAGAGACACTCCGTTAGTTCATGGAGCCTTCCTGGTCCTCTCTCTCTGAAAGAACTGACGCCTGTTCACAGATCCTCAGTGCAGACAGGGGGTCAGATAGGGTGAAGGTTTGGGGTGCAGGTAGGCCTTTTGTGGCTCAGGCCAGAGACGGAGAAAGGAACAGAAACAGATGAGTGCTCACTTGTTAAGAAGTGTTCAGTTGTTATCTATGAAATCGGCTGGCACGGTTGAGTCATGAAACAGAAAAGGAGAAACTGAAGGGCTTCCTCCCTTCATTTTATGTTTCAGTCTGCTGGGGTCGTGCTGAAAACTTGACTTGATCGTACTCCACCTCCACGTTCGGCCTTTGCTCAGCTTGCTTCCTCTGCTGCTGCACGATACTGACATCAGCGTAGGTTAATTCCAGGTCATTTCTTTCCTCTGTAGAGCAACAGGAAGAAAAAACACAAAGATTATGAACTCATTAGTTATTAAAGAACAAGTTTTACATTTTGGCAAATACACTTGTTTGCTTTATTGAAGAGATTTGCTTCGTGTTTAAATGGTATCAACATGTTCAATCTACTCTGAACAGCAGTAGATAAGTGCAGCGTCTTAAATATTAAAGTATCTTTTTAAAAATTAGTTACAACACTGAATCCAGTCAAGTTTAGTTTTGTACCTTTAGGCTTGTTGTTTCTTTGCTTTTTCTTCAGAGCCCAGATGACTGATAAGACCACAACCAAGACAATGACCAGGACTGAGGATACACCAGCTATTAGTGGCAAATTATCTGCTGGAAGATAAAAGACACAAGAAAGATGGACTTTAAGTTAGAGAAATATTATTATTATCATTATTTCTAGAGAGGAGCTCAGCGTCTGTCACTGAGTGTCCATCCAGAGTCCAGCTGTACTGAGGACTGTCCCCTCCATCAGAGGAGCAGGACACCCTCTTCTCTCCATGGGACAGACACTCAGAGACCAGATGGAAAGAGGACACCGGAGCTGAGAGAAACACACACAGATGACTTTTAATAATATTAGTAAATCTCCCTGATCATCTGATAAATAATCAGAAAGAAACTAAATCCAGACACATGCAGAATATGAAATATGTTTTGTAGACTCACAATAAAGTGTGAACAGTAGATCTACAAATATGACTTAATTTCCCGTGAGAAGAAAATATTTTACCTTCAACAAACAACTGTAGAATCTGTTCTGATAATTTTGATCCATTTGAGCCATGGATTGTCAGATTATATTGACCACTGTCATTCCTGCTCAGGTCATTGATCGTAAATGTTCCATCACTGAGATTAAACTGAGATCTGTCTTTTATCAAATTGGTTACAACCGTTTCGTTTCTCCATCTAAATATTACTGATGATCCCCTTTTCACATCATATCTAAATATTTCTGAGGCGTTGTCCATCAGTTTCATGACCACAGTTCCTCCCAAAGCTCCATAACACTGAGTTCCATTCTATCTGCCATCACAAGTTTCTCCACCTGTGAATTAAAATAAGGAAATAAATTGTTTAGACCTCTCAATATCAACCAGAATGACTGTCACAACATTGTAACAACATGCAATTATGACCTAACACAGAAATAGTGTGTTTTCTTCATTCAGCTATGCAAACAAGCATGTCACGTTTTGCTGAGCTTCACTAGCCAGGTATGGAAAACCTTCAACGTTGAACTCGTACTAATTTCCCTTTGAGCAGAAGCCAGTTTCAAAGGTCATTTAGACGTCAAGCAGGAAAACCACAAGTGCAAATTATTAAATGAATGGTAGCTGCTTTATCTTCAGGTAGTAGTGTAGTTGTAGTGTTCACTGTTTAAAAGAGTCACTGTTGATGTCGTTCTGGTTGGTCTTGACCCAAAAAAATAAAAAATGATGAAAAAACACATTTAAAATTTAGTTATATTTTTACTGATACTGTAAAGTTGTGCCTGCAAACATCACTTAGCTACAACGACAGAGGTCATCCAGTGTTTCTACACATTTTAATCTGTCAGATTTAAATATCTGAACGATGTAAATAATGTAAATAGTTCATGGTAGCATATCCCTTTTCTTTTTTGTTTTTTCTTATTTGCAAAACTGCGGAATGAAATTCAAGTGCAGTTATGTGAATCTGAACCCAGAATTCAACATCATTATTGAAAGTAACCTAATAATAAGCCATTCAACTTTATTTTAAATGTGTCATGAACTGCAATTGTTTACACCTGTTTTTAAATTCATTGTCATCTTCTGTAACTGTTTGTCCTCTAGATCAGTGGTTCTCAGCTGGTCTGGTTTCAGGACTCACCGTCACCCCACAAGTCGTGACACAAATCAAAAAACATTTTCAACTTCTCAAATTTATTCAATGAAAAGATTGAGCAGTTTGAACCTGAGGCAGTAGAGTAGAATATCACAGCGTGAACACCCCAAATTCTAGAGACCTTAGTTACCTTTTACGTTGAGTTAGCTACAATTTAATTCAACAAAAAACTCTTCAGTAATTTCAGCCTTTTTTAATAGACCCAACAGAGCTTTCGTGCACCAACACCAATTAAAAAAGTCCAACTACTAAAATTAAAACTTTTCAGCATCAATCATAAGGCTGACATGACAATTAGAACGTTTCACTAACAGACATTTAACAGACTCAGTTGGTGTTTTTGTGCAAAACACATGAAATAAAACAAAATATGTACCTTTAGCTGAGAATCCACACTTACTGAATCTATGACAATCAACACTGCACTATGGGAAATATTTCTTTCCCATACAGAAAAAGCTTCTTCAGTATCGTTTCTGTCCACAAACACAAATTAAGTTTATGAAGCAAAGATGCAATTCAAACATATACAAAATTAACTTTTCTTCTGATTACATTATCAGTAGGTAAATACTGAAAAACATCGTGCCAACAAAAACAAAACAGGCTGAGGTTTTCATCCTTCTTTGTCCTCAATATAAGAAAATCCATATCTCATATAATCTGCCACCTACTGCCATCTACTGTTCAGGAGTGGGACAGTTGATTGGGGTGGGGGGTGGGGCTAACCTAAACCTCCCGGGGTTGGGTGTGGTCTGGGGCTGACCTCATCAGAGGCTTGTGGCTCTGTTCAACATGTTTCTGAACTGAACGTACACAAAGCAAAACAAACGAACAACATAACTAAATAAAACCACAAAGCCCTCAACTGGAGTTGAGTATTGAATATTTGAGCTGATTTACTTGTTACTGAGTCCAGTTAAACTTTATTTTTTAATACACTTGATCCTATTGCTGCATGTTACTGCTAAACGTTTACACTCCAGTGGTAATAAAGGAAAAAGCAGAAAATCTCACCGTGAGAGACTCCAAGTATCATCAGCATCAGTCCAACCACTATCTACTACCAACAACATGAAACGCTTGTGTAACCAGGGTTAGTTAAACCCCAGTTAATTGTAGTTGCTTTGGAAATGTATTTTTATATGATCTATTTATGTTCTAAATGTTTCCCTCAAAATTAAATGCATGACTATTTTTCACAAGAGTGGAGCAGTAAAAACATCTTCTCCTATAAAAAAAAAACTGTATATGTGTTACTGCCCCTTTAACAGAGGTGGCAGTTGTTGAGCGCTGTTTTCAGTGAGCGAAAAGCTGACAGGTGTGTGCATCGTACTTTAGCAAAAATCTTTGCAAGTCCACTGACCGATGCATGGTGCGTGTGTAGATGTGAGAAGAGAAAAAAGAGGAAAAGTTAGAATTGAAATGATAAAAAACTCAGAAGTCATGAAACTAAACGAGAAGAGACTATCAGCGAGCTGCGAGTTCGAATAGGACGACGTAAACTGTGTGAACAATTGATTTCCCGGTGAGTAACGATCGATGTTTACATTAGCATGCTAATTTGCTATCAGAGTGCTAAACACTGAAAATAACTTAAGTTAGCCTTGAACTCTCTCTAAAACCAGTCGGGATAAACTCGAAACAGGTTGGAGTAATGTATTAGTGTCAGAAGACTATGTTTTGTGCTTTATGAATCTTGTGTTGTTACTTTTATTACTGTGAGTGAAACTCTTGATAGTAGGCTTGGTGCAGGCTAATGTAATCAGTGTTAGGCCTCGGCCGAAAAATTCATGCAGCTAAGCTAGTGAGTGTGCTGAGTTAAAATGGTGTTTTGTACTGTTGTGAATAGTAAAGTTAATGTAATTCATGTGAATAATATGAGTTATGTTAAAAAAAGAGAGGGAGGGAAACAGAGTTATTTTTGAAATGTTTATGTGAATTCATGTTTTGGTTACTATGAGTTAAGATAGATATTAAAAATTCATGTAAAATGGTAGTAGAAGAAAAGTGAAATTTACACTGAGAAGTAGTGCCTTTATTTATTTACATTCGAGTTGACCTTTTTATTATGGACTAAATGAGATAATTTTCCTGCATGGTTGTGTAGGCTGGTTTTTTTTTGAGTCCTTCGCCTGGGTCCTCAGTCCTTGGTTCCTACCCTGTCATCCATCCCCATCTCCATCCCAGTGGCTACTTTCCCTTGGGCGTGAGGTCATCCATATCTCCATCCACATCTTCATCTTCACCGTGATACTTACCATTGGACGTTCACTGTTAAAGAGGGCGGTAGGACTTTGAGTGCACTCGTTTTATTTTATTTATTTGGGCCCATTTTTCCATTTTTTTCCTAGTTTTTTATTCATTTGAACTTTTGGGACAGTTTGCTTTTCAGTACCTGAGATCTCAGAGGTTTTTGTTACTTGTATTTTATATATTTTTTTTTGTATTTTGGGTTCAATTGTGGTTGAAAGATCTTTGTATAATATACCTCCTTTAAACTTTCAGTCTGTTGTGTGTTATTTGGGGTAGACATTACAGATCTAAATCAAAATTTAGTTGGGTAGATACCAGTAGTCTCCTCATCGAGTCTAGAGTTAGAGTTGGTCCTCATTTCCTGTTTGATATTAACCCTGTCTTAGAGTGACAGGTGCAGGGAGGGGTTACACTTGCTCTGAACAGAAAACAGTCAGCGATCAACATCAGAACGTTTGAAAACTCTGACCAAGCAGAGCAATGATCTCTTTATACACGAGAACAAGAAAGGAAGTGGTATCAGTTTTACTTCCTCTTTTAGCCTAGCGTACAACAAGTGGACTTTTCTGTGTGATGGACTGAGTGGAAGAGAAGGAAACATCCCTCTATACTGTAGGTATTGAAAGAGGAATTTTGACAGACAGCCGGTGTTTCTATAGTAACAACCCATGTTACAGTCCTATCAAAGTAAATAATTACAATCATATGTGCAGGTTATACTCATTCACAATGATCAGTTCCTTAAAGTCTGCCTCTGAGTGGTTAATGTTACACATAAGAAGTGTTGACACACACTGAGTGTTCTGCATTTTGCGGACAGTGAAGAATTTGACACATTTAAACACTAAATAATTCAAGATTATAGAAAATTGCGTGTATTTAACTCATGTATAAATTAAGCTGTTCACAGTGGAAAATGTTCAGTTCAGTTCAGTTGACGCTGCAGCACTGAAGGCAGGATCCGAACACATGTTCAGTCTGGGGGCACTGATACTTGGGGACTTGAAATACTGAGTCATCAGGTCAACTTGAAACCAGTTCAATGCCAAGTTCAATGTCAATTCAACACATCAAATATTATTTGTAACTTTTTTTTTTTGTATTGTCACAATTGTAGCTATTATTATAGTTTATTTTTTCTCTTCCTGTTTTGGGGGTTTTTTTGGGGTATGTGAAGTGTGTATAAAGCTTAAAGGTCAAGAGGTTATTTCCCAGATGTTAGCTCGTAAAACTAACTAGATGTAAGGAGATAAGTTTTCTTTGTGAATGGGGGTTCTTGGGGATGAGAACCACATATAAGGTGACTGTGGGAGCTGAATGAGAGAGGATTCAACAATTGGCCAGAAGCTCTCTCACATTCAGCAACAGTTTTTGACACTGTTCTTTCTTGTAAATAAACCTTTTTCAAATGCAAGATAAGACTTGTCAGCGGTGATCACGTCTTTCTTCAACACACTTCAGCACATCAATATACAGCACAATGCATTTAATTAAGTGATTGTAACAGGTCCTCTGTATAGTTTTTGTGGAGTGTGAACAGATAAAATCTTGAAAATTAATTGAAAAAACAACAACATCAGTCTGATTGTGAACTTGTTCCTGTTATTCATCTGAAAGGTACAACCTTACACAACACTTTATACTTAGAACAGAAACAGACAATTAATACTGTCAATGAATTCATAAAAATTCAAAAGAATCAATAAATGCTGGGAACTTTGCAAACTCTGCAGTAATAATCCACTGACAGCAACATTTACATTATTACATTTACATCATTTAAATACAGTGGTACAGATTTAAACAGCTTCAGAAGTCGCTAATGACCAGTCAGCATCATGCTATAACTCTAATACTGACCTGATCCAACTCTTAATGACAAAACAGAGCATGAATCATCCCCTGACTCTTATAGTGACACCAAGACCTTACAAGAGAAACCCACAGATACAGCTACGTGTGCTAAATCGTATTTTAGCTCCTTTAAAGATTCTCAACACTTTATCTCTTTGACCAAACCAATTCAAAAGGATTTAATGCTTTCACTCGTTATTATGACGGCATATCATCCCTACCTGATAAATAGATTGACTGAATAAAGCCCTTTTCAATCATCTAACTAGGATGTGGTAAAGCCATGTGTTCATCTTTATTTGTCCATTTGATTAACCGGTTTAATATCTGTGGCTGAGGTACTGATTGTCTTCAGAGTGGCCAACTGTTTTTGAAGTGTGTTATCTTCAGTTTTCTGCCACATCGAGCTGCCAAACCCAGTGTTATGACGAATGCTTTTTGGGCGTATTTTGTTTGCGTAACTGTTGGTTTGAAGTGTTGTTGTTAGGTTGTTCACCACACGGGGAAGAAAATAAATGAATTACCTAACAGGACTTTGTCAGTTCTTCTGGAGAAATGCTGTGTGGTGTTACACAGAGGTCTAAACCAGACGTGCTTTCGTTTTTCTCTGTTCCTGTCTGAGGATCTATTTAAATTCTCAGTGCTGAGAGTCTAGATGATGGATGTGATGCTTCCCACTCTTGTCCTATAGGCAAACTGCAGGGGGTCTAGCAGTGACACCAAGTCGCCAACACCAGTCGCTCCAAGGATTTCATGACCACAGGCGTCAGGGCACCAGGTCTGTAGTCATTAACTCCGGTGACTTACTGGGGAGCAAAATGATGGTGGGGTGTTTGAGACGACACAGACTTTCAGGCAGGACAGAAACACTCCGTTAGTTCATGGAGCCTTCCTGGTCCTCTCTCTCTGAAAGAACTGACGCCTGTTCACAGATCCTCAGTGCAGACAGGGGGTCAGATGGGGGGGGAAGGTTTGGGGTGCAGGTAGGCCTTTTGTGGCTCAGGCCGGAGACGGAGAAAGGGACAGAAACAGATGAGTGCTCACTTGTTAAGAAGTGTTCAGTTGTTATCTGTGAAATCGGCTGGGACGGTTGAAACAGAAAAGGAGAAACTGAAGGGCTTCCTCCCTTCATTTTATGTTTCAGTCTGCTGGGGTCGTGCCGAAAACTTGACTTGATCGTACTCCACCTCCGGATTCGTCCTTTGCTCAGTCTGCTTCCTCTGCTGCTGCACGATACTGACATCAGCGTAGGTTAATTCCTGGTCATTTCTTTCCTCTGTAGAGTAACAGGAAGAAAAAACACAAAGATTATGAACTCATTAGTTATTAAAGAACAAGTTTTACATTATGGCAAATACACTTGTTTGCTTTATTGAAGAGATTTGCTTCGTGTTTAAATGGTATCAACATGTTCAATCTACTCTGAACAGCAGCAGATAAGTGCAGCGTCTTAAATATTAAAAGTATCTTTTTAAAAATTAGTTACAACACTGAATCCAGTAAAGTTTAGTTTTGTACCTTTAGGTTTGTTGTTTCTTTGCTTTTTCTTCAGAGCCCAGATGACTGATAAGACCACAACCAAGACAATGACCAGGGCTGAGAGTACACCAGCTATTAGTGGCAAATTATCTGCTGGACGATAAAAGACACAAGAAAGAAGGACTTTAAGTCATAGAAATATTATTGTTATCTGTCACTGAGTGTCCATCCAGAGTCCAGCTGTACTGAGGACTGTCCCCTCCATCAGAGGAGCAGGACACCCTCTTCTCTCCATGGGACAGACACTCAGAGACCAGATGGACAGAGGACACCGGAGCTGAGAGAAACACACACTTTTGATAATGTTAGAAAATCTCCCTTATCATCTGATAAATAATCAGAAAGAAACTTAATCCAGACACATGCAGAATATGAAATATATTATGTAGACTCACAATAAAGTGTGAACAGTAGATCTATAAATATGACTTAATTTCCCGTGAGAGGAAAATATTTTACCTTCAACAAACAACTGTAGAATCTGTTCTGATAATTTTGATCCATTTGAGTCATGGATTGTCAGATCATATTGACCACTGTCATTCCTGCTCAGGTCATTGATCCTAAATGTTCCATCACTGAGATTAAAGACAGATCTGTCTTTTATCACATTAGTTACAATCGTTTTGTTTAACCATATTAATATTACTGATGATCCCTTTTTCATTTCCCATCTAAATATTTCTGAGGCGTTGTCCATCAGTCTGATGACCACAGTTCCTCCCAAAGCTCCATAACACTGAGCTCCACTCTGTCTGCCATCACAGTAAGTTTCTCCACCTGTGAATGAAAATAAGGAAAAAAAAAATGTTTACATCTGTCAATATAATTAAATAAAAAAATAAAAAAATATTTCTCATTCAGCTATGCAAACAAGCATGTCACGTTTTGCTGAGCAGCTCCAGCCAGGTATGGAAAACCTTTAACGTTGAACTCGTACTAATTTCTCTTTGAGTAGAAGTTTCAAAGGTCATTTAGACGTCAAGCAGGAAAACCACAAGTGCGAATTATTAAATGAATGGTAGCTCCTTTATCTTCAGGGTGATGTTGTAGTGTTCACTGTTTAAAAGAGTCACTGTTAATATCGTTCTGGTTGGCCTTGTCCCAAAAAAATACAAAATGATGAAAAACCCATTTAAAATTTAGTTATATTTTTACTGATACTGTAAAGTTGTGCCTGCAAACATCACTTAGCTACAACGACAGAGGTCATCCAGTGTTTTTATACATTTTAGTCTGTCAGATTTAAATATCTGAACTATGTAAATAATGTAAATAGTTCGTGGTAGCATATCCTTTTTCTTTTTTGTTTTTTCTTCTTTTGCATAACTGCAGAATGAAATTCAAGTTAAGTCAACCCAGAATTCAACATCATTATTGAAAGTAACCAAATAAGAAGCCATCCAACTTAATTTTAAATGTGTCATGAACTGCAATTGTTTACACCTGTTTCTAAACTCATTCTCTTCTTCTATAACTGTTTGTCCTGTAGATCAGTGGTTCTCAGCTGGTGTGGTTTCAGGACTCACCGTCACCCCACAAGTCGTGACCCAAATCAGAGAACATTTTCAACTTGTTAAATTTATTCAATGAAAAGATTGAGCAGTTTGAACCTGAGACAGTAGAATAGAATATCACAGCGTGAAAACACCAAATTGATGCTAGAGCCTTTCTGTTACCTTTTACGTTGAGTTAGCTACAATTTAATTCAACAAAAAACTCTTCAGTAATTTCAGCCGTTTTTTTAATAGACCCAACAGAGCTTTCGTGCACCAACACGAAGTAAAAAAGTCCAACTACTAAAATTAAAACTTTTCAGTATCAATCATAAGGCTGACATGACAATTAGAACATTTCACTAACAGACATTTAACAGACTCAGTTGGTGTTTTCGTGCAAAACACATGAAATAAAACAAAATAAAACAAAATATGTAGCTTTAGCTGAGAATCCTCACTTACTGAATCTATGACAACCAACACTGCACTATGGGAAATATTTCTTTCCCATACAGAAAAAGCTTCTTCAGTATCGTTTCTGTCCACAAACACATATTAAGTTTATGAAACAAACGTGCAATTCAAACGTATACAAAATTAACTTTTCTTCTGATTACATTATCAGTAGGTAAATACTGAAAAACATCATGCCAACAAAAACAAAACAGGCTGAGGTTTTCATCCTTCTTTGTCCTCAATATAAGAAAATCCATATCTCATATAATCTGCCACCTACTGCCATCTACTGTTCAGGAGTGGGACAGTTGATTGGGGTGGGGGGTGGGGCTAACCTAAACCTCCCGGGGTTGGGTGTGGTCTGGGGCTGACCTCACCAGAGTCTTGTGGCTCTGTTCAACATGTTTCTGAACTGAACGTACACAAAGCAAAACAAACGAACAACATAAATAAATAAATAAATCAAACCACAAAGCCCTCAACTGGAGTTGAGTATTGAATATTTGAGCTGATTTACTTGTTACTGAGTCCAGTTAAACTTTATTTTTTAATACACTTGATCCTATTGCTGCATGTTACTGCTACATGTTTACACTCCAGTGTTAATAAAGGAAAAAGCAGAAAATCTCACCGTGAGAGACTCCAAGTATCATCAGCATCAGTCCAACCACAGCTTCCATGTCTCCTCTCTGTTCAGACTCTGTTCAGTCACTCAGCAGCTTTCAAACTTTATCTACTACCAACAAAATGAAACACTTGCTCTGAACACAAAACAGTCAGCGATCAGCATCAGAACGTTTGAAAACTCTGACCAAGCAGAGCGATGATCCCTTTATACACGAGAACAAGAAAGGAAGTGGTATCAGTTTTACTTCCTCTTTTAGCCTAGAGTACAACAAGTGGACTTTTCTGTGTGATGGACTGAGTGGAAGAGAAGGAAACATCCCTCTATACTGTAGGTATTGAAAGAGGAATTTTGACAGACAGCCGGTGTTTCTATAGTAACAACCCATGTTACAGTCCTATCAAAGTAAATAATAACAATCATATGTGCAGGTTATACTCATTCGCAATGATCAGTTCCTTAAAGTCTGCCTCTGAGTGGTTAATGTTACACATAAGAAGTGTTGACTCACACTGAGTGTTCTGCATTTTGTAGACAGTGAAGAATTTGACACATTTAAACACTAAATAATTCAAGATTATAGAAAATTGCGTGTATTTAACTCATGTATAAATTAAGCTGTACACAGTGGAAAATGTTCAGTTCAGTTCAGTTGACGCTGCAGCACTGAAAGCAGGATCCGAACACATGTTCAGTCTGGGGGCACTGATACTTGGGGACTTGAAATACTGAGTCATCAGGTCAACTTGAAACCAGTTCAATGCCAAGTTCAATGTCAATTCAACCCATCAAATAATATTTGTAACTTTTTTTTTTTTTGTATTGTCACAATTGTAGCTATTATTATAGTTTATTTTTTCTTTTCCTGTTTTGGGTTTTTTTTGGGGTATGTGAAGTGTGTATAAAGCTTAAAGGTCAAGAGGTTATTTCCCAGATGTTAGCTCGTAAAACTAACTAGATGTAAGGAGATAAGTTCTTTGTGAATGGGGGTTCTTGGGTATGAGAACCACATATAAAGTGACTGTGGGAGCTGAATGAGAGAGGATTCGACAATTGGCCAGAAGCTCTCTCACATTCAGCAAGAGTTTTTGACACTGTTCTTTCTTGTAAATAAACCTTTTTCAAATGCAAGATAAGACTTGTCAGCGGTGATCACGTCTTTCTTCAACACACTTCAGCACATCAATATACAACACAATGCATTTAATAAAGTGACTGTAACAGGTCCTCTGTATAGTTTTTGTGGAGTGTGAACAGATAAAATCTTGAAAATTAATTGAAAAAACAACAACATCAGTCTGATTGTGAACTTGTTCCTGTTATTCATCTGAAAGGTACAACCTTACACAACACTTTATACTTAGAACAGAAACAGACAATTAATACTGTCAATGAATTCATAAAAATTCAAAAGAATCAATAAATGCTGGGAACTTTGCAAACTCTGCAGTAATAATCCACTGACAGCAACATTTACATTATTACATTTACATCATTTAAATACAGTGGTACAGATTTACACAGCTTCAGAAGTCACTAATGACCAGTCAGTATCATGCTATAACTCTAATACTGACCTGATCCAACTCTTAATGACAAAACAGAGCATGAATCATCCCCTGACTCTTATAGTGACACCAAGACCTTACGAGAGAAACCCACAGATACAGCTACGTGTGCTAAATCGTATTTTAGCTCCTTTAAAGATTCTCAACACTTTATCTCTTTGACCAAACCAATTCAAAAGGATTTAATGCTTTCACTCGTTATTATGACGGCATATCATCCCTACCTGATAAATAGATTGACTGAATAAAGCCCTTTTCAATCATCTAACTAGGATGTGGTAACGCCATGTGTTCATGTTTATTTGTCCATTTGATTAACCGGGTTTAATATCTGTGGCTGAGGTACTGATTGTCTTCAGAGTGGCCAACTGTTTTTGAAGTGTGTTATCTTCAGTTCTCTGCCACATCGAGCTGCCAAACCCAGTGTTATGACGAATGCTTTTTGGGCGTATTTTGTTTGCGTAACTGTTGGTTTGAAGTGTTGTTGTTAGGTTGTTCACCACACGGGGAAGAAAATAGATGAATTACCTAACAGGACTTTGTCAGTTCTTCTGGAGAAATGCTGTGTGGTGTTACACAGAGGTCTAAACCAGACGTGCTTTCGTTTTCTCTGTTCCTGTCTGAGGATCTATTTAAATTCTCAGTGCTGAGAGTCTAGATGATGGATGTGATGCTTCCCACTCTTGTCCTATAGGCAAACTGCAGGGGGTCTAGCAGTCACACCAAGTCGCCAACACCAGTCGCTCCAAGGATTTCATGACCACAGACGTCAGGGCACCAGGTCTGTAGTCATTAACTCCTGTGACTTACTGGGGAGCAAAATGATGGTGGGGTGTTTGAGACGACACAGACTTTCAGGCAGGACAGAGACACTCTGTCAGTTCATGGAGCCTTCCTGGTCCTCTCTCTCTGAAAGAACTGACGCCTGTTCACAGATCCTCAGTGCAGACAGGGGGTCAGATGGGGGGAGGTTTGGGGTGCAGGTAGGCCTTTTGTGGCTCAGGCCAGAGACGGAGAAAGCGAGAGAAACAGATGAGTGCTCACTTGTTAAGAAGTGTTCAGTTGTTATCTGTGAAATCGGCTGGGACGGTTGAAACAGAAAAGGAGAAACTGAAGGGCTTCCTCCCTTCATTTTATGTTTCAGTCTGCTGGGGTCGTGCCGAAAACTTGACTTGATCGTACTCCACCTCCACATTCGGCCTTTGCTCAGTCTGCTTCCTCTGCTGCTGCACGATTCTGACATCAGCGTAGGTTAATTCCTGGTCATTTCTTTCCTCTGTAGAGCAACAGGAAGAAAAAACACAAAGATTATGAACTCATTAGTTATTAAAGAACAAATTTTACATTTTGGCAAATACACTTGTTTGCTTTATTGAAGAGATTTACTTCGTGTTTAAATGGTATCAACATGTTCAATCTACTCTGAACAGCAGCAGATAAGTGCAGTGTCTTAAATATTAAAGTATCTTTTTAAAAAATAAGTTACAACACTGAATCCAGTCAAGTTTAGTTTTGTACCTTTAGGTTTGTTGTTTCTTTGCTTTTTCTTCAGAGCCCAGATGACTGATAAGCCCACAACCAAGACAATGACCAGGACTGAGAGTACACCAGCTATTATTGGCAAATGGCCTGCTGGAAGATAAAAGACACAAGAAAGATGGACTTTAAGTCATAGAAATATTATAATTATCATTATTTCCAGGGAGGAGCTCAGCGTCTTTCACTGAGTGTCCATCCAGAGTCCAGCTGTACTGAGGACTGAGGACACCCTCTTGTCTCCATGGGACAGACACTCAGAGACCAGATGGACAGAGGACACTGGAGCTGAGAGAAACACACACAGATGACTTTAGATAAACTTAGTAAATCTCCCCGATCATCTGATAAATAATCAGAAAGAAACTAAATCCAGACACATGCAGAATATGAAATATGTTATGTAGACTCACAATAAAGTGTGAACAGTAGATCAATAAATATGACTTAATTTCTTACAAGAAGAAAATATTTTACCTTCAATAAACAACTGTAGAGTCTGTTCTGATAGTTTTGTTCCATTTGAGTTAAAGATTATCAGATCATATTGACCACTGTCATTCCTGCTCAGGTCATTGATCCTAAATGTTCCATCACTGGGACTAAAGACAGATCTGTCTTTTATTTCATTAGTTACAACCGTTTTGTTTCTCCATCTAAATATTACTGATGATCCCCTTTTCACATCATATCTAAATATTTCTAGGGCGTTGTCCATCAGTCTGATGACCACAGTTCCTCCCAAAGCTCCATAACACTGAGTTCCATTCTGTCTGCCATCACAGTAAGTTTCTCCACCTGTGAATGAAAATAAGGAAAATAAATAGTTTAGAGCTTCTTTTAACCAAATGACTGCAAACTGTAAAACATCAAATGACTAACACAGAAATAGTTTTTTCCTCATTCAGCTATGCAAACAAGCATGTCACGTTTTGCTGAGCAGCTCCAGCCAGGTATGGAAAACCTTTAACGTTGAACTCGTACTAATTTCCCTTTGAGCAGAAGCCAGTTTCAAAGGTCATTTAGACGTCAAGCAGGAAAACCACAAGTGCAAATTATTAAATGAATGGTAGCTGCTTTATCTTCAGGGTGATGTTGTAGTGTTCACTGTTTAAAAGAGTCACTGTTAATGTCGTTCTGGTTGGCCTTGACCCAAAAAACTACAAAATGATACAAAACACATTGAATATTTAGTTATATTTTAACTGATACTGTAAAGTTGTGCCTGCAAACATCACTTAGCTACAACGACAGAGGTCACCCAGTGTTTTTACACATTTTAAAGGAATAAATTAGATCCTTCCTTTCTTTTTTGTTTTTTCTTCTTTTGCATAACTGCAGAATGAAATTCAAGTTAAGTCAACCCAGAATTCAACATCATTATTGAAAGTAACCAAATAAGAAGCCATTCAACTTTATTTTAAATGTGTCATGAACTGCAATTGTTTCCAACTGTTTCTAAACTCATTCTCATCTTCTATACTTTGTCCCTAGATCAGGGGTTCTCACTGGCTGTTTCAGACTCACCGTCCCAAGTCGTACCAATAGGAAACATTTCATTTAAATTATTCATGAAAGTTGCAGATTGAACCTGAGGCAGTAGAATAGAATATCACAGCGTGAAAACCCCAAATTGATGCTAGAGCCTTTCTCTTACCTTTACACTGAGTTAGCTACAATTTAATTCAACTCAAAACTCTTCAGTAATTTCAGCCTTTTTTAATAGACTCAACAGAGCTTTCGTGCACCAACACGAAATAAAAATGTCCAACTACTGAAAATAAAACTTTTCAGTATCAATCATAAGGCTGACATGACAATTAGAACGTTTCACTAACAGACATTTAACAGACTCAGTTTGTGTTTTCGTGCAAAACACATGAAATAAAACAAAATAATACAAAATATGTAGCTTTAGCTGAGAATCCACACTTACTGAATCTATGACAACCAACACTGCACAATGGGAAATATTTCTTTCCCATACAGAAAAAGCTTCTTCAGTATCGTTTCTGTCCACAAACACATATTAAGTTTATGAAACAAACGTGCAATTCAAACGTATACAAAATTAACTTTTCTTCTGATTACATTATCAGTAGGTAAATACTGAAAAACATCGTGCCAACAAAAACAAAACAGGCTGAGGTTTTCATCCTTCTTTGTCCTCAATATAAGAAAATCCATATCTCATATAATCTGCCACCTACTGCCATCTACTGTTCAGGAGTGGGACAGTTGATTGGGGTGGGGGGTGGGGCTAACCTAAACCTCCCGGGGTTGGGTGTGGTCTGGGGCTGACCTCACCAGAGGCTTGTGGCTCTGTTCAACATGTTTCTGAACTGAACGTACACAAAGCAAAACAAACGAACAATATAAATAAATAAATAAATAAATAAATAAATAAATAAATAAAACCACAAAGCCCTCAACTTGAGTTGAGTATTGAATATTTGAGCTGATTTACTTGTTACTGAGTCCAGTTAAACTTTATTTTTTAATACACTTGATCCTATTGCTGCATGTTACTGCTAAACGTTTACACTCCAGTGTTAATAAAAGAAAAAGGAGAAAATCTCACCGTGAGAGACTCCAAGTATCATCAGCATCAGTCCAACCACAGCTTCCATGTCTCCGCTCTGTTCAGACTCTGTTCAGTCACTCAGCAGCTTTCAAACTTTATCTACTACCAACAAAATGAAACACTTGCTCTGAACAGAAAACAGTCAGCGATCAGCATCAGAAAGTTTGAAAACTCTGACCAAGCAGAACGATGATCTCTTTATACACGAGAACAAGAAAGGAAGCTATACTTCCTCTTTTAGCCTAGCGTACAACAAGTGGACTTTTCTGTGTGATGGACTGAGTGGAAGAGAAGGAAACATCCCTCTATACTGTAGGTATTAAAAGAGGAATTTTGACAGACAGCCGGTTTTTCTACAGTAACAACCCATGTTACAGTCCTATCAAAGTAAATAAAAACAATCATATGTGCAGGTTATACTCATTTGCAATGATGAGTTCCTTAAAGTCTGCCTCTGACTGGTTAATGTTACACATAAGAAGTGTTGACACACACTGAGTGTTCTGCATTTTGCAGACAGTGAAGAATTTGACACATTTAAACACTAAATAATTCAAGATTATAGAAAATTGCATGTATTTAACTCATGTATAAATTAAGCTGTTCACAGTGGAAAATGTTCAGTTCAGTTGACGCTGCAGCACTGAAGGCAGGATCCGAACACATGTTCAGTCTGGGGGCACTGATACTTGGGGACTTGAAATACTGAGTCATCAGGTCAACTTGAAACCAGTTCAATGCCAAGTTCAATGTCAATTGAACACATCAAATATTATTTGTAACTCAAAGGTTTTTTGTATTGTCACAATTGTAGCTATTATTATAGTTTATTTTTTCTCTTCCTGTTTTGGGGGTTTTTTGGGGTATGTGAAGTGTGTATAAAGCTTAAAGGTCAAGAGGTTATTTCCCAGATGTTAGCTCGTAAAACTAACTAGATGTAAGGAGATAAGTTTTTTGTGAATGGGGGTTCTTGGGGATGAGAACCACATATAAGGTGACTGTGGGAGCTGAATGAGAGAGGATTCAACAATTGGCCAGAAGCTCTCTCACATTCAGCAAGAGTTTTTGACACTGTTCTTTCTTGTAAATAAACCTTTTTCAAATGCAAGATAAGACTTGTCAGCGGTGATCACGTCTTTCTTCAACACACTTCAGCACATCAATATACAACACAATGCATTTAATTAAGTGACTTGTAACAGGTCCTCTGTATAGTTTTTGTGGAGTGGAACAGATAAAATCTTGAAAATTAATTGAAAAAACAACATCAGTCTGATTGTGAACTTGTTCCTTTTTGATCTGAAAGGTACAAACTTACACAACACTTTATACTTAGAACAGAAACAGACAATTAATACTGTCAATGAATTCATAAAAATTCAAAAGAATCAATAAATGCTGGAAACTTTGCAAACTCTGCAGTAATAATCCACTGACAGCAACATTTACATTATTACATTTACATCATTTAAATACAGTGGTACAGATTTACACAGGTTCAGAAGTCGCCAATGACCTCCGATACTGACCTGATCCAACTCTTAATGACAAAACAGAGCATGAATCATCCCCTGACTCTTATAGTGACACCAAGACCTTACAAGAGAAACCCACAGATACAGCTACGTGTGCTAAATCGTATTTTAGCTCCTTTAAAGATTCTCAACACTTTATCTCTTTGACCAAACCAATTCAGGATTTAATGCTTTCACTCGTTATTATGACGGCATATCATCCCTACCTGATAAATAGATTGACTGAATAAAGCCCTTTTCAATCATCTAACTAGGATGTGGTAAAGCCATGTGTTCATGTTCATTTGTCCATTTGATTAACCGGGTTTAATATCTGTGGCTGAGGTACTGATTGTCTTCAGAGTGGCCAACTGTTTTTGAAGTGTGTTATCTTCAGTTTTCTGCCACATCGAGCTGCCAAACCCAGTGTTATGACGAATGCTTTTTGGGCGTATTTTGTTTGCGTAACTGTTGGTTTGAAGTGTTGTTGTTAGGTTGTTCACCACACGGGAAGAAAATAGATGAATTACCTAACAGGACTTTTTCAGTTCTTCTGGAGAAATGCTGTGTGGTGTTACACAGAGGTCTAAACCAGACGTGCTTTCGTTTTCTCTGTTCCTGTCTGAGGATCTATTTAAATTCTCAGTGCTGAGAGTCTAGATGATGGATGTGATGCTTCCCACTCTTGTCCTATAGGCAAACTGCAGGGGGTCTAGCAGTGACACCAAGTCGCCAAAACCAGTCGCTCCAAGGATTTCATGACCACAGACGTCAGGGCACCAGGTCTGTAGTCATTAACTCCTGTGACTTACTGGGGAGCAAAATGATGGTGGGGTGTTTGAGACGACACAGACTTTCAGGCAGGACAGCGACACACAAGAACTGACGCCTGTTCACAGATCCTCAGTGCAGACAGGGGGTCAGATAGGGTGGAGGTTTGGGGTGCAGGTAGGCCTTTTGTGGCTCAGGCCGGAGACGGAGAAAGGGACAGAAACAGATGAGTGCTCACTTGTTAAGAAGTGTTCAGTTGTTATCTGTGAAATCGGCTGGCACGGTTGAGTCATGAAACAGAAAAGGAGAAACTGAAGGGCTTCCTCCCTTCATTTTATGTTTCAGTCTGCTGGGGTCGTGCCGAAAACTTGACTTGATCGTACTCCACCTCCGGATTCGGCCTTTGCTCAGCCTGCTTCCTCTGCTGCTGCACGATACTGACATCAGCGTAGGTTAATTCCTGGTCATTTCTTTCCTCTGTAGAGTAACAGGAAGAAAAAACACAAAGATTATGAACTCATTAGTTATTAAAGAACAAGTTTTACATTTTGGCAAATACACTTGTTTGCTTTATTGAAGAGATTTGCTTCGTGTTTAAATGTTATCAACATGTTCAATCTACTCTGAACAGCAGCAGATAAGTGCAGCGTCTTAAATATTAAAAGTATCTTTTTAAAAATTAGTTACAATGCTGAATCCAGTCAAGTTTAGTTTTGTACCTTTAGGTTTGTTGTTTCTTTGCTTTTTCTTCAAAGTCCAGATGACTGATAAGCCCACAACCAAAACAATGACCAGGGCTGAGGATACACCAGCTATTAGTGGCAAATTATCTGCTGGAAGATAAAAGACACAAGAAAGATGGACTTTAAGTCTTAGAAATATTATTATTATCTGTCACTGAGTGTCCATCCAGAGTCCAGCTGTACTGAGGACTGTCCCCTCCATCAGAGGAGCAGGACACCCTCTTCTCTCCATGGGACAGACACTCAGAGACCAGATGGACAGAGGACACCGGAGCTGAGAGAAACACACACAGATGACTTTTGATAATGTTAGAAAATCTCCCTTATCATCTGATAAATAATCAGAAAGAAACTTAATCCAGACACATGCAGAATATGAAATATATTATGTAGACTCACAATAAAGTGTGAACAGCAGAGCTATAAATATGACTTAATTTCCCGTGAGAGGAAAATATTTTACCTTCAACAAACAACTGTAGAATCTGTTCTGACAATTTTGATCCATTTGAGTCATGGATTGTCAGATTATATTGACCACTGTCATTCCTGCTCAGGTCATTGATCCTAAATGTTCCATCACTGGGATTAAAGACAGATCTGTCTTTTATCACATTAGTTACAATAGTTTTGTTTCTCCATGTAAATATTACTGATGATCCCTTTATCACATCACATCTATATGTTTCTAAGGCGTTGTCCATCAGTCTGATGACCACAGTTCCTCCCAAAGCTCCATAACACTGAGCTCCACTCTGTCTGCCATCACAGTAAGTTCCTCCACCTGTGAATTAAAATAAAGAAAAAAAAGTATTTAGATCTTTTAATATAATTAAATAAAAAAATAAAAAATATTTCTCATTCAGCTATGCAATAAAGCATTTCACGTTTTGCTGAGCAGCTCCAGCCAGGTATGGAAAACATTTAACGTTGAACTCGTACTAATTTCTCTTTGAGTAGAAGTTTCAAAGGTCATTTAGACGTCAAGCAGGAAAACCACAAGTGCGAATTATTAAATGAATGGTAGCTGCTTTATCTTCAGGGTGATGTTGTAGTGTTCACTGTTTAAAAGAGTCACTGTTAATATCGTTCTGGTTGGCCTTGTCCCAAAAAAATACAAAATGATGAAAAAACCCATTGAATATTTACTTATATTTTAACCGATACTGTAAAGTCGTGCCTGCAAACATCACTTAGCTACAACGACAGAGGTCATCCAGTGTTTTTATACATTTTAGTCTGTCAGATTTAAATATCTGAACTATGTATATAATGTAAATAGTTCGTGCTTTTTTGTTTTTTCTTATTTTGCATAACTGCAGAATGAAATTCAAGTGCAGTTATGTCAAATTGAACTCAGAATTCAACATCATTTTTGAAAGTAACCAAATAAGAAGCCATTCAACTTTATTTTAAATGTGTCATGAACTGCAATTGTTTCCAACTGTTTCTAAACTCATTCTCATCTTCTATAACTGTTTGTCCTCTAGATCAGTGGTTCTCAACTGGTCTGGTTTCAGGACTCACCGTCACCCCACAAGTCGTGACCCAAATCAGAGAACATTTTCAACTTCTTAAATTTATTCAATGAAAAGATTGAGCAGATTGAACCTGAGACAGTAGAATAGAATATCACAGCGTGAAAACCCCAAATTGATGCTAGAGCCTTTCTGTTACCTTTTACGTTGAGTTAGCTACAATTTAATTCAACAAAAAACTCTTCAGTAATTTCAGCCTTTGTTAATAGACTCAACAGAGCTTTCGTGCACCAACACCAATTAAAAAAGTCCAACTACTAAAATTAAAACTTTTCAGCATCAATCATAAGGCTGACATGACAATTAGAGTGTTTCACTAACAGACATTTATCAGACTCAGTTGGTGTTTTCGTGCAAAACACATGAAATAAAACAAAATAAAACAAAATATGTAGCTTTAGCTGAGAATCCTCACTTACTGAATCTATGACAACCAACACTGCACTATGGGAAATATTTCTTTCCCATACAGAAAAAGCTTCTTCAGTATCGTTTCTGTCCACAAACACAAATTAAGTTTATGAAACAAAGATGCAATTCAAACATATACAAAATTAACTTTTCTTCTGATTACATTATCAGTAGGTAAATACTGAAAAACATTGTGCCAACAAAAACAAAACAGGCTGAAGTTTTCATCCTTCTTTGTCCTCAATATAAGAAAATCCATATCTCATATAATCTGCCACCTACTGCCATCTACTGTTCAGGAGTGGGACAGTTGATTGGGGTGTGGTCTGGGGCTGACCTCACCAGAGGCTTGTGGCTCTGTTCAACATGTTTCTGAACTGAACGTACACAAAGCAAAACAAACGAACAACATAAATAAATAAATAAATAAATAAAACCACAAAGCCCTCAACTGGAGTTGAGTATTGAATATTTGAGCTGATTTACTTGTTACTGAGTCCAGTTAAACTTTATTTTTTAATACACTTGATCCTATTGCTGCATGTTACTGCTAAACGTTTACACTCCAGTGTTAATAAAGGAAAAAGCAGAATATCTCACCGTGACAGACTCCAAGTATCATCAGCAACAGTCCAACCACAGCTTCCATGTCTCCTCTCTGTTCAGACTCTGTTGAGTCACTCAGCAGCTTTCAAACTTTATCTACTAACATCAAAATGAAACACTTGCTCTGAACAGAAAAAAGTCAGTGATCGGCATCAGAACGTTTGAAAACTCTGACCAAGCAGAGCGATGATCCCTTTATACACGAGAACAAGAAAGGAAGTGATATCAGTTTTACTTCCTCTTTTAGCCTAGCGTACAACAAGTGGACTTTTCTGTGTGATGGACTGAGTGGAAGAGAAGGAAACATCCCTCTATGCTGACAAGTGAAGCTATAGCTTCTTATTTTTTGTTCCGTGATTGGCTGCAGAAATGACCAACTAGTAACAAGACGACAACTTTAAATGAAGCAGAATGAAGCAGCTTCCACAAACCTAAAACTTAATGTCCCTTTTTGAGGATGTAGAGTCTCAGGAGGTAAACATCAGATTGTAAAAAGTCAGAGTAACTTCTCTGTCAGCCAGCAGAGGGAGACCTCACACTTATGATGAGTTTTTGTTGAGCTCTGATCAGACATCAAAGTTAGTCTGTGTTCAAAATGTCAGCGGGTTAAGAGATTATTACTCCAAGTAGCTTCAATAAATAACTGATAAAAAACTGATTCGTATTTCATGACCGTAACTCTGTCTGACCGTCCTCAGAAGCAGGAAACAATGAGCTTTTTATAGGACCTCATAGTGGTGGCCATGCGAGGTTGTTTATATGCATCTTATTTAGCCAAGTGGTTCCTCTTACCAGCAGTTATGTGCATTGTCCAGAATGTTGTTGTATAAATACAACAAAAAGCCTGAACTATGCACCCACTGAGTGAGGAAATTAGTTTATTTTTGTACCGTTATGGTTTCTTTCCTTTTTTTTTTTTTTTTTTTTTTTACAATTAACCATAAAGTCAACATCCAAGAAAATGAGCAGGTCTGAGAGTACACCAGCCATTACTGGCAAATGTCCAGTTTGAAAGATAAAGGACAAAACAAAAAAATCCTTAAAAAAAACAGTTAATTTCTGGCAGCAGGGGCGCCATAAAAATACTGTAAAATAACTGAAAATTACTTTCTCATAAAAAAAAGTTATTTTCCGTAATTAAAATAGTTAATACTTGTAATTTTAAAAGGATTTTGCCTTATTTTCAGGTTGTTTTAACATATAATTAGAAACATTTTCACATTTTAAAACAATTAAATTACCGAGAAATATGGTAAATAAATATTGTATTACGAATAATAATGCTTAAATTTACAGAAATGTGCTGTTATTAGTTGGTTTTAATTACTTTTTTATAGGAAGAGATTGTATATTACTTTATATTTGATGTAATATAACAGTATATGACACAAAATAATGTGATTCATCTTTCAAAACATGTCAAAAAACTGTTGCAAAACTAGATATTTGGTTAGATTGCAAGAACCAACTGTTAATTATAGAAAACATCGAATGGATATTTCATTCTTTTACATTGTTTTTAACATTTAATCACAAACATTTTACATTTTAAAATACTGAAATTACAGATAAAGATGGCAAATTAACATTGTAATATGAATAATAATGCTTAAAGTTACAGAAATGTGCTCTTATTAGTTGGTTTTAATGGCATTATTTTATTTAAAAGGCTGTATATGACTATATTAGATGTAATATAACAGTATACAACAATAATTTGATCTTTTCAAAACATGTCCCAAAAAAAAAAAGAGAGAGAGAGAGACCAAGCTGAACATGAACAGCTACAATTTCCCGTTCTTCGTATTTTTATTCAACTGTAGCAGGTAACCATTATTACAGCAATATTCAAAAATCAATTAAATTAAAATGACTGGTTCTGAAACAAGAAAAACAAGAAAATTGAACTGAACTGGTAATGAAAGAAAAAAGTAAAAATTAAAAAAAAGTAAAAAAAATAGTTGAGTTACCAATTTACATACAAGGCATCCATAACCTGGTCAAGTCACCATACTTCCACAACACTGATTAGAAACTTGTTGAAACCTCACTGGAAATTAATCCATACTCTATACAGTTGATGAGGTGTGGTGTCCATACTTAAACTACTTGTTGACCGTAGTGAAGTTGCTGTTTCTGAGCTGTAACCACCTGAAGAGAAGACAGAAAACATTAGTGGTTATTAAATAATAACAGCTAATAACAGTTTAAGAGGCAGAACCACGATAAAGGTGCAAGATACAGCCTTTTTCAACACCACAGCAGTCACACGAGTCCCACTCTAGATGACACCGTTGCTTTGGGACAGACAAGCTTGCGAGATAACATAACACACTACAAAATACACACCAGACTGACTATACATGGGAACTAAATGAACAACATACTGTTGTTGGGGGAACTATCGCTACTGCTGGATACAAAAGTCATTTGTTTCTGTACATTGTGATAAAATATCATGTGTTCATTCCATCCCATCATTAGTTGTGTGTCATTTGCTACTGAATCAGAATCTAGAGAAGATAGACCCAACTGATGATACTGATTTATAAGCACACTGTCAATTCACTCCTGCTGATCGTACTATATTACAGTAAGTTACAGGTAGATTCTATTATTTTTCAGCCCATCTAACCCAAAAGAGTAACTGTGTGCAACAGATGCATGTACTCACCAGAGAGAGGCATCTCATCAGACTGTGTTACTGGACTTGTACCGGTACTGGCTCTGCTCAACTGTTGTTTGCTCTGGCTGCTTGGAGGACTTCCAAGACATGTTGTTGGCCTTATTAAAGGACAGATAGTAGTAATATTTAAACACAGACATCACACAGCTCAATCCGGGTATATTATTACCTTACATAATTATATCCTCAGTAGTCATTGATATATTTTAAACTGTTCCTTTCTCAATATAATGCAGTACACCACCACTAAGACCCACTATGAAATTAATGATGAACAAGGTGCGGTGTGTAGTCATCACCTTTTTCAAAAAAAGATTCTTTGAAGTATAATTCAAAGTAGAACTGCTGTATTGGACTGCATTGATTAGTACAGGTGGACCTAATAAGTAGATTTTGACTATGTGTACTTTTAATGTGAAAGTTTATTCTGTACAAACTGAAACACATACTTGTCGTTTTGAGCAGTGACAGACGTTTCTTGGCTTCAACTGGTCTCAGGATAGAAAGGAGGTCACTCTCCTGCAGGTAGCTCAGGTCCTCCAAGTACTCAACTCCTAAACATTGCAGATGCTCCAGCAAAGGCTCAGGGTCTCGGAGTTTAGGCATTGATTTGATGAAAGACAGAAGTGGACTCTCTGCATCCATGACTAGGAGTTAGTCCTCCTGAGGGGATGAAAATACTGTTACTGTCAGATTTTAATCTTTCAAAATCCAGATTACTCTGAGTCAACAATGCTATGCTTAAGTGAAATTACTCTTGTCCCACAAAGCTTGTACACATGCAAATGGTAATAATCTAGTTTCCGCTCAGGCTTCCAACATTTCATGCTCTTCCTTGCTTGTTGCACTTCATACAATGCAAATGCTGGCATATAGGACACATCATGAGGTGTAACAATAAATTATACATGCTGGTCCTGCATCACAAGCATGAGCTCAGTCTGTCTGAATTCAAGTGCCTCACCTTGGTTTAAACACAGAAAAGTCCCTTTTTGTACTGAGTGCCTTTCCACTGCATCTCGGTAGCTGCTCAACATTGGGTTCTTTGACTAAGGTTTCTCCTACTGTGGAGTGCACTGCTTCACTGTACAGTTCAGCATGGAAAGGAGTGGAGTTCTTAACCACCAGTTTATGACATGATATCAACTCTCACCACTTATCTGCAGAGAGAAAGAAAAAACAATGATGAATCATGAAACTTGCCAAAATCAAAATAAATGCTATTGGTTGTGAAATAGTCGACCTAAACTGTGTTAGCAGATCTCCCCTCAATAAACTAGAAGATGATTGTTAGCTTATCCTTTACATATTTCTCAGTATTGTTTTGATATGTCTGTGAAGTTTCTCAGTCATCCAGGTCATGGTAATCTAAAAAAGCGTTGAATAAGATCAGCTGGACTTGTAGAATTTCTTGAAGACGTTTCGCCACTCATCCGAATAGCTTCTTCAGTTCTGATAAACTAGTGGGAAATTGAGGTTTAAATAAGAAAAACTCTGTGGGTACCATCCACCCGAAACTTGTTTGACCAGAAACTGGGGTCACTCATTTCCATAATGGCTGGTACTTACCTGTCCTTGAATGGGGGGACTGTGTGCCTATTGTTTTGAATTTCATGTTGACCACTGACTAGTGTTGCACCAACATTAAAATTTGAAAAACCTTGAAAAACCTTGACAAAGACAGAGTAGGTCACTCCTCCTATATTTGTGAGAGGCAAGAGGAAGATGAAAATATTTTCAGAAGAAATTAAGAAAGAGTAACTGGTTGAAATAAACCATTACCAGTATCATTTATAAAACATTTGTTGTCTCTTGTTTGGAAGAAAATACACTTCAAAAGGCTTATTAGCGACACCTGCAAGTGGAGGAGTAGGAGCAGTCTGCGTGGAAAGAAGACTTTGACATTTTGACACGTTACATAAAATCCAGCTTCCTATCCTAGCCAGAAATCATGCCATTTGAAGTGACATAGTAAAGGTTATGGCCAAAAAAACTAGTGAAAATGTAGAAGAGGGTTAATAATCCATTATTGTTCATTGTTGCAGCTCTAAACAAATGTTGTTCCTCTTTCTCTCCGCCTGTGTCAGTTAGTTCACAAAAGTAAACGTAATGACTGACTGTTAAGTGCTAAGCTAACGTTAGTGTAAATAAAATAAAAAGTGGTTGGTCTGGCTGACTACTAACACTCATAGATATATATCTATGACTAACACTGGCAGACGCCGCCGCTGGCCATACATTTGTCATCATAGTTAGCTAACATTTCAATTGACGACATGCTAGCGGATTCGTTTTGTCGACTGAGTAAAGTCAGAGGCATGGTGGTAAATAAAGCTAATACCACTAAGCTTCAGTTTGATACTTGCCTTCTGCCTTCGTCCTTCCTCCAGCCTCGACATAAGTTGCTGTTTGCTCCAAGTTTCTGTGACCAAACGGGAACCCCCGCATGGTGGTCGTTAAACTTGTTAAGATGTTCAGTGTCCCAACAGCCAATGGCATGTCTCTCTTATATCTTCTTTTCTTCTTCTTCTTCTTCTTCTTATTTATTCTTTTCTTCTTTTTTCTTCTTCATCCTCAAACCATTATTCTGTCGACTATCCAAGGACCCGTCTTCAGACATGCTGTGAAATAATTTGGGACGTTGTGATTTACATAAGATTTTGTGTGTGTGAGTGTGTTGTGTGTGTTGTGACACACACACACACACACACACACACACACAATAGCCTAGTTATTTTACTATTAATTCCTCAGTAATTTTTAAATGATTTTTTAAAACTTTTTTAAAGTATTTTAAAGTTGAAAAAAATATTTGTAAAATTACGATACATTTGTGAACATATTTTATTTATATTTTATTTTATTTTTTTACAGTAAAGTGACAACATAATGATGATGTTAATATGGTATTTTATAGTTTTTATTTATATCATTCAGTTGTCCAGTTCATTCATGGGTTAGTATTGTGTGATCTGTTTAGACCAGATGAACAAAAACTGGATGCTACACCGACACTGTAACAGTGAAGTCCATGTTAAGGTATTTTATGATGTCAGTGTCCTCTGTTACAGTATAGACTACTACACAACTGAGCAATATTCATTTATGTCAATGTCAGTTTTATTTATGAATAATAACTGTAACATGTGGTATGAGTACATGTGGTCAGTGATCATCCTGTAGACACTGTTGGACTCCAGTAGGGGGCACAATTTGGCTCTTGGCAGTTTAATATTAAGGGAAATAATCCACATCTATAAATAGTTACTACATGCACTACTTTGGGGCACCACCTTGTTTCCAGGGCCCAAGAATCAAATTGCCTAATAAAGAAACAGTCTCAAAAACAGGCTTGAAGTGTGCGTTCGAGCACTGACTGTCATAATATCACAGTGTATAATCACAAAAAACACCACAATGACGGATGAAATTATTAAAGGATTTATTACAAGCAGTGATTATCTTACAATAACATTAAATACTATAAACTCTGTTAAAATTCCACCATTAATTCTAAATATGAAGTTACTAACTACGACATGCAACAAACAAGTAATAGCAATAGCATTAGTGATGTGTGTATGTGTGTGCGCATGTGTGTGTATGCGCGGAGGACGGAGATAGAGAGAGAAAGGCGACGTCAAGGGAGAGACGTGGCCAAGATGGCAACAGAGTAACGTAGACTACGGCGCTTCTGCTGAGCCAAGATGGCGTCTCGTTAAGAGCCAAGCTTACGGCAGATGCAGAGCGGTGTGTGTGGAGGATGTGTGTGTACGAGAGAGAGAGAGAAATGGAGAAAGAGGGAGGGATCGTCACTACAGCTGATAATTACAACAATATCACACAATAGCTGAGCCAGCAGTTTGCTTGGTCAGGTATTGGAGGACCGACAACAAAATATGCAGCACTTAAAAGTTTCACAAACGCGAAATAAAAACCGTACACTATACTAATTATCTCAGCCCAGACTTTGAGCCTCTTACAAGGCTCGCTTAAGCAATCGGGCCAGCATGATAAAGAACAAATGGCCTTGTTGAGAAAAGAAAAGCAACATTACTGTTGTACCTCCCACAGCAGCGAAAGTTGCAGCCGGAAGCAATGAGGGTGCAGGTGTCCGAGAGCCAAGGATTGAATGCCACAGTGAATGATGGGAAAGAGAGTCTTTTTTAGGACTCCCTTTGTTTAAATTTTCTGCATCTTTCCTGAGGTCATGCTGTAGTTGAACCATACAGGCCCCACTCAGGCTTGCAGGCCCAACAACCTTTTCTTTCTTTTTGCTCTTTCTGAATGGTTTAAAGCACTGATCACTAACAGAGTGATCCAGTAGAAGTCCCATACGGACCCGGACCTACAGCCAGAACAGTGGGGGTTTGATTTCAAACCAGGACGCTTGACTTGTTTTCACCGGTGCAGATTTCGGTAGTGGTTAGTGGATGAGGAAACTCAGTGGAGCAATTTCATGAGAGTCAAGTCATCCCACGTGACACCACTCAGCCAATTAAGTCTGTGAATTCCAGGTGGTAAACACTGACCCAGACAGACGGATGGGTAAGAGTAAGAGTAGAGTAAGAGACAAGTTACATATGAAAAGGTGGTAGACAGGAAAAGAACGATAGAAAGCAAAGAAACAGAGGAGTGCTCACTTGTTGGGTAAGTGGTCGGGACGGTTGAGTCAAGATGTGAAACAGAAAAGGAGAAATGCAAGGGCTTCCTCACTTCATTTTATGTTTCAGTCTGCTGGGGTCGTGGTGAAAACTTGACTTGATCGTACTCCACCTCCACATCTGGCCTTTGCTCAGTCTGCTTCCCCTGTTGCTGCATGATACTGACATCAGCGTAGGTTAATTCCTGGTCATTTTCTTCCTCTGTAGAGCAACAGGAAGGAAAAACACAAAGGTTATAAACTGTTAATTATTAAAGAAGTAGTTTTACATTTTGGGATAAACACTTGTTCTATTTAAGATATTTAGACAAAATATTCATGTACTTCAATGTCTGCAGTAGCAACAGCCAAGTTTGTGTGTCAAATGATTTGCTTCATATCTAACTAAGTGTTATCAGTGGAGGTTTAGTTTTGTACCTTTAGGTTTGTTGTTTCTTTGCTTTTTCTTTAGAGCCCAGATGACTGATAAGACCACAACCAAGATAATGACCAGGGCTGAGGATACACCAACTATTAGTGGGAAAAAGCCTGTTGGAAGATAAAAGACACAAGAGAGATGGACTTTAAGTCAGAGAACAATACATGTCTTTGTAGGAAGACAAACAAATACAAAAAGAGAAAAATCTGTCAATGAATCTACTACAGTAGAAAAAGGTTTCACTTACTCATGTACCACGGTTCATCACTGGTCGAATTTTGATTGGAGGGTTTATTTGACACTATGGTAGTGTTCTTACCCAAACTAGTGGTAGGGGCAGTAGTTGGGGCAGTGGTAGGGGCAGTAGTTGGGTTAATACACAGTGTGTTATTGGCTTCAAACACCCACTCTGATATGTGTGTCCCATTAGGTAAGGTGCAGTTGATGACTATGAAGCCTATGAACAAACAAAGATCATTTATGACTGATGTTATGACACCAACATGATTACCAAGTTATTTCTCACCATGTTGTCACTCACCACAGGTAGAGACACTATTGATGTGATTCCTGACTGAACAGACCAGATGTCCTGAGACGTCTTGTTTCAGAGTGATGACATTAGTCTCATTATTTCCAGGGAGGAGCTCAGCGTCTGTCACTGAGTGTCCATCCAGAGTCCAGCTGTACTGAGGACTGTCCCCTCCATCAGAGGAGCAGGACACCCTCTTCTCTCCATGGGACAGACACTCAGAGACCAGATGGACAGAGGACACCGGAGCTGAGAGAAACACACACAGATGACTTTTAATAATTTTAGAAAATCTCCCTGATCATCTGATAAATAATCAGAAAGAAACTAAATCCAGACACATGCAGAATATGAAATATTTTATGTAGACTCACAATGAAGTGTGGACAGTAGATCTATAAATATGACTTAATTTCCCACAAGAAGAAAACAATTTACCTTCAACAAACAACTGTAGAGTCTGTTCTGATAATTTTGTTCCATTTGAGTCAAAGCTTCTCACATCATATTGACCACTGTCATTCCTGCTCAGGTCATTGATCCTAAATGTTCCATCACTGAGATTAAAGACAGATCTGTCTTTTATCACATTAGTTACAATCGTTTTGTTTAACCATTTTAATATTACTGATGATCCCTTTTTCATTTCCCATCTATATACTTCTGAGGCGTTGTCCATCAGTCTGATGACCACAGTTCCTCCCAAAGCTCCATAACACTGAGCTCCACTCTGTCTGCCATCACAGTAAGTTTCTCCACCTGTGAATTGAAATAAGGAAAAGAAAGCATTTAGATCTGTTAATATAATTAAATAAAAAATAAAAAAATATTTCGCATTCAGCTATGCATTGACGCATGTCACTTTTTGTTGTGCAGCTCCAGCCAGGTATGGAAAACCTTTAACGTTGAACTCGTACTAATTTCCCTTTGAGCAGAAGCCGGTTTCAAAGGTCATTTAGACGTCAAGCAGGAAAACCACAAGTGCAAATTATTAAATGAATGGTAGCTGCTTTATCTTCAGGGTGATGTTGTAGTGTTCACTGTTTAAAAGAGTCACTATTAATGTCGTTCTGGTTGGTCTTGACCCAGAAAAATACAAAATGATGCAAACCATAGATAAATTTTAACTGATACTTTAAAGTTGTGCCTGAAAACATCATTTAGCTACAATGACAGGGATCATCAAGTGCTTTTACACATGTCAAATAAATAAATTAAATATCTGAACTGTAAATAATGTAAACAGTTCATGCTAACATGAACTATTTAAGAGCGTTTTTTTTTTTTGCATAACTGCAGAATGAAACTGAAATGCATTTAGGTCCAAGTCATTAAAATGTATTTTAAATGTGTCATGAATGCAATTGTTTCCAACTGTTTCTAAAATGAATTTGCCAAAAGAAAACAGAGCCCACAACTGGTGTTTGAGTTTTGAATGTTTGAGCTGATTTACATGTCACTGAGAATCCAGTTAAACTTTACTTTTTAATACACTTGATCCTATTGCTGCATGTTACCGCTATGTTTACACTCCAGTGTTAATAAAGTGCCTTGTGAAAAAGTAGAAAATCTCACCATGAGAGACTCCAAGTATCATCAGCATCAGTCCAACCACAGCTTCCATGTCTCCTCTCTGTTCAGTCACTCAGCAGCTTTCAAACTTTATCTACTACCATCAAAATGAAACACTTGCTCTGAACAGAACAGTCAGCGATCAGCAACGTTTGAAAACTCTGACCAAGCAGAGCGATGATCTCTTTATATACGAGAACAAGAAAGGAAGTGATACTTCCTCTTTTAGCCTAGAGTACAACAAGTGGACTTTTCCGTGTGATGGACTGAGTGGAAGAGAAGGAAACATCCCCACATCACCCATATAACTATCAAAGTAAATTATTACACATGTGCAGGTTATATTCAGTCATAATTACTACTGACACACTGAGTACTCTGTAGTTTGTAGACAGTGAAGAATTTCATACATTTATAAACTAAATAATTCTGTATACAGAATATTATGTGTATGAATTCATGTATAAAAGATGCTGTACAGAACGGAAAAGGTTCAGTTAAGCTTTGAAGCTCAAACACTGAAGGCTAAACAGATAAAATCTTGTAAGTGAATTTAAAAAATAAAAACTAAACAAAAAACCATCAGTAATCTAGACTGATGTTTCTTTGTGTCATTGTTACCGGCTCCATTGGTCACGAGTGGTAAAGACTGTTTGTCTTGTGTTCTCTTCCTCATGTGAAGCTGATCTGTGGTAATCAGAAGGATCCAATAAATATCTTATCACTTTATCTGACCTCGGTGTAACTCCTTCAAGTAATGTGGGCTACCATTGTGGTTCTGGTAACCTTGGTAGACACATCTTTGTAATTTAAAGTAATTTGGGACTGAGGAGTTTGGAAGGGTGCTTAGGTCGATGGTTTTGTTTCTGCTGTGGCTGTTTTATTTCATTTTTTCTAAGGATCCCCATTAACTGTGTCCTAAAGCACTGCCAGGCTTCTTGGGGTCCACATTAAAATGATAAAATTTAATAAACATTATAAAGAGATATAAAGAACAAATACAACAAAACCTATATTAGACTTTAATAGAAAGAGAGAGAAACAGTTGTCAAGTGGGGCTGCAGAGAGATCAGTGCAAATTCTGAAACGAGCGCTGATGAAGGACGTGTTGGAGGCGGAGGGAAAGGCTCCTTTGCCACTCAGTCACAGACTTGCAAATTTCCTGCTCATGTACCGCAGTACACCCCACACCGTGACTGGACAGTCACCGGCTGAGTTATTTCTGAAATGCCAGATCCAAACCCGTTTCAGTTGACTTAAGCCAGAGCTTAGCAGACGGTTTGAAGAGAAACAAGCCTCACAGAAACTTCATCATGACCGTGGAGGCTCATCTCTTCGGTTCTTTCAGGAAGGAGATGCTGTCCGTATCCGAAATTGCAGGGGAGGAGTGGAGAAATGGATTCAGGCAAAAGTACTTAAAAGAGTGGGAACTGTCACATACCTGATACGAGAGGGTCAGAGGCAGCGCACAGTGCATGTTGACCACATGTTGCCATGGCGAGGAAATGTTGAGACACTCCCACCAAGCTTGTCCTCACCGGTGGTTGAGAATGTGCCACCAATAACTTTGGACCGTGCTTTTCCAGCTGTTTTGTCTGGTCCACCAGTGAAGCTAACACCACCTACTGTTCTCACTAAACCGACTGAACAGGCTGTTGAGGTGTCGTCATCGCCCGTATCATCACACACCACAAACAAAAGCTCACATGGGAAACACTGCTACCCAGAGAGGGTCTGTGTACCTCCTCAAAGACTAACACTCTAAGTTACAGTGTTATTTAAATCTGCACAGTGAATGTAAGATGCCAAGAGACATTTTATGTCCATAGTAGGAAGTTAATATCATGCTAAAATTGAAAAAAAAAAAAAAAAAAATTCAAGGGCAATATATTTATTTTTGTGTTGTTGTGAGATGTAAATACACAGGTTAGTGGTGCTTATTATTCCTAAACTTACAAGGGTTAAAGTATGAAAATCTAAAAGGGGAGGAATGTAATAGATTGAAGTGAATTAAGGCAGTTAGTTGCTGGGTTAGGTTTGGTTGGCCAACACCTTTTTGAATGTGTTTACTGAGCCAAGCGGCACCTGTAGTGTGTGTCTGTTGCCAGAAGTAGAGAGTGTTCTGAAGCCATGCTCAGCTTGATTCTCGTCTCTCGAACAAAACACTACAGTGAGGTTGTCCTGTATTGACAAAGAAACATGTAAAACCAGTAGCTTTGGTAAATAGACTTGATAAAACGTTGCCATGTGAAGAGTTTACCACTGATTTGACAGATTTTGCTCCATTTGTGATGGATGGTGTGGTCTCGTTATCTGGTAAAAATCATCAAGTCCCACTCAAAGTTTTGTGAGATTCGACTGCCTCTCAGTCTTTCATTCTTGAGGGAGTGTTACCATTTGATAGTGGATCTGCTGTAGGCTCTGATGTGTGTGTGGCAGGTTTTAGCATGTGACACTGATTCCTGTTAGACTATGTCACTCATTTGTTATACTGACAGCATGTAATCCCTCCCTGACTCATGGATTTATGGAATAAAGCCATTTTCAATTATCAAACTAGGAAGTGGTAATGCCATGTCCAAAGCCGTTCATGTTGATTTGTACTACTGGCGTTTAACACCTGTGGCTGAGGTGCTGATTGTCTTCAGAGTGGCCAACTATTTTTGAAACGTGTTTTCAATTCTCCACCACATCAAGCTGTCAGTTCTCTGAACTAATCCTTCAGCAGCAGACTGCTGCATCCACGCTGCAAGAAGTAGCGCTACTGCAGGTCCTTCATCTCACCTACCATCAGTCCGTACAACACCAGCCCGAGTCAACAATAACCCACGCACACTAGACTTGGCTTCGTTTTTGGTTTTACAATTATTTTTTTTGCACTAATAAATCTGCCTCACTGTCTTGTCCAATCGTCTTGCTTCAGCGTCGCCTCCTGTTCTTGCCGTCCTCCGGAGCTGCTCGCCACGTCTGCCCGGCCCCCCAGCCGTCCTCCTGAACTCTTGCTTCCTGAACTTCCTGGACCTACACATAACACAACTTGACATTGTGTTCTGTGTTGTTGAAGTGATGTTACTAGTGATCATTAATTCAAAGAAAGAATGGTTTCTTGGTTTCTTATAATAATAATGTTTCTGTTTAGGTCATTATTATCCCCTTCTTGATGATGTATTGGACACAAATGGCTTAGTTGTAAGAGGAGACACTGACTAGGTGTTTGACGTCATGTAAAGAGACATTTTCCTATTTCTGTGTGACAGGGATGTGGTTTAGTTGTGGTCATCTTCTTGACAGATGAATCTTAGCTGTGGGAAACTAGCCAATCATATGATAATCTCTGTCTTTGTGAACACTATAAGAGATGAATGTTTTCCTGTTGTACCTTTGAGATTCTTCTTGTCGCTTTGTGTGTTGAGGTGTTGTAATAATCTCCTATTGTACAATATATTCTAACACTTTAACTCTTTTAGTTGGGTGTGATTATTTTCCTCTGTTGTGCCTCCTAGTGTTTTACTTTGATTGCTGATTGGTTTCTCCTTGTGCCCTCATGAGTTTCACCTGTGTCTCGTCATCCCTCTGCCCATGTGTGTATAAAGCCCTGCCTTTGGATTAACCTGCCCTCTAAGGTGCTTTTAGTTGAGTTTTGTGTTTTATTAAATTCTTTTTTAGTTTGTACCTCTTCTTCAAAATCCTCCTTCATGACAGAAGAATAGAATAGAGAAAAGAAAAATACTTTATTCATCTGGGTGAATATGGAATAATTACCACCACACTGAACAGAATGATTTTATTTTTCTGTTTTTCTATGTATTTTTCAGTTATTTTTTTTTCTTACATTATTCAGGTCAACTTCATTGTTTCTTGTATATATTTGTATATACATATAATGTCTTATTTATTCAAGGATAATTTGTCCTCTGGAGGGTCACAACCTGGAGATGGATGACAGGTGGTCTGCACAACTATTACTGAACACAACCTGTTACTGCAATAAATGCAGGACACTAATAAATGAACACTCTTTCCTTCCATGAGACCTGAAGAAGACCTTGCAGTTGCTGTTATTTTATTGTTGGTCTTAATGCTAATTTAATAAAGACTTTGTAAGCGTTGTTTTCCTACTACTGACATTAAATACTTGACAGCAGCCTGTCAGGCCCGTGTGTAAACACATCCTGTCAGGACACCCAAGTAAAAAATCCAAATACATTTAACTAAACAACATGCACAAGTAATACATGATCATAAATTATGGCTGCATTTGTGAATGACTGTGTCCAGTGGTGGCTGGTGGTGAAATTTGGTGGTTGGGCTAACAACTGTATGGAGCCCCTAGAGGGACGTGGTGAAATAAAGAAATAATAAGAACTATCTAGTGCTCACGAGATATATATGTCGAGCTCATAATAAAAATGTCATCCTGTGATTTATATTATCATGCTCAAATGACTAGAACACACTTAAAGTACAACAAAATAATCACGATTACAACAATGCGCTCTCGCATTAACTGTAACATTGACTCCCGCCTGACAGTTTCCCTGATTTCAGCCAGTTGAGCATTTTTGCAAAAAAATGAATGATGTAAGAGGCCAAGAGATGCACATATACAGAAGAAGATGATTGTCAATTTGCCACTAGTTTCATACAGGACCTCTAGTAATTTGTAATGATGTCGGAGGTCGTCCATGTCTGTTATTTGTAAAGTAAAACTTATATTGCAAATTACCATATTTCTGGTAACACAGATGTCCTGTGATGATACTAATCCAGTACGAATGTCTCTGACCCATTCACCCATTTAGACGAATGAAATCATTAAATCAAGCATTTAAGTGTTTATCAGCAAATGTGGAGCTGAATTAAATACTGACAGGTCATTGGCAATTTCTTCCCCAGGATTAAAATTATCAAAAACTATATTTTGTGTTATCCATTATAATTCACAAAGTAACTAAAGCTGTAAAAAGTGTGAATTACCCTCTGACATGCAGTGGAGTGAGGCGGAAAGCAGCAGAGATCAGGCCGTGCAAATGCCCCACATGAAAAACAGAGTGCGTTTACATGCACGTGAAAAAAAAAAACTTTTTTACTGTCTTAATCGGACTATAACAGGAGAACTTAAGTGCATGTACACACATTACTCCGATGAAACACAACTCCGGAGTTCTCATTATCCGATTGAGACACCCAGATAATGTGAATACGATATTCCCCGGCATGTATACAGAGAATCGCATTTTTCATTCGGATGATGCGTGTGCGCATGTTCCACAACCTCTGCGCTGCCGTGTGACCCCGGTAGAAGAACCGTCTGAGAGATCTTATCTGCACCAGAAGTAGTGCGCATATTATGTATGACATTAAAAAATTTTGTATCATCCGTCAAGGTTGTTGTTTGAAATGCCAGTCATGAACGACTAATTTATTATATGACGCAATAGGTCAACCAGAAAGCGAGCCGTATCAACGTGGTATTAATTCGCTGAAAAGACACATCGTCACCTAGTGTGGAGGAGGAGGACAGTTATTCGATTATCCGCTGAATGTAAACTGGGACAAGGACTGTGGTCAGAAAGTCGAATTTCGAGCATAGTTCGCTTAAAAAAAGGTATTAGGGATGAGTAAGAGCATCGTCTTTGAACGGGAAGTAGCTTTTAGAAAAGAAATATGTCCTCATTTCTGGACACATTGATTATTTCACTCATTATAATAAAGCCACTGATATGTAACAAAACAGAAAACTGAACCTTGCTGTGCAAAGAAAGAATCGTCCCTCCATCCTCAAACAAGTGAAGCTATAGCTTCTTATTTTTTGTTTAAATGAAGCAGAATGAAGCAGCTGCCACAAACTTAGAGGACATAGAGTCTCAGGAGGTTAACATACGATTATAAAAAGTCAGAGTAACTTCTCTGTCAGCCAGCAGAGGGAGACCTCACACTTGTGATGAGTTTTTGTTGAGCTCTGAGCAGACATTTAAGCGCAGTCTGTTGTAATGGAAACTAGTGACGTTTGATACCACCGATTTCCTTTCCGATCAACTCATTAAAATTCAGGCTAGTATCGGGCTGGTATCGGCGATACCAATCAAATACCGATACTTTGTGTAAAAACACCACGTAAACCTAAAAACAAGTGGTGTATTTCAAATCATAGCTTCATGAAGAATACAAGTTTTTTATTTATTTTAAACTCAGAAGCATATTGATGTAGTAGCCTTGTTTACTATGTAGCTGAGATAATACAACAACAGAAAAGCCAAACAGAGGACACAATCATACAAAATATACAAAATAAAATGCTGTTTCAAACACTAAAAAAAGAAATAAATCAAAAAACAGAATTAAAGTAAATTATTGTTTAACTTTTAAAAGCTACTATAAATTGAAAACTTGCATCTTAATTCTGACACCGTCCTCATCATAAACATCTCGTATCCTGTGATGTGGTTTGTTGTGTTGCCACAACTCAATAGTTTAGTTATTTTCCAGTGTGTTCCTACATCTATCGAAATTCCTACAATTAACACTTCCTACAATTCTATTCGTACAAATATCGAAAGTATCGATATTTTTGATTTGAGAATCGATTTTAGAGCATGAAGACCTGTTATCGGAAGTATCGACATTTCCATATCGATTTGCAAATCACTAATGAAACCACAGGTCTCGATCCTTCACAAGTATAAAAAATATACCTAGTGGATAAATTAAATGAATATTTCCACACGTTAATTTGTTTCATTGAGTTTGATATAAATTTACATTTTTTTGCAGTTCAGATACAGATGAAATAGAGAGAACAGGGCGACTGTTGTCCAGAATGTTGTTGTATAAATACAACAAAAAGCCTGAGTGAGGAAATTAGTTTATTTGTTATTATTGTACCATTGTACACTAGTAAGTGAAAACATAATGATGATGTTAATATGGTATTTCATAGTTTTTATTTATATCATTCAGTTGTCATTTCATCTCACCATGGAGGACGTCTTTCAGGATGGTCAAAGCACAGACTCCACTGTTCATTAATCAAAAATCAGTTCCCTGAATTAAATACTCTCCATTGTTTGTGCTGTGACAGAGGTCTTCATCTTCCTTGTGTTTTGTCTTGTTCTATTTAAACTAGAGGATAATTGCACCAAATAACAGAAAAAGCAGCGCTGAATGCAAACTAGAGCAGAGAGTGATCTGTTTAGACCACATGAACAAACACTGGATGCTACACCGACAGTCCATGTTAAGGTATTTAATGATGTCAGTGTCCTCTGTTACAGTATAGATACTACACAACTGAGCAATATTCATTTATCTCAATGTCAGTTTTATCTATGAATAATAACTGTAACATGTGGTATGAGTAAATGTGGTCAGTGATCATCCTGTAGACACTGTTGGACTCCAGTAGGGGGCACAATTTGACTCTTGGCAGTTTAATATTAAGGGAAATAATCAACATCTATAAATAGTTACTACATGCACTACTTTGGGGCACCACCTTGTTTCCAGGGCCCAAGAATCAAATTTCCTAATAAAGAAACAGTCTCAAAAATGGGCTTGAAGTGTGCGTTCGAGCACTGACTGTCATAATATCACAGTGTATGATCACAACAAACACCACAATGACGGATGAAATTATTAAAGGATTTATTACAATCAGTGATTATCTTACAATAACATTACATACTATGAACTCTGTTAAAATTCCATCATTAATTCTAAATATTAAGTTACTAACTACGACAGGCAACAAACAAGTAATAGCAATAGCATTAGTGATGTGTGTATGTGTGTGTGCATGTGTGTGTGTGCCCGCAAAAGGGGGACGGAGATAGAGAGAGAAAGGCGACGTCAAGGGAGAGACGTGGCCAAGATGGCAACGGAGTAACGTAGACTACGGCACTTCTGCTGAGCCAAGATGGCGTCTCGTTAAGAGCCGAGCTTACGGCAGATGCAGAGCGGTGTGTGTGGAGGATGTGTGTGTACGAGAGAGAGAGAGAGAAATGGAGAAAGAGGGAGGGATCGTAACTACAGCTGATAATTACAACAATATCACACAATAGCTGAGCCAGCAGTTTGCTTGGTCAGGTATTGGAGGACCGACAACAAAATATGCAGCACTTAAAAGTTACACAAACGTGAAATAAAAACCGTACACTACACTAATTATCTCAGCCCAGACTTTAAGCCTCTTACAAGGCTCGCTTAAGCAATCAGGCCAGCACGATAAAGAACAAATGGCCTTGTTGAGGAAAGAAAAGCAACATCACTGTTGTACCTCTTACAGTAACGAAAGTTGCAGCCGGAAGCAATGAAGGTGCAGGTGTCTGAGAGCCAAGTAATGAATTCCACAGTGAATGATGGGAAAGAGAGTCTTTTTTAGGACTCCCTTTGTTTAAATTTTCTGCATCTTTCCTGAGGTCAGGCTGTAGTTGAACCATACAGGCCCCACTCAGGCTTGTAGACCCAACAACCTTTTCTTTCTTTTTGTTCTGTCTGAATGGTTTAAAGCACTGATCACTAACAGAGTGATCCAGTAGAAGTCCCATACGGACCCGGACCTACAGCCAGAACAGTGGGGGTTTGATTTCAAACCAGGACACTTGACTTATTTTCACTGGTGTAGATTTCGGTAGTGGTTAGTGGATGAGGAAACTCAGTGGGTCAATTTCATTAGAGTCAAGTCATCCCACGTGACACCACTCAGCCAATTAAGTCTGTGAATTCCAGGTGGTAAACACTGACCCAGACAGACGGATGAGATGAGAGAGTAAGAGACAAGTTACATATGAAAAGGTGGTAGACAGGAAAAGAACGATAGAAAGCAAAGAAACAGAGGAGTGCTCACTTGTTGGGTAAGTGGTCGGGACGGTTGAGTCAAGATGTGAAACAGAAAAGGAGAAATTCAAGGGCTTCCTCCCTTCATTTTATGTTTCAGTCTGCTGGGGTCGTGGTGAAAACTTGACTTGATCGTACTCCACCTCCACATCTGGCCTTTGCTCAGTCTGCCTCCCCTGTTGCTGCACGATTCAGATATTAGCATAGATTTGTTCCTGGTCATTTTCTTCCTCTGTAGAGCAACAGGAAGGAAAAACACAAAGGTTATAAACTGTTAATTATTAAAGAACTAGTTTTACATTTTGGGATAAACACTTGTTCTATTGAAGAGATTTAGACAAAATATTCATGTACTTCAATGTCTGCAGTAGCAACAGCCAAGTTTGTGTGTTAAATGATTTGTTTCATATCTAACTAAGTGTTATCAGTGGAGGTTTAGTTTTGTACCTTTAGGTTTGTTGTTTTTTCGCTTTTTCTTCAGAGCCCAGATGACTGATAAGACCACAACCAAGACAATGAGCAGGGCTGAGGGTACACCAAATATTAGTGGGAAAAAGCCTGTTGGAAGATAAAGGACACAAGAAAGATGGACTTTGTGTCAGAGAACAATACATGTCTTTTTAGGAAGACAAACAAATACAAAAAGAGAAAAATCTGTCAATGAATCTACTACAGTAGAAAAAGGTTTCACTTACTAATGTACCACGGTTCATCACTGCACGAATTTTGATTGGAGGGTTTATTTGACACTATGGTAGTCTTCTTACCCAAACTAGTGGTAGGGGCAGTAATTGGGGCAGCAGTTGGGGCATAGGTAGGGGCAATTGTAGGGGCAGTAATTGGGGCAGTTGTGGGGGCAGTGGTAGGGGCAGTAATTGGGGCAGTAGTTGGGGCAGTGGTAGGGGCAAATTGGGTTGATGGGGCAGTAATTGGGGCAGTGTAGGGAGTGTAGGGGCAGTAGTATGGGGCAATTGTGAGCAGTGGTAGGGGCAGTAGTTGGTACAGTGGCAGTAGTTGGGGCAGTGGTAGGGGCAGTAGTTGGGGCAGTTGTAGGGGCAGGGGTAGGGGCAGTAGTTGGGGCAATTGTAGGGGCAGTAGTTGGGGCAGTGGTAGGGGCAGTAGTTGGGGCAGTGGCATAAAGTTGGGGCAGTGGTAGGGGCAGTAGTTGGTACAGTGGCAGTAGTTGGGGCAGTAGTTGGGTTGATACACAGTGTGTTATTGGCTCCAAACACCCACTCTGATATGTGTGTCCCATTAGGTAAGGTGCAGTTGAGGAATATGAAGCCTATGAACAAACAAAGATCATTTATGACTGATGTTATGACACCAACATGATTACCAAGTTATTTCTCATCATGTTGTCACTCACCACAGGTAGAGATCCTCTCTCCTCTGGAGACATTACTGATGTGATTCCTGACTGAACAGACCAGATGTCCTGAGACGTCTTGTTTCAGAGTGATGACGTTAGTCTCATTATTTCCAGAGAGGAGCTCAACGTCTGTCACTGAGTGTCCATCCAGAGTCCAGCTGTACTGAGGACTGTCCCCTCCTTCAGAGGAGCAGGACACCCTGTTGTCTCCATGGGACAGACACTCAGAGACCAGATGGACAGAGGACACCGGAGCTGAGGGACACACACGCAGATGACTTTTGATAAAATTAGAAAATTTCCCTTATCATCTGATAAATAATAAGAAAGAAACAAATTCAGACACATGCAGAATATGAAATATGTTATGTAGACTCACAATAAAGTGTGAACAGTAGATCTATAAATATGACTTCATTTCCCACAAGAAGAAAACATTTTACCTTCAATAAACAACTGTAGAGTCTGTTCTGATAATTCTTTTCCATTTGAGTCATAGAATGTCACATTATATTGACCACTGTCATTCCTGCTCAGGTCATTGATTCTAAATGTTCCATCACTGAGATTAAAGACAGATCTGTCTTTTATTTCATTAGTTACAACCGTTTTGTTTCTCCATATTAATATTACTGATGATCCCTTTTTCATTTCCCCTATATATATTTCTGAGGCGTTGTCCATCAGTTTGATGACCACAGTTCCTCCCAAAGCTCCATAACACTGAGTTCCATTCTTTCTGCCATCACAGTAAATTTCTAAACCTGTGAATTAAAATCAGGAAAAGAAATAGTTCAGACCTCTCAGTTTTAACCAGAATGACTGTCACAACATCTTAACAACATGCAAATATTGACCTAACACAGAAATAGTGTGTTTTCCTCATTCAGCTATGCAAACAAGCATGTCACGTTTTGCTGAGCAGTTCCAGCCAGGTATGGAAAACATTTAACGTTGAACTCGTACTAATTTCCCTTTGAGCAGAAGTCGGTTTCAAAGGTCATTTAGACGTCAAGCAGGAAAACCACAAGTGCAAATTATTAAATGAATATTTAGTTATATTTTAACTGATACTGTAAAGTCGTGCCTGAAAACATCCTTCAGCTACAATGACAGGGATCATCCATTTTGTTAATACACTTCAAATAAATAAATTAAATATCTGAACTGTAAATAATGTAAATAGTTCATGCCAACATCAACTATTCAAGAGCTTTTTTTTTGCATAACTGCAGAATGAAACTGAAATGCATTTAGGTCCAAGTCATTAAAATGTATTTTAAATGTGTCGTGAATGCAATTGTTTCCAACTGTTTCTAAAATGAATTTGCCAAAAGAAAACAGAGCTCACAACTGGTGTTTGAGCTGATTTACATGTCACTGAGAATCCAGTTAAACTTTAGTTTTTAATACACTTGATCCTATTGCTGCATGTTACCGCAATGTTTACACTCCAGTGTTAATAAAATGCCTTGTGAAAAAGTAGAAAATCTCACCATGAGAGACTCCAAGTATCATCATCAGTCCAACCACAGCTTCCATGTCTCCGCTCTGTTCAGACTCTGTTCAGTCACTCAGCAGCTTTCAAACTTTATCTACTACCATCAAAATGAAACACTTGCTCTGAACAGAACAGTCAGCGATCAGCAACGTTTGAAAACTCTGACCAAGCAGATGATGATCCCTTTATACAGGAGAACAAGAAAGGAAGCTATACTTCCTCTTTTAGCCTAGAGTACAACAAGTGGACTTTTCTGTGTGATGGACTGAGTGGAAGAGAAGGAAACATCCCCACATCACCCATATAACTATCAAAGTAAATTATTACACATGTGCAGGTTATATTCAGTCATAATTACTACTGACACACACTGAGTACTCTGGAGTTTGTAGACAGTGAAGAATTTCATACATTTATAAACTAAATAATTCTTATAAACTACAGAAAATTTTGTTGTAGTAATTTCAGATTAAGGAAAAGATCTTTTAACAGAATGGAAAAAGGTTGCATTTGTTAAGCAGTTTTAAAAGCTGAAACAACTGAGAGTCTAAACAGCGATAAAATAATTGTGAAACGTGAATTTAAAATATCAAACAACACACTAATATAAAAATCCATTATACAGTAATCTGTACTGATGTTTCTTTGTGTGTAAACATTGTTAATCACTGATCTAGCTGTTTCTTGTGTCATTCGCTCCATTGGCACCGTGGTAAAGACTGTTTGTCTTGTGTTCTCTTCCTCATGTGAAGCTGATCTGTGGTAATCAGAAGGATCCAATAAATATCTTATCACTTTATCTCACCTCAGTGTAACTCCTTCAAGTAATGTGGGCTACCATTGTGGTTCTGGTAACCTTGGTAGACACATCTTTGTAATTTAAAGTAATTTGGGACTGAGAAGTTTGGAAGGGTGCTTAGGTCTATGGTTTTGTTTCTGCTCTGGCTGTTTTATTTGATTTTTTTTAAGGATCCCCATTAACTGTGTCCTAAAGCACTGCCAGGCTTCTTGGGGTCCACATTAAAATGATAAAATTTAATAAACATCATAAAGACATATAAAGAACAAATACAACAAAACCTATATTAGACTTTAATAGAAACAACATTAATTAATCATTAATTAATCAGTACACAATAACCATCACTATTGAGACCAGTCCAATGCACCTTATCAAACACACATACTCATATTTTAAGACTGTTTTAATACAATTTTTTTCTGACCCGCATGCTTCCGTTTTCCATAATTGTGAACTGCTGGAAATGCTGTTGCAGCCCAGGCTGTAAATTGACATGATTTAAAGGACTATCCCCTTAACATAATCCATTTTATTTGTGAAAAAATAAGAAAAAAAAAAAATAATCGAAAAAGTCACTGAGCAGTCATTAAAATTCTAAAAGCAATTCATTTTATTTTGGATTAAGTAGATGCTTTCCAAACAATTAAATTCGTTTTAAGATAAATAATTAATTGAAATTGATTATGTACACTAAAAAATTACAGGTGTAAAATGTAGAAAAGGAGAAATGGAGAAAAAAACAAAACAAAAGAGTTGCTGCAGAGGGCTACGTAGAACGAGCTTCTCAATTAGCCAATCAGTGCACCTCGTGCGTCCCTGGTGATCAACCTCGTAGGTTACATCCGGTCATCACTTCCTGTTTTGCGGCCATGGTCACGTTTACTGCTTCGTGAGTTGTCTGATCCAAACGGAGATAAAAACCTGTTTTAATCCACGTTGTAGGCCTGACATTAATTTTTGATGATGTTTAACACTGGTTGACCGGTATATTGTTAACATTTAAACTTTGCAGAGCAGTGTGAGACCGGACGATTTCTGCCGACTGGGCGAGGGTAATTGCTGAAACGCCCGTTCCTTAATTGATCACTCCGTGAGTGGAAAAAAAAAAAAAAAATCACTCTTTATCCTGTTCGGTTGATTATAAGGTACTTTTTATTCATTTGTAACTTGTTTGTTTGATTGTGAAGCGGCTGAAAGTTATGTTAATCGGCAGACACGAAAGGAAAAAAGGTGCTAATGGTGCTATAGCCGCCTGAGACTGTGATGCTAATGAGCCATTGACCTGATCTTAGCGGCTTAGCTTGTTGGTGTCACATCCAAATAATCATTTCAGTGTTGTTTATTGTTATTTACTAAGGAGTATTTTTTATAAGCTGTTGTTCACTGCAATTATATGTTCTTTGTTACTAACGTAACTAAAACTATTTCAGCTCTTGAAACAGTTATTAATGTAACTACAGTACTTGAATAAAATAAAAATGTAATGTATTTTGAATGTATTCATAGTTTCACAACTAACAAAATGAATACTTGGACTAAAGATAGATTCGATTTTTGTTGTACAACTAAACCTTTTGAGAAGATGATTTAGACCGGTTAATGCAAATGAGTGTCATTAATTGGTGATAATCAATATGCTCTTTGGATCTGCTTTGACCTCGCTGTAGGTCAGGGTTTTTTTGCAGCTGTGACTTCATTTGATGGAGTCCCAGCCACGGCCCACCGTCTGTCGGGGAGTTTCCAGCTGGGTTCGTGCGAGGTTTCCAGAGATCCAGAGGGATTGTTTCCAGAGTCCATGATCCATTGATTCGTAGTGTGAGCTGGGTGGCGAGCCACATCGGAACTACTGATAATAACCTTAGAGTGGTGAAGGACACGGATTTGACACTTGATACGAATCTGAAGAAAAAGGGCCCCAACGCTAACTTTGGGTCTGGTGTTTTCTCTTCCAGTTTGTGCTCCAGTTTCCTCCTGTAGTTGTTCTTACTCTCCCTGATGCCTGATTTGAGCTCCCTTGTTAATCCTTTGACTTCTGCGTGGTCCCGTGATCTAAAGGCCCTCTTCTTCTTGTTGAGAAGGGCCTCCAGGTTGCTGATTACCCATGGTTTGTTGTTTGGGTAGCAGCAGACCTCTTTAGTGGTGATGGTGTTGTCAATGCAGAACCCAATGTACTCAGAGTCACAGTAAGTCATGCAATCAATGTCCTCACCATGTGGCTCATAAAGAGCATCCCAGTCTGTGGCCTCCAGCGCTCCACGCAGTGTATCCATGGCCTCAGGAGACCATTTCGTCACTGTCCTCACTGTGACTTGGTGCTGCTGAACCACAGGCTTAAATGACGGTGAGTGCAGGACTAGGTTGTGGTCTGACCTGCCCAATGGTGGCAGGGCAGTGGAGCTGTACGCATTCTTAACATTTGCGTACAGCGTCCAAAGTCTTATTGTCACGGGTGGCACAATTGACAAACTGGAAGAAGGTTGGGCGTGTGGGTGACAGATGGTTAAAGTCACCTGTGATGATGATGAAGGCCCCGGGTTGTTGTGTTTGTAGTCCCGCAGTCACAGTGTGGATGACATCACACGCTGCTTCAGCGTTTCCAGATGGAGGAATGTAAACAGTGATGGCGATAACACTGGTAAACTCTCTCAGCAAATGATATGGACGAAGTCCGACGGCGACAGTCTGGGCAACAGACCCGCTCTTTAACAGAGACGTGCCCGGAGTGACACCACCTGCTGTTCACGAGCACGGCAAGGCCCCCTCCTTTCTTCTTGCCATTCGCGGTGGTGTTGCTGTCGGCTCAAACCATCTGGAAGCCGGGGATGGTGACGTGTGAGTCCGGTATCTGCTCTTACAGCCACGTTTCCATGAAACACATGATACTGGACTCTCTGTGCTCCCTCTGTGCCCTGACGAGTGCTTCCAGTTCGTCCACTTTATTCGCCAAAAACCTCACGTTTACAGTGATAACTGCAGGGATGAAGGGCTTAAACTTTCTCTTCTCCATCCTTCATTTCACCCCCGCTCTACAGCCTCGGCGTCTCCTCTTTAGTTCCTCTGGTACGGTAGGTGTCTCTCCGGCCATGATCGTGGTATGCCTCAGGGCCATCAGCTGGTCACGGTTTGTCAACTATCCCGGCGAGTGGTGCTTGCATGGCTCCCAGTGCTCCGGAGAGACCCAAGTGCAATTAAAAGTAGTAAAAAGTGTCCAATTTGTTGCAAAAGTATCTCCACGTTGTGTGTTGTGGAGATGCACAGGGCAGTGCAAAAATAAACACAAAAAATAAACAGCAAACGTAATAAAAACACAAAACACCGACTGTAGTACACAGAGCTGCTACAACAGGCATCCGTTAGTACAGTGCCATTTTGAATCAGAGTCGGGTGTTTTCAATCAATGGGATGAGAATCAGGTGTGAGTGGGCACCCTGTTTCATTTAAAGAACAGGGATCTATTTGCTCTAAGTCTACTCTTCACAACACGTTTGTGGAAGTGTATCATGGCACGAACAAACGAGATTTCTGAAGACCTCAGAAAAAGAGTTGTTGCAGTCAGGAGAACATGCAAACTGCACGGAAAGGTGTCCTCTGTTACAGTATAGCCAACTACAAAAGTGAGCAATATTTCTTTACGGCAGTGTCAGTTTCATTCATTAATAAAAAAAAATTGTTTAATGTAACATGGAGTATCATTAAATGTGAGAATCAGTGATCATCCTGGAGACAGTTAATGGTGATCATACAGTACTTTGTGTGAAGCTCTTACTTCCTTGAAGCCAAAGCACAGAAACCCTAAAGGGTCATACATACATACATACATTTTATTCCATCTGTTTTCCCGTGGTAACGACATAATTTTCCTCCGTTTTCTTGTGATAACGAGATAATACATTTGCGTGCAGCTTGTCTGCTCCTCTCACTCAGGAGAAACTGGACACAAATAACTATCCCGTAAGACACCCAAGTTTAGATTCTAAATGGATACTGTGTTGTTTATCAATACCTACGTTACGTGCGCTTGTTAGCTATACGCTCCCATTTAGTTAACGTAACGTTAGGTTATGTTAGAAAATAAGCACCACTAAAATCAATATTTATCATCATTTCTCATTGAGAAGCTAAACGTGGGTGACTTATGGGATGGTTATTTGTGTCCAGTTTCTCCTGAGTGAGAGGAGCAGACACGCTGCACGCAAATGAATTATCTTGTTATCACGAGAAAACGGGGGAATTATCTTGTTACCGCGGGGAAACCATTGACTGTAAATACTGGGGAAAACGGGCTGAATAAAATGTATGTATGTATGACCCTTTAGGGCTTCCGTACCAAAGTGATCAGAGCCGTAGTTAGAGAGAGTCTGGCCAACTCGACAGAGAAGATCGTTTGTCTCCCTCTTCTGGCAGCTAGAGGAATCAAACAAAATGTTGACAATACATCTACATATCTGCGTGGTGTAGGTCTAGGTGTGTTTTCTCGCCAGAGGGGTTTACTGAACACAACTATCCACAGACACAGTAAGGAATTTTCTTTTTTCCATTTTCTTTTAATGGTTTGAAGGATTATACACCATTTGAAATTATTCAGAAATGTCAAAATGCAATTCATCTTTTCTGAGTTAAAAAGAACAGATGTTAAGCCAGTAAAAAGAAAATTACACACACACACACACACACATATATATATATATACATAATTATTTTTTTTTACAAAGTTACTCTTTCAAAAACAAACATAGGTTAATCTGTACAAAAGGCAAAACCTTGCGCGTTTCCTGGTTTACAGTCAAATACCAGAGGTGACCTGAAATTATTAACAAATCAAAAGCTCTTAAACTTAAAAGTCGACATGACATGTTCACCTAGACTTGAATGTGTCTTTGGCTGGACACTAGTTTTGATGGGAAAAGACAAAGGAAGATTTTTGCACACATTTGTCACACTATGTTCTCTGATCTGTGATCACACACGGAGCTGTAGGAAACATCTGGATGTTCAAACACTGTTCTAATATTGGGGTGCGCTGAAGATTAACAAGAAGTCAGTGTTTCCACTTTGTGTTTTGATGAAGGATACTCTGATACCACTTTTACCAAGTCAACAATTGTTCACAGGACATATGAATGGATTACCAAAAAAAAACTTTGCTCCAGAGTTTCCATAAAAAATGCAGAAACTTCTCAGCTGCTAAGCTACAAACAGGATCTATGTGGAATGATAACAGGAGCAAATCATCCTCAGATGATGAAGCGTGCATGCAAACGCTGTATGTGGAGAGGCAACAAAAGGAACTAACTGTGACTAAACTGAAGAAGGAAACCCACAAAACATACATCTCCCTCCCTGACTGACTGTCATTTTGCAGTGCATAAATGCATGTTTGGTCTCTTTATGTGGTGGAGGCCTCTGTCTGTCTTTCATTTTATTTTCTTATCAGCAGTTATATTAAGTGCCTTCAACATTTCCATCTTCCCTTTTTTTCTAAGCAAGACTTTAAATCATCTGTCTTTACGGACCTTTGCATACACACAATCATCTTCTATTGGTTCAGTCTTCCGGGGTCGTGACTTGACTTGACCGTACTCCACCTCCACATTTGGCCTTTGCGCAGTCTGCTTCCTCTGCTGTTGCACGATACTAACATCAGCGTAGGTTAATTCCTGGTCATTTTCTTCCTCTATAGAGCAACAGGAAGGAAAGACACAAGGATCATGAACTCATTAATTATTAAAGAACAAGTTTTACATTTTGGGAAAAACATTTATTTGCATTATTGAAGAGATTTAGACAGAGATTTAGTGACGTGTGTTAAATATCTTTTTAAATTTTAATTACAACAAATGGTATAACTGTAACTCCAGTGAAGTTTAGTTTTGTACCTTTAGGTTTGTTATTTCTTTGCTTTTTCTTCAGAGCCCAGATGACTGATAAGACCACAACCAAGACAATGACCAGGGCTGAGGATACACCAGCTATTAGTGGCAAATAGGCTGTTGGAAGATAAAAGACACAAGAAAGATGGACTTTAAGTCAGAGAACAATACATGTCTTTTAAGGAAGATAAACAATTAATCCACTACAGTAGAATAAGGATTCACTTACTAATGTACCATGGTTCATCACTGGTCACTATGGTAGTCTACTTACCCAAACTAGTTGTAGGGGCAGTAGTTGGGTTAATACACAGTGTGTTATTGGCACCAAACACCCACTCTGATATGTGTGTCCCATTAGGTAAGGTGCAGCTGATGAATATGAAGCCTATGAACAAACAAAGATCCTTTATGACTGATGTTATGACACCAACATGATTACCAAGTTATTTCTCATCATGTTGTCACTCACCACAGGTAGAGATCCTCTCTCCTCTGGAGACATTACTGATGTGATTCCTGACTGAACAGACCAGATGTCCTGAGACGTCTTGTTTCAGAGTGATGATGTTAGTCTCATTATTTCCAGAGAGGAGCTCAGCGTCTGTCACTGAGTGTCCATCCAGAGTCCAGCTGTACTGAGGACTGTCCCCTCCATCAGAGGAGCAGGACACCCTCTTCTCTCCATGGGACAGACACTCAGAGACCAGATGGACAGAGGACACTGGAGCTGAGGGACACACACACAGATGACTTTTGATAACAAGGTAATTATCTCTTAATAAATAAATACAGAAACATGCAGAATATAAAGTATGTTATTTAGACTCTGACTGTAACAGTAATGAAGGAGGATTCAGTTCAGGACTGTTATATTAGTTTTCACTAGTGAACCTAAAAACTGGTAAGTGAATGTAAGATATCTTTGTTTGTACACAAATCAATACAATTTGACATTTAGATCTGTCAATATGACTTAATTTCCCAAGAGTAGAAAAAAAAATATTTTACCTTCAATAAACAACTGTAGAGTCTGTTCTTGTAATTCTTTTCCATTTGAGTCAAAGATTATCAGATCATATTGACCACTGTCATTCCTGCTCAGATCATTGATCCTAAATGTTCCATCACTGAGATTAAAGACAGATCTGTCTTCTATCATATTAGTTACAATCTTTTTGTTTCTCCACGTTAATATTACTGATGATCCCTTTTTCACATCACATCTAAATATTTCTAAGGCGTTGTCCATCAGTCTGATGACCACAGTTCCTTCCAAAGCTCCATAACACTGAGCTCCACTCTGTCTGCCATCACAGTAAGTTTCTCCACCTGTGAATGAAAACATTGAGAGTATTTCATTTCTACCACTATGAAGCATAATTGTTGCAATATTTCAGTCACATGCATTGACCTAAAACAGACTTAGTGGGTTTTTCTCTCTCAGACTAAACAATCAATCAAACATGTATTTCTGCTGCTGAGCATTTCACAGGTCAGTGGCTGGAAAACTGCTGTGATTCATTTAACAACATTAATCTGTTAAACAGAGTTTTTACATTAGTTGAATTCAACCAGTAATTACAGACCTGTGTGTGTCAAACTGAGTTAAACCCACCAAATTATCTGTTGGTTCATTTTATGAATAAATGTGAATAAAATGATTAATAATGTAGAATCATTTGAAGCAGTAGTGCAGCCAATAAAACTAAGAGATGTGAATATGTCACTCAGAGTGGGTAGGCAGTATGTAGCTACAAGGAAGTGTTGGAACAAGGACATATAAGGCATTATATCTGTCACTGGTTTTGTTCATCAGGTTTACTCAACAAAGTTACAGAGGCTCAAGGCCACATGAAGCACAATGCAACAGCAGAGTTACACAAATATAATTTATCATCCTTAGTTGGTCTCTGATACATGACTATTGTTTATTGTCCTTCCTCCAAAGTGTAAATCTCTCAGTTGTGACTTTCTCCAAACTAGAAAGAATTCACTGAGACCATGTCTGTGTCACAACCCCAAAGACACAAAGCATCAATCTTAATCTTTTCTCTGTAGATATTTTGGGAGACAAGCTGTCTTCACTTTGTGGAAAGTTACAAACTAAAGCCGTGTGTATAAAAGACTATCATGTCATCTTCATTGTCCTCAATCAAACTGTTTGATAAACGTGTGAGACTTTCAAACCTCCTTTCAGAACCAGTTAACAAGAAGTTTAACATTTCACTCATCCACTAAACCATCTTTAGAAACCTGAATAAAGTACCACGTCAATATCTCACCATGAGAGACTCCAAGTATCATCAGCATCAGTCCAACCACAGCTTCCATGTCTCCTCTCTCTTCACACTCTGTTCAGTCACTCAGCAGCTTTCAAACTTTATCTAATTCCTCCCAAAGTCAAACCTATGTACCCTGCTCTCAACAGAAAGCAGTGTGTTGTGGTAGTGATCAGCCTCAGAGGAGAGTGTGTGAAATGTGCACAACGTTGTTTCTAACTTCTCGTTATATGAAGAAAAAAGAAAGGGAGGCAGTATCAACTTTCTTCCTTTTTTAGCCTCAGTTCAACAAGTGTGTTTTTCTGTGTGATGAACTAAATGAAACATCCTCCTTCTGAGACTGACAGCTGATACATCTAAGACACCATCATGAAGGTGTATCAAACTAGAAACATTTTAAAATGTCTCCTATTACTGCTCTGCCTTTTAAATCCTGTATGTGGAGAATCAAGACAAACTCCCCTGAGTTGTTATTATTAATCAGTTTATGTTTTATTTTAACAACAGTCATGTGTCTATTGTCTCATCTGTGTCAAACATAAATCTAGTAAAACAACAACAGCACTGCCACAACATCTCTGAAGATCATGATGTGACATTTTGGTGACATGATCTGATGTGTGTAAATTCATGTACAGTGTTAATTACTGAGTTCATAGTCAAAGAGGAACATGATGCAGTCCAGTCCAACCCAACACTAACTATGAGCTCAGTGATAAAACTCATATGTGACAGTGTGGAAAACATGAGCATTACAGTAAAGTGGACTTTGACAAGAACAGAAAACACTGGAACAACCCTTGCTGTTGTCTCACTAATGTTCTCTATAAATATGGTTATGAACTTTAAAAAACCATATTACAGCTGTAAAAAAATAAATATAGGAAGACCTTCCATTTCCTTATAATGTTGTTAGTCCTGTTTCTCTCAACAGATCAGCCTCACAGTGTGAAAATTTTGTGAAAGAAGGTGTCACTGAGCAGTGTTATATTTTTGTGGTGCTGAGAAGAGGAACTGATGTGAGTTTTCTACCTCTTTTAGCCTTCAGTACAACAAGTGGGCCTTCGTGTGTGATGGACTAAGTGGAAGAGAAGGAAATATCCCTCATTGTGACACTGACGGCTAACATTTCTAAAACATCAGCATACATCCTACATATTTTTTATTTCTGGACGGCCACATGAAAATAGGGAAACTTCTGACCTGCTAATAGGAGCCAAGATGTTTTATTCAAAGTCAAGTTAATCTTCAGCAGTCATGAAATGTACAATGTTGAACTATGGATAGAGGTCCCACAGTTGGACCTAAGGCTGATCCATTACTGACACAGGCCAGGAAAGGAAATCTTCATGACTGCTCATGAGCAAAGGAATAAACTCAACTGCAGTCCTTACAGTCCTGTGGCCTGTCCACAACAGAACCAATGACAGTATGCAGACAGGAAGTTGGTCTTGTGCAACACAATCAAAATTATAAAACATTTGATTTAAATTATTAACAACCCAAAGACACATCCATATTCCAGTACTCACTATTAAATATTTACATTGAAGAAACACAGTATTGTGAGGAACACTGTTCACAGCTGACTGACAAACACAATTAATTGATCTTGTGACTATGTGAAAATATATATATCTGTGGATGTACTTAACAGAATCTGAATTTATCAAAGACAAAAACAACCACTGCTGGTTTTCAGTAGAGAAAAAAAGAACAAAAAAGTAGAGATAGAAAAAACATCTCAGCATGAGAAACTCCAAGTAGCATCAACAACAGTCCAAACACAACTTTCATGTCTCCTCTCAGTTCAGCCTCTGTTGAGTCAGTCTGCAGCTTTAGATAGTTCAGCAACAAGTGTCCCTTACTCTGCAGTGAGCTGTGTTGGCCACAGAGGACTGTGTGAAAACTGGCACTATCTTCCTTTTTTCAGTGCTGAGAGCAGGAAATTCAAGAGTCATTTGGCAAAGCCTCGAAAGAAAAGGACGTTTATTTGAATAAATGTTAAAACAAATCCAATAAATAAACCCATGTTTCAGTTCCTCCTGTAGACTCGGATGATAGATAATAGATTGATAGGTTATTATTTCAGTAACACAACACAAAAGATAACATCGAACTGTACTCAGCAAATATATTTGTCTACATGTGTGAAACGAGTGACTGTTGGCACCAATAGTCTACAGCTATTTGTTCCTCCCTGTTTATCTTTGAGAGAAGCTCCTTTACATTACCCAGAAACAAAGAAACAGTAAATGTTTAATGTTACACACTGAGATGTTGTTAGTCATCAGCTTCAGATAAGAGGATGACAACTCCGGGTCTGGTGATTGGTAACATTATATTAAGACTATTTAAACCCAAAAACGTAATTTTCTTGATGTGCACATCTACAGACATATGCTGCATCCACAGGCACATTGTAATGTGAGTTTTCATACTAATTGTCTAATTGTTGTGCTATATGACTGAAGTTTGTGATGTTTTCAGAAGTTGCATGTCACCTGTATATTCTAAGGAAAGACTCACCCAACTAACAAGGGAAGGGAAACTATCTGCAAAGCTGGTAGCATATAAGCTCCTTCTGTAAATTTAAATGAATACATATACACGGTCATCAGTGACTTTATAACCAACTGCCTAGTATTGTATTTCTCCCCCTGGACTGTTCCCCTTGAAGAGTTCTACTCAGAATGCACTGTGTTCATGAAGTTTCTGTGTGTGTACAGTTAGCAGTTGAGTTAGGCTAGGCTAATGTTCACCAATGAGAGAGCAACCAGTAATTTTAGTGGCTCAGTGTTTGCCTGAACTTCCGTGCTCTCTGCTGAGGACAGAGTGTGTCTAGGCCACGCTAGAGGAAGTCGAGCAGGTTGAGACTGTGTCAACCAAAAACTGCCCAAAAACTGCTTTCACCATTGATCAGGGACTCTGGCAGTTCTGATAAATGCCATTTGGACTTCGCAACGCCCCTGCCATGTTCGAGAGGTTGATGGAAAGGGTCCTGGCTCACATTCCCCGACCTTCTTGGGACTTGCCTCTTACGACCAACACTTTGTATGTGACTTTGCATCCATCTCCAGCCCACAACACTGCCTGACAGACAAGGGGTGGGAGGTTGAGTGGGACAAGAACTGCAAGGACATGACTTTAACCAGTTGCACAAAACCCTGACCTCCACCCCATCCTGGTACTCCCCAGCCCGGGGTGCTGTTTCATGGCTGACACGGATGCCAGAGACATGGGACCTGGGGTGGTGGTGGCCTATTGCAGCCTCGCCCTGCTCTATGCGGAACGCAACTACTGCTGTTGGCAGTCATCATGGTGCTTCATCACTTCTGGCCCTACCTCTATGGCTTCTACGAACCGATCCCGCTACCCTGACGTGGCCCCTCTCCTTTCATGAACCAGAGGGACAGCTGGTGAGATGGACTGAGTCCCTACAGAACTACCACTTTGATTTTAATCAGCTTTTAATCAGCTGAGCTTCTTCTTCTTACGAGAGTTATTGGTGTTCTTCTCTTCTTTCATTTGATTTTCTACAGTCACAGCTACTTTGTTATGTCACACCCATGATGGAAATAGTGAAGTGCTTCATGAACATACAAATATGAAGTAGTGGTATTTCACTAGTCCAGTGTATGTGGAGTTAAAGGCTGTGTTACGATTGTGGCATGAATGTGGTTTATGTTGGTCATTACTGATCTGGAAGCTGTGGTCTGATGCTTTTCATGTAACCACAAAGGCTCTCTTCCACAATGGTCAAAGCACAGACTCCTCTGTTTAGTCACTGAAAATCACTTCTCTGAATTAAATACTGTCCATTTGTACTGAGGTAGAGTCTTTATTTCCTTGTATTTAGTTTTTCATCAAGTTTCCTTATAATGTCAATAGTCCTGTTCCTCTCAACAGAATACAGGGTGTCTTGTTACTGATCTGCCTCAGAGGAGTGTGTGAAAACTTGATCGACCAGGGTGTTGTATCTTTGTGATGGTGAGAAGAGGAACTGATGTGAGTTTTCTCCCTCTTGAACAATGTGAAACGTCTGCCTTTACAGCCTTTATAAACCAGTAGAGGGAAACCTCTGACCTGTTCATCAGTCAGTAAAGGTACAGTGTTTGATTATAAGTGTGACTCAATTATTGGAAGAAAAAAAAAGAGAAAGAAAAGAAAAGACGAGCTGAGGAAGTTTCAGGACTTCAACCTGTCTCTTGAGAGGAGATTTCATTTTCTACTACTGACTGTGTGGGTTTTATCCAGGTGGCCTAGCTTCCTCCTACAGTTCAAATCAATGCATGTTTGGTCTTTTTATATGAGTCAAATGAATTATGAATGAATTATTTCAGAACTATTTAAAAGTTATTATTGAAAATGTTGCACTTATAGAATCTTAGACTTTCAGTATATGAACGTTCAGTAAGTATGTTACAGTAAGACCTGTAATTGTGTTATTCACACAACAAAATCATGTTTTAGTGACTTCCGGTGGGAAAGTAGACAAGATGGCAGATTCAAGTGCTTTGACGAGGTAACACGTTTATTCTACAAAGGAAGGGGACGAAACGAGCAAAGCTAAAAGGAAAATGAACTCAAGATCTGGAGAACACGATAAAGTAACCGCAGAGACGATGCTAACGCTAGCATACCTAGCCCAGTCGGACTTGCCCCGGCTGGAGCTAGCCTGCTAGCCGGCATTCACTCTGAGATTAAGGCGATGCGCCCCGACACAGAACAAGCTGCACTCATTCCGATCTACGTTGAGAGAGGACGTAAAGAAGGAGTTGGCTGATCTTCGAGATGAGATTAATCAGGCCCTGGGAGATATCAGGGGGGACCTGAAAAACACAACTACGCGGTCGATGAAGCTGAACAGCGTGTGGCTGAGCTGGAGGAGCGCAACCAAGACCTCGAGGATTCACTCCGACAAACGCAGCTGAAACAAAAATCTATGCAAACAAAAATGAATGGAAATATGGAATTCCCGAAGGAGAGGAAGAAAATAATATGATTGACTTTGTGGTCAAATTACTGAAGTAAGAACTGAGCCCCCCCAGCGAGCTCGACCTGAAAATACAACGCTGCCAGCTCTGGGTCCACGGCCACCACGGGAAGCTCCGTCACACTCCATAGTTAGCAAATTTCAGGAGTATAAAACTAAAGAAGCGATATTGTCGTCTGCCTGGAGAAGGTCTTTTACAAAGACACAAGAGTTTATTTCGACCACGATTTCCCGACCAAGATAGTTAAGAAGAGAAGAGAGTTTGCTGGAATAAGGAGAATGCTTAAGGAGGACGGTGTGCGGTTCCAGACTCCTCCACCTGCCAAGCTCAAGGTGTTTCTGGATGACGGACCCAGGATCTACACCGACGCCAGAGAAGCTGCTGACGACCTTCGGAAAAGGAGATTCCCGATCAACCAGCATGAACCCGGCCCGGCTCCAGTACCTCGCACCACAGCGTGGGAGAGGGTCGGAGACAAGCGTCGTCGGTGAGCAACTCCAACACCACAGACTATCTTTGCCTAGACTCAGCACCCGTGACTATTTTTTCCTGATGCCGATCAATGTGACAGCTCATTTACTGATGCTATTCAGTGTGACATTTTTTTATTTCCTGAGGCCGTTCATTGTTTTTTTTAATGATGCCTTTTGGTCCGATAACTATTTTTCATGTGGCTGTTTGGTGCGAGTGTGACAGGTTTTGCTGAGACCTTATACCTTTTCATCTGAGATCTGACGCTGAAGCCTGATCCTGAGGATGTCCTAAAATGTACACCGTGCACGAGAAGACGAAGGAAAAGTTATCTCGTTATCATGAGAAAACGGGGGAATTATCTTGTTACCACGGGAAAACCATTGACTGTAAATACTGGGGAAAACGGACTGAATAAAATGTATGTATGTATGACCCTTTAGGGCTTCCGTACCAAAGTGATCAGAGCCATAGTTAGAGAGAGTCTGGCCAACTCGACAGAGAAGATCTTTTGTCTCCCTCTTCTGGCAGCTAGAGGAATCAAACAAAATGTTGACTATATATCTACATATCTGCGTTAATCCATTGACTTATCCCAGTAGGTGTGTTTTCTATCCACAGGGGTTTACTGAACACAACTATCCACAGACACGGTAAGGAATTTTCTTTGTTTTTCCATTTTCTTTTAATGGTTTGAAGGATTTTACACCATTTGAAATTATTCAGATAATAGAAATGTCAAAATGCAATTCATCTTTTCTGAGTTAAAAAGAACAGATGTTAACCAGTAAATATATTTATATCAATGGAAAATTACACACACACACACACACACACATATATATATATATATATATATATATATATATATATAATTATTATTATTATTATTTTATTTTTTTTTACAAAGTTGCTCTTTCAAAAACAAACATAGGTTAATCTGTACAAAAGGCAAAACCTTGCGCGTTTCCTGGTTTACAGTCAAATACCACAGGTGACCTGAAATTATTAACATAAATCAGAACATGGATTACCAAAAAAACAAAAATTTGCTCCAGAGTTTCCATAAAAAATGCAGAAACTTCTCAGCTGCTAAGCTACAAACAGGATCTATGTGGAACGATAACAGGAGCAAATCAGCCTCAGGTGTTGAAGCATGCATGCAAACGCTGTATGTGGAGAGGCAACAAAAGGAACTAACTGTGAATAAACTGAAGAAGGAAACCCACATCATAGTAACAGTTATATTAAGAGCCTTCAACATTTCCATCTTTCTTTTTTTCTAAGCAAGAATCTAAGTTATCTGTCTTTACAGACCTTTGCATAAACACAATCATCTTGTGTTGGTTCAGTCTTCCGGGGTCGTGACTTGACTTGACCGTACTCCACCTCCACATTTGTCTTTTGCTCAGTCTGCCTCCTCTGCTGCTGCACGATACTGACATCAGCGTAGGTTAATTCCTGGTCATTTTCTTCCTCTGTAGAGCAACAGGAAGGAAAAACACAAAGATCATGAACTCATTAATAATTAAAGAACAAGTTTTACAGTTTGGGAAAAACATTTATTTGCATTATTGAAGAGATTTAGACAAAATGTTTATGTATGTCAACGTCTGCAGTAGCAACAGCCAAGTTAACTGTTTGCCTCTGTTTCCAGTTTGTGTGATAAATATCTTTTTAAATTTTAATTACAACAAATAGTATAACTGTGAATCCAGTGAAGTTTAGTTTTGTACCTTTAGGTTTATTGTTTCTTTGCTTTTTCTTCAAAGCCCAGATGACTGATAAGACCACAACCAAGACAATGACCAGGGCTGATGATACACCAGCTATTATTGGCAAATAGGCTGTTGGAAGATAAAAGACACAAGAAAGATGGACTTTAAGTCAGAGAAAAATTCATGTCTTTTTAGGAAGACAAACAAAGATAGAGAAAAAAAAATGTCAATGAATCCACTACAGTAGAATAAGGTTTCACTTACTAATGTACCACGGTTCATCACTGATCAAAGTTTGATTGGAGGGTTTATTTGACACTATGTTAGTCTCCTTACCCAAACTAGTGGTAGGGGCAGTAGTTGGGGCAGTAGTTGGGTTAATACACAGTGTGTTATTGGCTTCAAACACCCACTCTGATATGTGTGTCCCATTAGGTAAGGTGCAGTTGATGAATATGAAGCCTATGAACAAACAAAGATCATTTATGACTGATGTTATGACACCAACATGATTACCAAGTTATTTCTCATCATGTTGTCACTCACCACAGGTAGAGATCCTCTCTCCTCTGGAGACATTACTGATGTGATTCCTGACTGAACAGACCAGATGTCCTGAGACGTCTTGTTTCAGAGTGATGACGTTAGTCTCATTATTTCCAGGGAGGAGCTCAGTGTCTGTCACTGAGTGTCCATCCAGAGTCCAGCTGTACTGAGGACTGTCCCCTCCATCAGAGGAGCAGGACACCCTCTTCTCTCCATGGGACAGACACTCAGAGACCAGATGGACAGAGGACACCAGAGCTGAGAGAAACACACACAGATGACTTTTGATAACAAGGTAATTATCTCTTAATAAATAAATACAGAAACTTGCAGAATATAAAGTATATTATTTAGACTCTGATTGTAACAGTAATGAAGGAGGATTCAGTTCAGGACTGTTATATTTGTTTTCACTATTGAACCTAAAAACTGGTAAGTGAATGTAATATATCTTTGTTTGTACACAAATCAATATAATTTGACATTTAGATCTGTCAAGATGACTTAATTTCTCAGGAGTAGAAAAAAAGTATTTTACCTTCAATAAACAACTGTAGAGTCTGTTCTGGTAATTCTTTTCCATTTGAGTCATAGTTTGTCAGATCATATTTACCACTGTCATTCCTGCTCAGGTCATTGATCCTAAATGTTCCATCATTGGGATTAAACTGAGATCTGTCTTCTATCAAATTAGTTACAATCACTTTGTTTCTCCGTCTTAATATTACTGATGATCCTTTTTTCACATCAAATTTCTCTGAGGCGTTGTCCATCAGTCTGATGACCACAGTTCCTCCCAAAGCTCCATAACACTGAGCTCCACTCTGTCTGCCATCACAGTAAGTTTCTCCACCTGTGAATTAAAACATTGAGAGTATTTCATTTCTACCACTATGAAGCATAATTGCTGCAATATTTCAGTCACATGCATTGACCTAAAACAGTCTTAGTGTGTTTTTCTCTCTCAGACTAAACAATCAATCAAACAACATTAATCTGTTAAACAGAGTTTTTGCATTAATTGAATTCAACCAGTAATTACAGACCTGTGTGTGTCAAACTGAGTTAAACCCACCAAATTATCTGTTGGTTCATTTTATGAATAAATGTGAATAAAATGATTAATAATGTAGAATCATTTGAAGCAGTAGTGCAGCCAAAAACTAAAGAGATGTGAATATGTCACTCAGAGTGGGTAGGCAGTATGTAGCTACAAGGAAGTGTTGGAACAAGGACATATAAGGCATTATATCTGTCACTGGTTTTGTTCATCAGGTTTACTCAACAAAGTTACAGAGGCTCAAGGCCACATGAACCACAATGTAACAGCAGAGTTACACAAATATAATTTATCATCCTTAGTTGGTCTCTGATACATGACTATTGTTTATTGTCCTTCCTCCAAAGTGTAAATCTCTCAGTTGTGACTTTCTCCAAACTAGAAAGAATTCACTGAGACCATGTCTGTGTCACGACCCCAAAGACACAAAGCATCAATCTTAATCTTTTCTCTGTAGATATTTTGGGAGACAAGCTGTATTCACTTTGTGGAAAGTTACAAACTAAAGCCGTGTGTATAAAAGACTATCATGTCATCTTCATTGTCCTCAATCAAACTGTTTGATAAACGTGTGAGACTTTCAAACCTCCTTTCAGAACCAGTTAACAAGAAGTTTAACATTTCACTCATCCACTAAACCATCTTTAGAAACCTGAATAAAGTACCACGTCAATATCTCACCATGAGAGACTCCAAGTATCATCAGCATCAGTCCAACCACAGCTTCCATGTCTCCTCTCTCTTCACACTCTGTTCAGTCACTCAGCAGCTTCCAAACTTTATCTAATTCCTCCCAAAGTCAAACCTATGTACCCTGCTCTCAACAGAAAGCAGTGTGTTGTGGTAGTGATCAGCCTCAGAGGAGAGTGTGTGAAATGTGCACAACGTTGTTTCTAACTTCTCGTTATATGAAGAAAAAAGAAAGGGCAGCAGTATCAACTTTCTTCCTTTTTTAGCCTCAGTTCAACAAGTGTGTTTTTCTGTGTGATGGACTAAATGAAACATCCTCCTTCTGAGACTGACAGCTGATATTTCTAAGACACCATCATGAAGGTGTATCAAACTAGAAACATTTTAAAATGTCTCCTATTACTGCTCTGCCTTTTAAATCCTGTATGTGGAGAATCAAGACAAACTCCCCTGAGTTGTTATTATTAATCAGTTTATGTTTTATTTTAACAACAGTCATGTGTCTATTGTCTCATCTGTGTCAAACATAAATCTAGTAACGCAACAGCAGCACTGCCACAACATCTCTGAAGATCATGATGTTGACATTTTGGTGACATGATCTGATGTGTGTAAATTCATGTACAGTGTTAATTACTGAGTTCATAGTCAAAGAGGAACATGATGCAGTCCAGTCCAACCCAACACTAACTATGAGCTCAGTGATAAAACTCAGATGTGACAGTGTGGAAAACATGAGCATTACAGTAAAGTGGACTTTGACAAGAACAGAAAACACTGGAACAACCCTTGCTGTTGTCTCACTAATGTTCTCTATAAATATGGTTATGAACTTTAAAAACACCATATTACAGCTGTAAAAAAATAAATATAGGAAGACCTTCCATTTCCTTATAATGTCGTTAGTCCTGTTTCTCTCAACAGATCAGCCTCACAGTGTGAAAATTTTGTGAAAGAAGGTGTCACTGAGCAGTGTTATATTTTTGTGATGCTGAGAAGAGGAACTGATGTGAGTTTTCTACCTCTTTTATCCTTCAGTACAACAAGTGGGCCTTCGTGTGTGATGGACTAAGTGGAAGAGAAGGAAATATCCCTCATTGTGACACTGACGGCTAACATTTCTAAGACATCAGCATACATCCTACACATTTTTTATTTCTGGACGGCCACATGAAAATAGGGAAACTTCTGACCTGCTAATAGGAGCCAAGATGTTTTATTCAAAGTCAAGTTAATCTTCAGCAGTCATGAAATGTACAATGTTGAACCATGGATAGAGGTCCCACAGTTGGACCTAAGGCTGATCCATTACTGACACAGGCCAGGAAAGGAAATCTTCATGACTGCACATGGGCAAAGGAATAAACTCAACTACTACAGTCCTTACAGTCCTGTGGCCTATCCACAACAGAACCAATGACAGGATGCAGACAGGAAGTTGGTCTCATGCAACACAATCGAAATTATGAAACATTTGATTTAAATTATTAACAACCCAAAGACACATCCATATTCCAGTACTCGCAATTAAATATTTACATTGAAGCAACACAGTATTGTGAGGAACACTGTTCATAACTGACTGACAAACACAATTAATTGATCTTGTGACTATGTGAAAATATATATATCTGTGGATGTACTTAACAGAATCTGAATTTATCAAAGACAAAAACAACCACTGCTGGTTTTCAGTAGAGAAAAAAAGAACAAAAAAGTAGAGATAGAAAAAACATCTCAGCATGAGAAACTCCAAGTAGCATCAACAACAGTCCAAACACAACTTTCATGTCTCCTCTCAGTTCAGCCTCTGTTGAGTCAGTCTGCAGCTTTAGAAAGTTTATCTAATTATCAGCAACAAGTGTCCCTTACTCTGCAGTGAGCTGTGTTAGCCACAGAGGTCTGTGTGAAAACTGGCACTATCTTCCTTTTTTCAGTGCTGAGAGCAGGAAATTCAAGAGTCATTTGGCAAAGCCTCGAAAGAAAAGGACGTTTATTTGAATAAATGTTAAAACAAATCCAATAAATAAACCCATGTTTCAGTTCCTCCTGTAGACTCGGATGATAGATAATAGATTGATAGGTTATTATTTCAGTAACACAACACAAAAGATAACGTCGGACTGTACTCAGCAAATATATATGTCTACATGTGTGAAACGAGTGACTGTTAGCACCAATAGTCTACAGCTATTTGTTCCTCCCTGTTTATCTTTGAGAGAAGCTCCTTTACATTACCCAGAAACAAAGAAACAGTAAATGTTTAATCTTACACAGTCAGATGTTGTCAGTCATCAGCTTCAGATAAGAGGATGACAACTCCGGGTCTGGTGGTCGATAACATTACATTAAGAATATTTAAACCCAAAAACGTCATTTTCTTGATGTGCACATCTACAGACATATGCTGCATCCACAGGCACATTGTAATGTGAGTTTTCATACTAATTGTCTAATTGTTGCTATATGACTGAATTAAACTATTAAACCAGGGTACTAACATGGAGCCACTTTAACTATCACAGACATATTACTCCACAAACATCATTGTAACTCTAATCTTAAATATGTTCATCACAACAAGACCATGGAGGCATGACTTCCTCATTCATATTGTGGGCAGTGTAAATGCAAATTATTGTAGTCATAAAGAACAGGGCTCAGATATTACAAGTATTCTCCAATTTTGAGTAACTTCATATAACAGCCACTGTATACATATATGACCTTAAATTAAGTTGGAATGTGACCAAAAAGTTAATGTTCACAAGCGTTTTAGCAGAAGTTTGTGATGTTTTCAGAAGTTGCATGTCACCAGTATATTCTAAGGAAAGACTCACCCAACTAACAAGGGAAGTGAAACTATCTGCAAAGCTAGTAGCATATAAGCTCCCTCTGTAAATTTAAATGAATACATATACACGGTCATCAGTGACTTTATAACCAACTGCCTAGTATTGTATTTCTCCCCCTGGACTGTTCCCCTTGAAGAGTTCTACTCAGAATGCACTGTGTTCATTAAGTTTCTGTGTGTGTACAGTTAGCAGTTGAGTTAGGCTAGGCTAATGTTCACCACTGAGAGAGCCACCAGTAATTTTAGTGGCTCAGTGTTTGCCTGAACTTCCGTGCTCTCTGCTGAGGACAGAGTGTGTCTAGGCCACGCTAGAGGAAGTCGAGCAGGTTGAGACTGTGTCAACCAAAAACTGACAAAAACTGCTTTCACCATTGATCAAGGACTCTGGCAGTTCTGATAAATGCCATTTGGACTTCGCCATGCCCCTGCCATGTTCGAGAGGTTGATGGAAAGGGTCCTGGCTCACATTCCCCGACCTTCTTGGGACTTGCCTCTTACGACCGACACTTTGTATGTGACTTTGCATCCATCTCCAGCCCACAACACTGCCTGACAGACAAGGGGTGGGAGGTTGAGTGGGACAAGAACTGCAAGGACATGACTTTAACCAGTTGCACAAAACCCTGACCTCCACCCCATCCTGGTACTCCCCAGGTGCTGTTTCATGGCTGACACGGATGCCAGAGACATGGGACCTGGGGTGGTGGTGGCCTATTGCGGCCTCGCCCTGCTCTATGCGGAACGCAACTACTGCTGTTGGCAGTCATCATGGTGCTTCATCACTTCTGGCCCTACCTCTATGGCTTCTACGAACCGATCCCACTACCCTGACGTGGCCCCTCTCCTTTCATGAACCAGAGGGACAGCTGGTGAGATGGACTGAGTCCCTACAGAACTACCACTTTGATTTTAATCAGCTTTTAATCAGCTGAGCTTCTTCTTCTTACGAGAGTTATTGGTGTTCTTCTCTTCTTTCATTTCATTTTCTACAGTCACAGCTACTTTGTTATGTCACACCCATGATGGAAATAGTGAAGTGCTTCATGAACATACAAATATGGAGTAGTGGTATTTCACTAGTCCAGTGTATGTGGAGTTAAAGGCTGTGTTACGATTGTGGCATGAATGTGGTTTATGTTGGTCATTACTGATCTGGAAGCTGTGGTCTGATGCTTTTCATGTAACCACAAAGGCTCTCTTCCACAATGGTCAAAGCACAGACTCCTCTGTTTAGTCACTGAAAATCACTTCTCTGAATTAAATACTGTCCATTTGTACTGAGGTAGAGTCTTTATTTCCTTGTATTTTGTTTTTCATCAAGTTTCCTTATAATGTCAATAGTCCTGTTCCTCTCAACAGAATACAGGGTGTCTTGTTACTGATCTGCCTCAGAGGAGTGTGTGAAAACTTGATCGACCAGGGTGTTGTATCTTTGTGATGGTGAGAAGAGGAACTGATGTGAGTTTTCTCCCTCTTGAACAATGTGAAACGTCTGCCTTTACAGCCTTTATAAACCAGTAGAGGGAAACCTCTGACCTGTTCATCAGTCAGTAAAGGTACAGTGTTTGATTATAAGTGTGACTCAATTATTGGAAGAAAAAAAAAGAGAAAGAAAAGAAAAGACGAGCTGAGGAAGTTTCAGGACTTCAACCTGTCTCTTGAGAGGAGATTTCATTTTCTACTACTGACTGTGTGGGTTTTATCCAGGTGGCCTAGCTTCCTCCTACAGTTCAAATCAATGCATGTTTGGTCTTTTTATATGAGTCAAATGAATTATGAATTATGAATGAATTATTTCAGAACTATTTAAAAGTTATTATTGAAAATGTTGCACTTTGTTGAGGAGGAATTTTAGCCCTGCTTTCCTCTCCTCTCCGGGTCCGTTGATGTGAGGAATAAAGAGACGAGAGAATGACGTCCAGTACGAGTATTTATTCACAGTCTGCAGAGTGTGGAGACCACAGTACATACAAAGATATGAGTCTGGATCTCAGTTGCCTTCGCGGGGGCAGTTCTTTTCTATTCCTACAGTCTAAGGTGTTTGTCTACTCCTGATAGGCTCATCTACTTCTCCTCTTTGACACACTTTCTCTGTTAGATTGTGGTCCGGCGCGTCCTGTTCCCCCGCGAGACATCTTCAGAAAATACATGGTGACCTTTAAGTACAAGTTGTTCTCAATACAATCATATCATTCGGCCTTCCAGTGTTTTCCACTTCTGCACACAGTACATGTTCAGTGTATTCTGTTCCATTGATTATGTCCCATATTTTGCATATTGAATCACTTCTGGTAATTAAACCTGATTATTAAAGCACTCATAAGCACGCATACATTTTACTGTTCCCACAATTCCCCCTTTTGATCTCTACAAAGAGATCAACCTAAACTAAGTAAATAAAAAATTGTTATTCCCCTTTCTTATCTCTATAAAGAGATCAACACAAGCTAGCCCAGCGTATAAAATCAAACATTTAAACTGCGGACGGATTAGAAGGTTGCGTGTTCAAATCACGTCGGGGTCACCAAAGGATAAAAACACGATAATTAAGAACACAATATACGTTATCAACTGGATGTTGTTCATTGATGTCGTCCGGATCTTGATCTGACGCTTGCGTTGGTAGCTTGGCACGCTACTTGTTGGGAGGAACGCGCTAATTTCACCGTTCCTCCGTCAGGGTTCAGGTTCGACTCCTTCACCCCCTTTTGCCACCTGGGGATTATTCTGCCCCTTTTGTTGAGGTGGGCTTTGCTTCAGCACTCGCCGGTGCCTTGGTCGTTGCACACAGGTCCCTGTGTGTGTTCCTCAGCGATCGGGTGGGAGCCTGTGCAGCCGCACACTGACTCCAGTGGTACCAGGTATCGCCTTTGCCTTTCAGCCGGACTGCGTGTGATGTCCTCTCTGTCACCTGATACGGTCCAGTCCACCGAGGTTCCGTCCACTTCCTCTTGATGACTCTTAGGAGCACCCAGTCCACGTCAGGTCCAGGGCTGTCGTGTTTTTCCGCCTGCCGGTCGCCAACCTGTTTCGCATACGCTGTAACGAGACTTTGCAGTTCATGGAAATACAGCTTATGGGTTAGCTCAGACATTTCTACTGCCCCTGCTGGTAACTGAGACTGAGGTCCTGGAAATGCTCTCCCTGTCTGCAGTTCGAATGGCGTAAAACCCGTGCTTTGGTTAATGGAGCTCCTAATGGCCATGAGTGCTAGTGGTAACGCATCGAGCCAATTCATTTTGGTCTGTGCACAGATTTTTGCCAATTTGTTTTTGACTGATTGATTCATTCGTTCCACTTTTCCCTGGGATTGTGGGTGGTACACTGTACCGAACTTGTGCTGCAGACCCAGCATCTGTTCCACCTGTTGGAGGTCTTGGTTTTTAAAGTGGGTTCCGTTGTCCGACCGGATTCTCTCCGGAAACCCATGTTGCGGTATATAGTGGTTTATTAAGAACTTAATTACCGTTTTACTGTCTTCTCTTTTTGTTGGCCACGCTTCTGGCCACCCCATATAGGCATCCACGCACATGAGGAGATACCTATACCCCCTTACTGGATTGATCATGTCAGTGTAATCGATTATTATTTCTTTACCTGATCGAGTCTCCAGTGGGAAACGCCCGGGGTGTGGCTTCACTGTTGGTCTGGGATTGTACTGTACACACTGTTCACAACTTTGTATGTGTTCTTTACACATGTCTTTTAGGTATGGATGCCACCAGTGTCTCAGATTATGCATCATTTGTGTGACTCCCACATGTCCTACTCCATGTGCCTCCACCATTGCTCTTTATCTGAGGTGGTATTACTGGTCTGCCATCAGGTCCTCTCCAGAACCCTTTTGTCTCCGTACATCCTCGAGCCTTCCACAGTGTCTTTTCCTGTGGGGAGGCTTCATGTTGTGCGCTTACCACCTTTTCTGTGTTTACCTGTCCCTCATATTCTGTGTTCATCATGACGAAGTGTGGTGTATATCCTGCTGCTTGTTTGGCTGCGGCATCTGCTGCGTCATTACCTGCTTTCGTCGCGGATTCATGTTTCTCGTGTCCTTTGCATTTTATCACTGCTACTTTCTGAGGTAATAGTAATGCTTCTGCAAGTTGTCTCATTTCTGTTTCGTGTCTGATGGGCTGACTGTTAGCTGTGAGGAACCCTGCCCTGAGCCACTGTTTGAGTTCTACGTGTACTGCCCCGGCTGCATATGCAGAGTCAGTGTATATGTTTACTATCTGGTCTTTTCCCTCTTCCAGAGCTGCTATCACTGCCAGGACTTCTGCTCTTTGTGCTGATTGCTGTCCTTGGATCCTCTCTGCTCGTACTGTGTGTGTTCCTGTCTCTGTCTGTTCTACTACTGCGTAAGCTGAGACCAGTCCATCTTTGTCATGTCTGTAGCAACATCCGTCAGTGTATAAGTCACGTCCCCCTTTTATTGGTTCACTTAATAAGTCAGGTCGTACTTTTTCGTCTCGGTGCACTCTTTCGGTGCACTGGTGTGGTTCTCCGTTGCTCATCTGTTCTGCCATGTGAACGTGAGATTTGGGGCTTCTAAGATTTTTCTCAATCTGCGTTGTCTTAATGCCGTTAGTGTGAATGTGTGCGAGTTCACGTATGCTACCACGCTGTGTGTTGTTAGCACGTTAAGTTGGTGTTCCATCACTATGTGTGCTGTCTTTTGAATGAGTTTTGCTACTCCAGCCACGTGTTGTGTGCATGCTGGGTGTCGTTTTTCCATTGCATCCAACATTACGCTTACATAAGTCAGTATTACCCTCTCTCCCCCTTTTCTCTGGTACAGAACGCCATTAGTGCATAGTTCTGAACCAGAGATCCAAGATGACTGAGATGGTTCTAATACCCCCTTTTGTAGTAGCCCGTCTATAGTGTCTTGTATGCCGTCTTCCGCCTGCTGTTTGTGGGGATATTGTCGTAACCAGATTGGATAATCGCAGTCGAGGCAGAATACTGCACCTGAGGGACGGACGTTTGCGCCCAGTCCGTCTGTTGTAAAGAACGTTTTACAATGCTACCGAGCTCTTTAGCCTCATGTTCTGGATGTAACGCTAGGGAAATGTGTGGTGCCGCTTCGTCCGCCATTTTATACCAGATTAGTTGTTCTGTGGTGAGGTTAACTCCGGCGGCTACGCCTTCTGGAGCAACGTATATGTTTTGGGAGTGGACTGTCCACTCTTTATCTTCTAATTGTTCCTGGAATTGTTCCTGATACCACTCACATTGTGTTCGATCGTAAAACAACGTTACGTGTGGAGGGTCGGGAGGAGACAGGAGCGGCTGGAGCTGTGATATCCAGGGCCTCCACGCGAGGTAGGCCGAGAGAATGCCCCCCCTCTTCGTGGTCTCAGGTCTCAGTAAGCCCCAATAGATGTCGGCCATGGGATCAACGACCGGTTGTATGAGATATTGTCCATGGTCCGAGACCTGTTGACCGCATGGCAGACGGGCTCCGTCTGGTAGATGGACTTGGAGGCCGTCAGCTGAACACAGGATTGTCGCCACGAGTTTAATGAGCAGATCCCTGCCCAGTAGGTTAGTTGGAACAGCTGGGGAGAACACGAACGGGTGTTGTAGAACCTGGGTGCCCAATTTTGTGCGTAATGGTTTGGTGAATGGCAGAGTTGTCTTTTCCCCAGAGAACCCCATTAGTGTGTTGTCGGGGTCACTCTGTGGGGTGTGTCACTCGTATTGGGGATAGTCACAGTCGTCACCCCAGGCTGGAAATTGGGTCACTCCCCCTGGCGGTGCGCTGGCGGCCCCTGGTGGCGCAGGTGGCAGTGGTGCCGGAGGTCCGTAGCCACGGCCTCCCCCTCGAGGCGGTCTTCCACCTCCTCGGTGGTGTTGGGCATAGTGTGGGCAGTCTCTGGCCCAGTGCATCGTGTCTCCACACAGGAAGCAGGGACGAGGACCTCCGTAGCCCCTCCCGTAGTCTCCTCTGGCACCCCAGCCCCTAGTCGCCCGTCCCCTCCTTTGGTAATTACCTCTGAAGTAACCTCCTGGTGGACCAGATGGATAGAGTGGTGGCTGTGGCGCCCATGGAGGAACCGGGAACAAATCAGGAGTATTTGGTTGAGGTTCGGTAGACACCATTATCTTGGGCACGATTTTTTCTTTCTTTTTGTCATTTACTTTATTTCTAGCGTCAGCTATTTGTAATTTAATCAGCTGCGCCTACATGTCAGTTAACTCTTTGCCCTCTTTAAGTACTTGGTCTTGTGTGGCAGTGAGGTGATGGACGAGATGTTTTTCCCAGACGTGAGCGTCACACCCTTGCATGTCAGGATTGTTTTTCATCGTATTTCTAACAGATTCCGGGACCCCTTCTAGAACGGCCTGTCTAAACCACTCCCTTTGAACTGATTTCCTTCCTGGGTGACAGCCGGTGTTGCTCACCCATTGATCTTTAGCCTGCGTAAGAAACTCTCTTGGGCTCTGTTCGGGGTTCCATCTCAGTTTCGGGATTATAGCGGCGTGTGGTAGAGGATATTTGTCTCGCATGGCCTGTCCGATCGCAGTGCTTTGTCTCGTAAATGGTGCATTGTCAGGCAACCCCTTAGTGTTGGCGTCCGTCTCTATGTCACGCAGGTCACCCCCTGTCATACATCTTGCTGCAACAGCTCTAAAGTCCCCTAGAGCTAATTTCTGTCCCGCGGTCAGAGAGTCCAGTTTGTCCAACCACCTGTTGCCTCCCTCCACTACAGGGGGCAGTTTGTCGACTATAGTCTGGATGTCCCCTAAAGTAAACGGTTTGTATTTGTCAGGTTGTCCGGCCGTGCTTAGTAGGGGCATAGCCAGATGTTGATGGTCCTGTCGGTCCCTGGACTCATCCCACTTTCCTCTGTCCCTCACAGATCGTCTGCGTCCCCTGGCGTCAGCCACCCAGATTTGAGTCTTTTCCATACTGGCCCTCAGTCTCTCTGATGCCTTTTCTACTTCTCTTTCTAGTTCTGCAATCTGCTCCTCCTCCTCATCAGCCTGTGGCGTGTTCTCCCATCTGCCCTTCAATTTCCATTTAACTCCGACATCCCTAGTCTGTCCCTCATACCTGCCTTTTCCTGTAAACGCTGCTGCTCCTGTCACTGGAGGCTTACACTCCTCTCCCTCGCTCAGGTCCCACATAAGATCAGTGCTATCGCGGGGCGTTGGTCCGTTTCTATCTGGTTTTCGTACTTGGTCCTGCATCAACTCTCGCTTGCCCTGGTCCTCGAATTCTTTAGACCGCTGTATGGTGGTGTCCCTCTCTCGCTTAACCTCTTCCTCCGCTTCCCTGTATGCTCTATAGTCAATGTCACCATGTTCTCGCTGTTGTCGGTCCTGGAAAGGGTCATTTGGAATGTACTCTGTTTCAGTGTCTCTGCTGGTCACTGACTGGGGTCTTGGAGGTGTTTTGTCAGGACTGGTCGGTGTCATAGAAGGTGGAGTCTTAGTCGTGCTCACCAGTGCAGGTGCTGGGCTTGCAATTTCTCCTGTGGCTACATCGTCTATCTGCAGTGTACCTTCTGTTACGTGTAAAGTGGGGTAAATGCCGGATGTGGGTGTCTTAGGTGGGGCGTATGGAGGAGGACAAGTGTGGGTGTCTTGTGTGGTTACCAATTCTTTTGGACCTCCTTTGTCCTTTTCCTTGTCCGCCGAATGTAGGTGCGTAGTACTCTGCCACCAGACCGCGAGCTCCGTCCAGTCCCGTCGTTCCTTGTCCTGGGCCTCCGTTTCAGTTTTTATTCTGGACTTCTGCAACAGACCTGCCTGTTTTCCCTGCTCTACCAGATCTGCTACCTTAACCTCACATTCTTTTTGCTTTTCCCACAACCATTTGCCTAAAGGCCCCTTATCTTCTAAGGTTTTCCCTTTAAACCGAACCAATTGTTTCACCTTTTCTTTAGCTTCCGCTAGTTTCTTAGTTTTATCCTTCTTATCACTAACGGCTTCTCCTGCACGGAACATATTATCTATTTGTACTCCCAAGGTCACCCACGCAGAGCGCGGACGGCCCCAACCCCCGTCGTCTATTTCTCTCTCAAACTCTCCTTCCATTATGCCTGTTCTTCTCTATTAGTTCTGAGGCCAGCCGGTGAATTTATGGAATACACCCGAACCACAAGCCTTTGGAGCGACTGTTTGAGTACGATAGCCTGAGTGATATCTAGTGACTTGTTGCCACCGTTAGGTTTCCCGTCACACTGAGAGTTTGTGTTATCACCGCTAGGTTTCCGCTCTCAGTTTGTCATATCACTTCAGACACTATCTAGTGTACTCACGGCGCTCCTGACACCTCAGAACTTCTCCACCCCGTATTTCACACTTATTTTATTTGACAATCTCGTAGCGAACACACAAACACAAAGACAACACGATTAGAGCTCATACATATATATATATTACAATCCCAACCCAAGACGCACTACTCTCTTTAATTTTATTGCCAATTCTTATATGCCGACTTCTTCGTGAGGGCTAGTCCCGTTCCACAGGAATTCCACCTTATTAGTCCGCAGACTATACTACTTTAGGGGAGATACCCCAGGGCCTCAAACCCCTCCCACCTGTAATTTCAGGTATTCTAATTTAGGGGACTATAACCCCATGGACTCAAACAAACAATCTGTAATTTCAGATATTCTAATTTAGGGGACTATAACCCCATGGACTCAAACCAACAATCTGTAATTTCAGATATTCTATATGCCTAACCCAGTTAGGTCTTTTCAGGTAATTTGAGGGTCCCCACCCCTCGGGGCCCTAACCCAGCTCACTCCGTGACCCCGTCGAGCCAACGGTGGGTCCGCCACGACCGGGATAGTCGACTGTAGCCCTGCTACAATTTAAAATGCACTTACGTCTTTTAGCGCTTTTCCTTTTTTCTTTTTCTTCTTCTTCTTCAGGAACCTTGTTACTTTGTTTCACTTCACGCACGCTTTACTCGTCTGTTCGTCTTTTACTGATGGCACATTTCCGGCTTAGAGAGACTTTTACTTTAGTGTTGCCAATAATGCAGATTCGATAAACAGGTTCTGCTTTACCTTAGTTTCGAGCGCTCTGTCTCTTTTCGCCGTTGTGTGTCGATCGTTTAAACCAAATGTCCTCGCTCCGTTCTTCCTTCACTATCCCGGACGAGCCCCCAATTGTTGAGGAGGAATTTTAGCCCTGCTTTCCTCTCCTCTCCGGGTCCGTTGATGTGAGGAATAAAGAGACGAGAGAATGACGTCCAGTACGAGTATTTATTCACAGTCTGCAGAGTGTGGAGACCACAGTACATACAAAGATATGAGTCTGGATCTCAGTTGCCTTCGCGGGGGCAGTTCTTTTCTATTCCTACAGTCTAAGGTGTTTGTCTACTCCTGATAGGCTCATCTACTTCTCCTCTTTGACACACTTTCTCTGTTAGATTGTGGTCCGGCGCATCCTGCTCCCCCCGCGAGACATCTTCAGAAAATACATGGTGACCTTTAAGTACAAGTTGTTCTCAATACAATCATATCATTCGGCCTTCCAGTGTTTTCCACTTCTGCACACAGTACATGTTCAGTGTATTCTGTTCCATTGATTATGTCCCATATTTTGCATATTGAATCACTTCTGGTAATTAAACCTGATTATTAAAGCACTCATAAGCACGCATACATTTTACTGTTCCCACAACTTATAGAATCTTAGACTTTCAGTATATGAACGTTCAGTAAGTATGTTACAGTAAGACCTGTAATTGTGTTATTCACACAACAAAATCATGTTTTAGTGACTTCCGGTGGGAAAGTAGACAAGATGGCAGGCTGACCTAACACTCCCAAAATCACAGATTTTTTTCCCCAGATTCAAGTGCTTTGACGAGGTAACACGTTTATTCTACAAAGGAAGGGGACGAAACGAGCAAAGCTAAAAGGAAAATGAACTCAAGATCTGGAGAACACGATAAAGTAACCGCAGAGACGATGCTAACGCTAGCACACCTAGCCCGGTCGGACTTGCCCCGGCTGGAGCTAGCCTGCTAGCCGGCATTCACTCTGAGATTAAGGCGATGCGCCCCGACACAAAACGAGCTGCACTCATTCCGATCTACGTTGAGAGAGGACGTAAAGAAAGAGTTGGCTGATCTTCGAGATGAGATTAATCAGGACCTGGGAGATATCAGGGGGGACCTGAAAAACACAACTACGCGAATCGATGAAGCTGAACAGCGTGTGGCTGAGCTGGAGGAGCGCAACCAAGACCTCGAGGATTCACTCCGACAAACGCAGCTGAAACAAAAATCTATGCAAACAAAAATGAATGGAAATATGGAGTTCCTGAAGGAGAGGAAGAAAATAATATGATTGACTTTGTGGTCAAATTACTGAAGTAAGAACTGAGCCCCCCCAGCGAGCTCGACCTGAAAATACAACGCTGCCAGCTCTGGGTCCACGGCCACCACGGGAAGCTCCGTCACACTCCATAGTTAGCAAATTTCAGGAGTATAAAACTAAAGAAGCGATATTGTCGTCTGCCTAGAAGAAGAAGAAGGTCTTTTACAAAGACACAAGAGTTTATTTCGACCACGATTTCCCGACCAAGATAGTTAAGAAGAGAAGAGAGTATGTTGGAATAAGGAGGACGGTATGCGGTTCCAGACTCCTCCACCTGCCAAGCTCAAGGTGTTTCTGGATGACGGACCCAGGATCTACACCGACGCCAGAGAAGCTGCTGACGACCTTCGGAAAAGGAGATTCCCGATCAACCAGCATGAACCCGGCCCGGCTCCAGGACCTCGCACCACAGCGTGGGAGAGGGTCGGAGACAAGCGTCGTCGGTGAGCAATTCCAACACCACAGACTATCTTTGCCTAGACTCAGCACCCGTGACTATTTTTTCCTGATGCCGATCAATGTGACAGCTTATTTACTGATGCTATTCAGTGTGACATTTTTTTATTTCCTGAGGCCGTTCATTGTGAAAAGTTTTTTTTAATGATGCCTTTTGGTCCGATAACTATTTTTCATGTGACTGTTTGGTGCGAGTGTGACAGGTTTTGCTGATACCTTATACCTTTTCATCTGAGATCTGACGCTGAAGCCTGATCCTGAGGATGTCCTAAAATGTACACCGTGCACGAGAAGACGGAGGAAAAGTTATCTCGTTATCACGAGAAAACGGGGGAATTATCTTGTTACCACGGGAAAACCATTGACTGTAAATACTGGGGAAAACGGACTGAATAAAATGTATGTATGTATGACCCTTTAGGGCTTCCGTACCAAAGTGATCAGAGCCGTAGTTGGAGAGAGTCTGGCCAACTCGACAGAGAAGATCTTTTGTCTCCCTCTTCTGGCAGCTAGAGGAATCAAACAAAATGTTCACAATATATCTACATATCTGCGTTAATCCATTGACTTTTCCCAGTAGGTGTGTTTTCTATCCACAGGGGTTTACTGAACACAACTATCCACAGACACAGTAAGGAATTTTCTTTGTTTTTCCATTTTCTTTTAATGGTTTGAAGGATTTTGAAATTATTCAGATCATAGAAATGTCAAAATGCAGTTCATCCTTTATGAGTTAAAAAGAACAGATGTTAAGCCAGTAAATATATTTATATCAATGTAAAATTACACACACACACACACACACACACACACACACACACACTATATATATATATATATATATATATATATATATATATATATAATTATTATTATTTTTTTTTTTTACAAAGTTACTCTTTCAAAAACAAACATAAGTTAATCTGTACAAAAGGCAAAACCTTGCGTGTTTCCTGGCTTACAGTCAAATACCACAGGTGACCTGAAATTATTAACATAAATCAGAACATGGATTACCGAAAAAAAAAAAAACTTTATTCCAGAGTTTCCATAAAAAATGCAGAAACTTCTCAGCTGCTAAGCTACAAACAGGATCTATGTGGAACGATAACAGGAGCAAATCAGCCTCAGGTGATGAAGGATGCATGCAAACGCTGTATGTGGAGAGGCAACAAAAGGAACTAACTGTGACTAAACTGAAGAAGGAAACCCACAAAACATACATCTCCCTCCCTGACTGACTGTCATTTTGCAGTGCATAAATACATGTCTGGTCTCTTTATATGGTGGAGGCGTCTGTCTGTCTTTCATTTTATTTTCTTATCAGCAGTAATATTAAGTGCCTTCAACATTTCCATCTTTCTTTTTTTCTAAGCAAGACTTTAAATCATCTGTCTTCACGGACCTTTGCATACACACAATCATCTTCTATTGGTTCAATCTTCCGGGGTCGTGACTTGACTTGACCGTACTCCACCTCCACATTTGGCCTTTGCTCAGCTTGCTTCCTCTGCTGTTGCACGATACTAACATCAGCGTAGGTTAATTCCTGGTCATTTTCTTCCTCTGTAGAGCAACAGGAAGGAAAGACACAAAGATCATGAACTCATTAATAATTAAAGAACAAGTTTTACAGTTTGGGAAAAACATTTATTTGCATTATTGAAGAGATTTAGACAAAATGTTTATGTATGTCTACGTCTGCAGTAGCAACAGCCAAGTTAACTGTTTGCTCCTGTTTCCAGTTTGTGTGTTAAATATCTTTTTAAAATGTAATTACAACAAATGGTATAACTGTGACTCCAGTGAAGTTTAGTTTTGTACCTTTAGGTTTGTTGTTTCTTTGCTTTTTCTTCAGAGCCCAGATGACTGATAAGACCACAACCAAGACAATGACCAGGGCTGAGGATACACCAGCTATTAGTGGCAAATAGGCTGTTGGAAGATAAAAGACACAAGAAAGATGGACTTTAAGTTAGAGAACAATACATGTCTTTTTAGGAAGACAAACAAAGATAGAAAGAGAAAAAAAATGGCAATGAAACCACAACAGTAGAGTTGCACTAACTAATGTACCACGGTTCATCACTGATGACAGTTTGATTGGAGGGTTTTTTCTTACCCAAACTAGTGGGAGGGGCAGTAGTTGGGGCAGTGGTGGGGGCAGTAGTTGGGTTAATACACAGTGTGTTATTGGCTTCAAACACCCACTCTGATATGTGTGTCCCATTAGGTAAGGTGCAGTTGATGAATATGAAGCCTATGAACAAACAAAGATCATTTATGACTGATGTTATGACACCAACATGATTACCAAGTTATTTCTCATCATGTTGTCACTCACCACAGGTAGAGACACTATTGATGTGATTCCTGACTGAACAGACCAGATGTCCTGAGACGTCTTGTTTCAGAGTGATGACGTTAGTCTCATTATTTCCAGGGAGGAGCTCAGCGTCTGTCACTGAGTGTCCATCCAGAGTCCAGCTGTACTGAGGACTGTCCCCTCCATCAGAGGAGCAGGACACCCTCTTCTCTCCATGGGACAGACACTCAGAGACCAGATGGACAGAGGACACCGGAGCTGAGAGAAACACACACAGATGACTTTTGATAACAAGGTAATTATCTCTTAATAAATAAATACAGAAACATGCAGAATATAAAGTATATTATTTAGACTCTGACTGTAACAGTAATGAAGGAGGATTCAGTTCAGGACTGTTATATTTGTTTTCACTAGTGAACCTAAAAACTGGTAAGTGAATGTAAGATATCTTTGTTTGTACACAAATCAATACAATTTGACATTTAGATCTGTCAATATGACTTAATTTCTCTGGAGTAGAAAAAAATATTTTACCTTCAATAAACAACTGTAGAGTCTGTTCTTGTAATTCTTTTCCATTTGAGTCAAAGCTTCTCAGATCATATTGACCACTGTCATCCCTGCTCAGGTCATTGATCCTAAATGTTCCATCACTGGGATTAAAGACAGATCTGTCTTTGATCACATTAGTTATGATCATTTTGTTTCTCCATCTTAATATTACTGATGATCCCTTTTTCACATCACATCTAAATATTTCTGAGGCGTTGTCCATCAGTCTGATGACCACAGTTCCTCCCAAAGCTCCATAACACTGAGCTCCACTCTGTCTGCCATCACAGTAAGTTTCACCACCTGTGAATTAAAACATTGAGAGTATTTCATTTCTACCACTATGAAGCATAATTGTTGCAATATTTCAGTCACATGCATTGACCTAAAACAGACTTAGTGGGTTTTTCTCTCTCAGACTAAACAATCAATCAAACATGTATTTCTGCTGCTGAGCATTTCACAGGTCAGTGGCTGGAAAACTGCTGTGATTCATTTAACAACATTAATCTGTTAAACAGAGTTTTTACATTAGTTGAATCCAAACATAAATTACAGACCTGTGTGTGTCAAACTGAGTTAAACCCACCAAATTATCTGTTGGTTCATTTTATGAATAAATGTGAATAAAATTATTAATAATGTAGAATCATTTGAAGCAGTAGTGCAGCCAATAAAACTAAGAGATGTGAATATGTCACTCAGAGTGGGTAGGCAGTATGTAGCTACAAGGAAGTGTTGGAACAAGGACATATAAGGCATTATATCTGTCACTGGTTTTGTTCATCAGGTTTACTCAACAAAGTTACAGAGGCTCAAGGCCACATGAAACACAATGTAACACCAGAGTTACACAAATATAATTTATCATCCTTAGTTGGTCTCTGATACATGACTATTGTTTATTGTCCTTCCTCCAAAGTGTAAATCTCTCAGTTGTGACTTTCTCCAAACTTGAAAGAATTCACTGAGACCATGTCTGTGTCACAACCCCAAAGACACAAAGCATCAATCTTAATCTTTTCTCTGTAGATATTTTGGGAGACAAGCTGTCTTCACTTTGTGGAAAGTTACAAACTAAAGCCGTGTGTATAAAAGACTATCATGTCATCTTCATTGTCCTCAATCAAACTGTTTGATAAACGTGTGAGACTTTCAAACCTCCTTTCAGAACCAGTTAACAAGAAGTTTAACATTTCACTCATCCACTAAACCATCTTTAGAAACCTGAATAAAGTACCACGTCAATATCTCACCATGAGAGACTCCAAGTATCATCAGCATCAGTCCAACCACAGCTTCCATGTCTCCTCTCTCTTCACACTCTGTTCAGTCACTCAGCAGCTTTCAAACTTTATCTAATTCCTCCCAAAGTCAAACCTATGTACCCTGCTCTCAACAGAAAGCAGTGTGTTGTGGTAGTGATCAGCCTCAGAGGAGAGAGTGTGAAATGTGCACAACGTTGTTTCTAACTTCTCGTAATATGAAGAAAAAAGAAAGGGAAGCAGTATCAACTTTCTTCCTTTTTTAGCCTCAGTTCAACAAGTGTGTTTTTCTGTGTGATGGACTAAATGAAACATCCTCCTTCTGAGACTGACAGCTGATATTTCTAAGACACCATCATGAAGGTGTATCAAACTAGAAACATTTTAAAATGTCTCCTATTACTGATCAACCTTTTAAATCCTGTATGTGGAGAATCAAAACAAATGTATTGCTCATTTTTTTATTTTAAGTGCAGTCATGTGTCTATTGTCTCATCTGTGTCAAACATAAATCTAGTAACACAACAGCAGCACTGCCACAACATCTCTGAAGATCATGATGTTGACATTTTGGTGACATGATCTGATGTGTGTAAATTCATGTACAGTGTTAATTACTGAGTTCATAGTCAAAGAGGAACATGATTTAGTCCAGTCCAACCCAACACTAACTATGAACTCAGTGATAAAACTCAGATGTGACAGTGTGGAAAACATGAGCATTACAGTAAAGTGGAATTTGACAAGAACAGAAAACACTGGAACAACCCTTGCTGTTGTCTCACTAATGTTCTCTATAAATATGGTTATGAACGTTAAAACACCACATTACAGGTGTTAAATAAAATAAATATAGGAAGACCTTCCATTTCCTTATAATGTCGTTAGTCCTGTTGCTCTCAACAGAACACAGGGTGTGTTGTTAATGATCCGCCTCACAGTGTGAAAGAGTGTGTGAAAACTTGACCGAGCAGGGTGTTGAATGTTTGTGATGCTGAGAAGAGGAACTGATGTGTTTTCTACCCCTTTTAGCCTCCAGTACAACAAGTGGGCCTTCATGTGTGATGGACTGAGTGGAAGAGAAGGAAATATCCCTCATTGTGACACTGACAGCTACATTTCTAAGACATCAGCATTCATCCTACTCTGAACAGTCTGAAACGTCTCCTTTTACTGATCATCTTCACAAGAAGAGGTTTTACAAACACTGAACACAGAGAGGCAACAACAAGGAAGTGAACATAACTTAACTCACCAAAAAAAGAAAGCTGTCTTGTATTTTTATTGAATGAAAACAAATGAGGGGTAAACCTAAAGAGAGGGAACTGCAATGCTGAAAACAAAGACAACGCAGATTAATGATGAGGAAAATTACTTTATCTGCAAAATACTTTAAAATGTCGGCTACAACGACACTAAAATGTCCATAACTATAACAAAACTAAACAAATCAGCCGACTGAGGACTCAGGTGGTGGCAGTCTACTGGGTATGTGCCCCTTCCCACCAACCTGGGTGCTACACTACAAAAGAATCACTACAAAACTTACAGTAACTGCGTTCCAGTGCCGACATGCATGCGACAGGAGTGGGGTTCTCACCACAGTGGCTATCCTCCCCCCTGATGACACCTGGGCCACGCTGAAAATCAAACAAACAGAACCAGAAGCAACTGCCTGAAACAAAAGGAGCAAAAACAGGGTCAACACAACCAACAAGCCAACTGACAATATCTCAAGCAGAAAGATAGTTAGACTAAACAAACTTGGAGCAAAGAAACAAATCAGAACACACGCACAAAAAAGATATAAGCAAAGATGACAAAAATCAGAAGAAAGCACTGAAACCAAACTAGAGACTAAGGTCTAAACAGGGGAAAGGCTGCTCCAAAAACAAGAAATAGACCAGAAAGAACGATGGAAAAAAAGCAAAACAGAAGAAGAGTCAGGGGCTACCACCAGGGACCAGCAAGAGAGAGGCCAAACTTCTTCTTCGTCCGGTGAGAAGACAACGAGAGGAAGAGGGAGCGAGTGGGAAAGTTTTTTCCAAACCTTTTCTGTATCTGTAACCTTTGTAGTTTTTTGGGTGGGTGAGGTGATCGGTCACGGGTACGTGAAATCTGCTGAACGAATGAATGGGTCGGTTGATTTGTTTGTGGAGAAGGTGGCACAGGCTCACCTGTTAGTGGACGAGGGGGTGTCGGTGAACGGGGGATTTATGCAGGTTATGCCGCTGACTCAGGTGTCCACCTAAATAACTTTGTCCAATGTCCCCACTTTTATCTTTGATGAGTTTCTGCGGCGAGAGCTGTCAAGGCTCGGGTGGTGTCCCCTGTTAAGAATGTCATGGCTGGATGTAAGTCTGCGCCACTTATACATGTTGTCTTGAGACATCTGTTTATGGTGCTTGACAACCCCAGACAGGAACTTAACATCCACTTTAGTGTCTGTGTGGCGGACTATGACTACATGTTGTTCATAACATCTGCTAACATGAAATGTTTCGGTTGTGGTGACGAGGGACATCTCATCAAGGACTGCCTGGGCCGAGCCGCTCCGGCTCCAGGTCAGGAGATCAGCCCCTGCGGACGTTAAAACTTAAATGGTCTGGTTTTACCTGGTTTTTGTTGTGGAAATATGAAGTAGGTGGAAATGACTCAGAAGACTCAGATGACTTGTTTTGAAATAAGGTTTACTGATCAGTCAGAGTCCAGCTAACCTTGTAGACCCTGTTTTGTCTATGGAAGGAACACAAACAAGACTAGGTCAAAGAGACCTGTTTAACATTTACCTAGGGAGGAGGGGGGCCAGGGCCTTGTCCACCTGGTCAGTAGGATGACCACTTTCAGGGTGCAGTGTGCTCTGAGGTATCTGATTGGATCTCCTGAGCTTGTGTGGAGGGACGTGGTTAATTACATTTTTGTGCATGTAGGAAGCTTGGGCCTGGGTGCTGCTCTGTTTTCAACAGATGTTTAGAGTTTTAAAGTTACAAGGGTTGTCACAGTTTTTTAAATCCTGAGCACTATTCAAATGGGAACCGTCACAGTCCTCAGCCTCTCTACACTGTCACAGTACTGTCACAGCACTGTGGTGCTAAACTGGATGTGTGATGCAACACCGCACCAGAACTGAAGGGGGCGCTGTTTGACACAGACACAGCGATCCTCAAACGGTTGGTGGATGCGGCAGGACCAGACCTCTCTGATGTCCAGTTCTCTGCTGGGGCTGCAGTCTGCCAGGCTGGTCCAGAGGACCCTGGAGCTGTGGAGGCAGAAGCTGTCCCCAGCGGAGAGGAGACCACTGCAGGACTACGCTGAAGGACGGCTGCAGCCAGACCCCATGGACCCCTTTCCTGACCTCAGCCTCACCCCGCACTGGCTGACTGCAGTGGTCCAACAGAAAGAGTCTATATAAGTGTTGTGTAAAGACCATCAACAGGCAGAAACTGTCCAGTACAAAGAACGAGAAGAACTCACACAACAGACAAGTTACAAGACAGACCACATCTAGACCCTGTGACCATATGGAAACACAATGTTAGAGCAGGACTGAAACTGGAGTTTAGCTTCCACAAGGCCCCAGGAAACCTGGACAGATTTCTACAGCTGTGGGGAATCGACAATGTCTTATGTTGAGTTGCCAAGGGATATTTTGTTCTTAATATTGTAAATAAAGTCTTTTTAAAAAAATCTAAATCTTCTTCTTCTTGTTTATTGGCGGTTGGTGAACAACGTACAGGTGCATTACTGCCACCTTCTGAAAAGGAGTGTAGATCGAAATGACCTACCCACAGACCCTCATAACAATGAAACTAAATAAAAATAAACAATAATAACAAGAGAAATGGAATTAGATGGAAATAAGTGAACATTTATTAGCACTAGTGAAATAAATAAAGACCCTTCTGGCTATATTCTCCTGTTTAGCTTCGTCTTTTCCAAGAATATGAACAAGGCTCTGTAATCTACATGCCCTGAATTCAATTTCAATATTTCTTTAATTTCAAGCTTGATGTTTTTCTTTCAGTCTACATTTGAGAATTTGTCTTTCCTGTATATTTTGTGGACAGTGTATGATGACATGAACAGTTTTCTCTGCATTGCAATGATGACACAACCCTGTGGCATGCTTACCTATTATTTTCAGTGTGCTATTTAGGCCTGTGTGCCCAAACCTGTGTATACTGTAGAAGTGTCTGCACTTGTTTCCTGTGTTCTGTTCCTCCTGTTATGATTTATGTCTGTCTTTTATTTTGTGAATCATGTTTTGTGTTTCCTGTTTTATTTTGTTAAGTTCTGGATTTCCTGTCTTGCGCCACCTTGTCCCTTGATTGTTCATTGGTTTCACCTGGTTGATCATCCTCATGGGTCTCACCTGTGTCTTGTCCTCCCTCAGTCCTCATGTGTATTTATAGCCCTGCCTTCCCTTTGTTCCTTGTCGCGTTGTTTATGTTACTTCCTAATGTCTCCACGCCATGTTCCTTGTCCCCATGCCATGATTCTTTTGATTTTCGTATTTTGGATTCACCTGCCTCAACGCAACGCTTTTTGTTAATTATTAAAAATAACCTGTTTCTCTGGATTCCCTGCCTCGTCCTTACTGTCCTGCATCTGGGTCCTCACCTCAACATCCCGTTCCCTGTGACCTCCTGCCATTTCTTCACCATCTCTACTTTTATCATACTTTTGATAAGTCCAACGTGATTTTCTCCACATCTCCTCCACTGCTTATCCATTAGAATCCTCTTGTGCATCCCATATTGTATTATCTATGTATAATCTCTACACCAGATGATAATTTCCTTTCTCTAATTTCCTGCAATGATTATAGAAGCTTATTACATTAAAACATTTTCCCTTGTTCCATACCACAAAAACCACTAACTCCAGTTCTTGTATTGTCGCTAACTCCCATTCCTTATTGAATATTGCACACCCTCCTCCATTTCCATTGTTTTCATCTTTGCGTATTCTATCATATCCTTTAATAACAAAATGTTTCCTGTATGCATACGATCCACTGTAGGATTAACATTATAGGATAATGGCTCTGAAAACCCTTCTCCTTGATTAAGATCTGTGTACATTTGTTTTCCCATCATAAGTCCTTCATGTTCAGGAACTTTGCTGCAGCCTTAACTATTATTTAGATTGTTTTCTGTTGTGGTTTTTGCTCTGAGCACTTTATGACATATGCAAGGAACAGAACTAAATTATCTACGGATAATCCTTTATTGTCTCTAATCACTTGACCTGTAAACTTGTTTCAGGAATATTTTGGTTGACTTCTCTTCTTTCCACATTTTTTCCGCTTGTGTATATGAAACTTTCCTCTCGGATCTCACCTGTTGAATATGCACTGCTTGCTTTCTGACTGAGCATCCACCATGAGCTGCAGTATGATTCCCTCCACAGTTACAGCATTTCACTGTGTCCTTCCTGCTACACTCTTCATCTCTGCATCTTTGTGTCCCTTAACAAACATTAGTGATGTGGCCATATCTTTGACATTAAAAGCATCTGACTGGGGGAAGAACATACGCTCACACAGTAAAGCTCATTAAATCACAGGCGGTTTAATAAAATAGAACCTCAACAAAATGTGTCTTCAATCTAAATTTTAATGATAAAAACAAGAGAATTTGTGAAAAATTAATTCAAGAGAGAAATTTCACTGTAAACAATATATTCACAGCCATACAGAAACATAACTACTCACAGCAGGTTATAATGTGACACTAAGTGTTGGTTTCAACCATCATGACAGAGTTCTCTGGAGGTTCCAGTGTTTGTGGGACAGCTGAGCCTTTATCTTTTCCTTGTCTCTTTTTCTTCCCGGCAAAACAGACGACAATCCCAATTAACAAGAGAATTTTAACAGCTGCTTTCAACACATACATGACGGATGTGTGATCTGTTCAGAGACACAGATGTTACATGTCAGGGTGAAGCTGTGACAGGAGAGTTTTCATTCTATTTACTTAGTAAAGTTTCACTTACTAATGTACCACCGTTCATCTCTGGTTAAAGTTTGATTGGAGGCTTTGTTTGACACTATGGTAGTCTTCTTACCCAAACTAGTGGGAGGGGCAGTAGTTGGGTTAATACACAGTATGTTATTGGCTTCAAACACCCACTCTGATATGTGTGTCCCATTAGGTAAGGTGCAGTTGATGAATATGAAGCCTATGAACAAACAAAGATCATTTATGACTGATGTTATGACACCAACATGATGACCAAGTTATTTCTCATCATGTTGTCACTCACCACAGGTAGAGATCCTCTCTCCTCTGGAGACACTACTGATGTGATTCCTGACTGAACAGACCAGATGTCCTGAGACGTCTTGTTTCAGAGTGATGACGTTAGTCTCATTATTTCCAGGGAGGAGCTCAGCGTCTGTCACTGAGTGTCCATCCAGAGTCCAGCTGTACTGAGGACTGTCCCCTCCATCAGAGGAGCAGGACACCCTCTTCTCTCCATGGGACAGACACTCAGAGACCAGATGGACAGAGGACACCGGAGCTGAGAGAAACACACACAGATGACTTTTGATAACAAGGTAATTATCTCTTAATAAAAAAATACAGAAACATGCAGAATATAAAGTATATTATTTAGACTCTGACTGTAACAGTAATGAAGGAGGATTCAGTTCAGGACTGTTATATTTGTTTTCACTAGTGAACCTAAAAACTGGTAAGTGAGTGTAAGATATCTTTGTTTGTACACAAATCAATGCAATTTGACATTTACATCTGTCAATATGACTTAATTTCTCAGGAGTAGACAGACAAAAGTATTTTACCTTCAATAAACAACTGTAGAGTCTGTTTTTGTAATTCTTTTCCATTTGAGTCCATGATTCTCAGATCATATTGACCACTGTCATTCCTGCTCAGGTCATTGATCCTAAATGTTCCATCACTGGGATTAAAGACAGATCTGCCTTCTATCATATTAGTTACAATCATTTTGTTTCTCCATCTTAATATTACTGATGATCCCTTTTTCACATCACATCTATATATCTCTGAGGCGTTGTCCATCAGTCTGATGACCACAGTTCCTCCCAAAGCTCCATAACACTGAGCTCCACTCTGTCTGCCATCACAGTAAGTTTCTCCACCTGTGAATTAAAACATTGAGAGTATTTCATTTCTACCACTATGAAGCATAATTGTTGCAATATTTCAGTCACATGCATTGACCTAAAACAGACTTAGTGGGTTTTTCTCTCTCAGACTAAACAATCAAACATGTATTTCTGCTGCTGAGCATTTCACAGGTCAGTGGCTGGAAAACTGCTGTGATTCATTTAACAACATTAATCTGTTAAACAGAGTTTTTACATTAGTTGAATTCATCCAGTAATTACAGACCTGTGTGTGTCAAACTGAGTTAAACCCACCAAATTATATGTTCAAGCTGTCTTCACTTTGTGCAGAGTTACAAACTAAAGCCGTGTGTATAAAAGACTATCATGTCATCTTCATTGTCCTCAATCAAACTGTTTGATAAACGTGTGAGACTTTCAAACCTCCTTTCAGAACCAGTTAACAAGAAGTTTAACATTTCACTCATCCACTAAACCATCTTTAGAAACCTGAATAAAGTACCACGTCAATATCTCACCATGAGAGACTCCAAGTATCATCAGCATCAGTCCAACCACAGCTTCCATGTCTCCTCTCTCTTCACACTCTGTTCAGTCACTCAGCAGCTTTCAAACTTTATCTAATTCCTCCCAAAGTCAAACCTATGTACCCTGCTCTCAACAGAAAGCAGTGTGTTGTGGTAGTGATCAGCCTCAGAGGAGAGAGTGTGAAATGTGCACAACGTTGTTTCTAACTTCTCGTTATATGAAGAAAAAAGAAAGGGAAGCAGTATCAACTTTGTTCCTTTTTTAGCCTCAGTTCAACAAGTGTGTTTTTCTGTGTGATGGACTAAATGAAACATCCTCCTTCTGAGACTGACAGCTGATATTTCTAAGACACCATCATGAAGGTGTATCAAACTAGAAACATTTTAAAATGTCTCCTATTAATGATCAACCTTTTAAATCCTGTATGCGGAGAATCAAAACAAACTTATTGCTCAGTTTCTAATTTTAACTACTGTCATGTGTCTGTTGTCTCATCTGTGTCAAACATAAATCTAGTAACACAACAGCAGCACTGC